>NC_133128.1:7772139-8094411 GCF_048418815.1 Hemitrygon akajei | reverse complement strand
AAGACCTTGAATCTGCAGCTTAATGTGAAAAAAACTAAGGAGCTGGTGGTGGACCTCAGGAGGGCTAAGGCAACGGTGACCCCTGTTTCCATCCAAGGGGTCAGTGTGGACATGGTGGAGGATTACAAATACCTGGGGATACAAATGGACAATAAACTGGACTGGTCAAAGAACACTGAGGCTGTCTACAAGAAGGGTCAGAGCCGTCTCTATTTCCTGAGGAGACTGAGGTTCTTTAACATCTGCCGGAAGATGCTGAGGATGTTCTACGAGTCTGTGGTGGCCAGTGCTATCATGTTTGCTGTTGTGTGCTGGGGCAGCAGGCTGAGGGTAGCAGACACCAACAGAATCAACAAACTCATTCGTAAGGCCAGTGATGTTGTGGGGTGGAACTGGACTCTCTGATGGTGGTGTCTGAAAAGAGGATGCTGTCCAAGTTGCATGACATTTTGAACAATGTCTCCCATCCACTCAATAATGTACTGGTTAGGCACAGGAGTACGTTCAGCCAGAGACTCATTCCACTGAGATGTAACACTGAGCGTCATAGGAAGTCATTCCTGCCTGTGGCCATCAAACTTTACAACTCCTCCCTCGGAGTGTCAGACACCCTGAGCCAATAGGCTGGTCCTGGACTAATTTCCACTTGGCATTATTTAATTACTTATGGTTTTATATTGCTATATTTCTACACTATTCTTGGTTGGTGCGACTGTAACGAAACCCAATTTCCATCGGGATCAATAAAGTATGTCTGTCTGTCTGGTTTGGAGGGCAAACGCTTCAACCAGTACCAGTATGGGAGAGAGTTTACCCTCTTTACTGATCATCAACCACTAGTGCCCATTTTCAATGCACAGGTGTGTTCTGCTAACAGCAACAGCACAAGTGCAGAGGTGGGCTGTGTTTCTGGAAGGCACAGATTGAATTCAAGAGTTCGACTAATCATGGAAATGCTGATGGATTGTTCTGTTTACCATTGGAAAAGGAAATCCTTGAAAAATTGACAAAAGAAGGCACTCCCCTTGACGTATTCTCCCTAATGCAAATTGAAAGCCTGCCTATTACGGCAGAGATAATCTAAAGGGAAACTCCACACTGTCTCAGGTCTAAATGGCAATCCAAAATGCCTGGCATCTGCAGCAGAAACCCCATTTCCCCTATTTTTACCAACGCTGGGATGAACTTGCCCTTGACAAGGGTTGTTTTATTTGGGGATTGAGAGCTGATGTTCTATCCAAGCTGACAGCTAACGTGTTGGAGGAGCTACATGCCAGTCATCTAGGCATGGTCAAAGTGGAAGCACTGGCTCGAAGCTTTTTCTGGTGGCCTGAGATCGATCAGTAGATTCAGCAGCTTGCCATGCAGTGTTCGGGATGCCAACACACCCAGAAGAAACAAGAAAAAATCTGCAGATGCTGGAAATCCAAGCAACAGACACAAAATGCTGGAAGAACTCAGCAGGTTAGGCAGCCTATGGAAAAGAGTACAGTTGGTATTTTGGACAAAGATTCTTCAGCAGGACATGAGAGAAAAAGATAAGGAGTAGATTTAGAAGGTGGGGGTGGGGGGCTGTGGAGAAACATAAGATGACACACAGAAGAAAGGAGCCCAGAGCTGTCAGAAGCACTTCCTGCAGTCCCAGAGTCAACTCCTCCAACCACCACAGAGGAGGCCCCAGTACCTGAGATTATTTTACAGCCACAAGGCACACCTGCCAAGCTGAGTAAGACCCTTTGTCAGAAAAGATGTTATCCCACAGTGTAAGAAATCCAACACAGCAATTAAGTCTTCAGGACCGAATGGGACAATTTAAAATTGAATAATCTGCGGATGTCTATGTAGCAGGATGTATTATATTGGATGTGTGTAAGATGCATTCCATATTGAGATGGAATTTATAGCAGAGAGGGAGGTGTGTTGAGTATTTAATATTTAAGTAATATTTTAAATATATTGTTTGATGAAGCATTCTTGTTCATTTAAATAATTATGGATTTTATGTAAAAGTATATAATTGGCATATGGCATCATGCCACCACACCGTAAGACTGTGTCTCGCTAAAAAGTAAAACCATCTTTTCATGTAGATGTGCTCAGTGGTGGGGAGGGCTTTACCTGTGATGGACTGGGCCAAATGCACTACCTTTTGTAAGATTTTATGCTCGGGGGCTCTGATGCAGCCAGTCGATAATCTCTCCACCACACATCTATAGCAGTTTGTCTAAGTTCCAGATGTCATGCTGAATTTCTGCAAAGACCTAAGGAAGTAGAGATGCTGCTATGCCTTCTTTGTAATTGTACTATGTTCTAGACCCAGGACAGGTCTTCTGAAAGAAAACACCTAGGAATTTAAAGTTCCTAACCTTCACCATCTCTGATCTTCCAGTGACAACTGGCTGATGGACCTCTGGTTTTCTTCTCCAGACTCCTAAGTGGAGGGTGCATTAATAGGAAAAACCCATGGAGGGATACCATCCAGATACAAACAGATGAGACTAGCTCATATGATTCAGCTGTGACTGAATGATGAAGCAGACTTGATCGGCTAGATGACCTAATTCTGCTCCTATATCTTGTGGTCTTTATTCCATTGATAAATCTCTCTGCCTCTTTCTCCTTTAAAATCAAACACTTCAAGCAAATTTCTGGTTGCCTGTTCAGAAACATATACCCTCCTCTGAGACACACTGGAACTTCTTGTTCTGTCCAAAAATAGCAGGAAACTGCAGGGTACAGTTTCAATCATTTGTGGGGCCACCTGGTGGATGAAGGAGGGATAATCACGGCATAACAATGGCAAATGTCACCAGTAAGAATTTGAAGCTGGTGGATTAGGCCATTTGGCCCATCGAGTCTCTCTCTCTCTCATTTCATCATTGCTGATCTAGTGACATCGGAAGAAAAGGGGAGGAGGTCCTGAAAAAAGAATACAGGGAGCTAGGAAGGAAGCTGAGAAGCAGGACCTCAAGGGTAGTATCTTGGGATTGCTATCTGTGCCACGTGACAGTGAGGATAGAAATAGAATAAGGAGGCAGATAAATGCATGGCTGAGAATTGAAGTGGGGGCAGGGATTTAGATTTCTGGATAATCGGGACCTCTTCTGGTGCAGGTGGGACCTATACAAAAGGGACAGGTTGCACTTGAATCTGAGATGGACCAATATTCTTGCAGGCAGATTTACTAGAGCTGTTGGGAGTGGTTTAAACTAATGTGGCAAGGGGATGGAAAGCTGGGTGATAGAGCTGAGAATGAGCCAGCAGATTTACAAGTAGATTACGGGTGTAACATGAATGTAAGGAAGGACAAGACAATGACTGGGTGCAAATGCAGACAGCACAGAGTTATATTGTACCACAGAGACAAAATTCAAACAGGCAAAGAATGCAGGGCTGAAGGTGCTGTATTTAAATACATGTAGAATTCAGAATACAGTGGACAAACTCGTGGTGCAATAAGAGATTGGTCGGTATGACATTGTGGGCATCACTGAGTCAAGGCTGAAAGGCCATCGTTGGGAGCTTAACATCAAAGGATACACTTTGTATCAAAAGGACAGGCCGGAAGGCACTGGCAGTGGTGTGGCTCTGTTGGTAAGAGATGGAATTACATCCTTAGAAAGAGGTGACATAAGATCAGAGAATGTTGAATCTTTGTGGGTGGAGTTAAGAAATTAGAAGGGTAAAAAATCCATTATGGGAATCCTAAATAGGCCTTCAAACAGTCGCCAAGATCTGCACAGGGAGCTGGAAAGGGCATGTAATAAGGTTAATGACATAATTGTAATGGGGGACATCAATATGCAAGATGATGTGAAAATCAGGTTGGTGTCGGATTGCAAGAGAGGGAATTTGTTGAATGCCTACAAGATGGCTTTTTAGAGCAGCTTTTGCTTCAGCCTACTCGCAGAAAGGCCATCTTATGTTGGGTGTTGTCTAGTAACCCAGATCTTGTTAGGGAACTTAATGTAAAGGAACCCTGAAGAGGTAGTGATCATAATATGATTGAATTCATGCTGAAATTTGAGAGGGAGGTGGATCAGTATTGCAATGGAATAAAGGGAATCACAGAAGCATGAGAGATGGGCTTGCCCAGGTGGATTGGAAGATACTGTTGGGGACGACAGCAGAGCAGGGATGGCTGAAGTTTCTGGGAAAAGTTCAGAAGGGGCAGGATAGTTATGTCCCACAGAGGAAGAAGTTCTCAAATGGCAGAGGTAGGCAACTGGCTGACAAAGGAAGTTAAGGAGTGTATAAAAGCCAAGGAAAAGGTATGTAAGGTTGCCTTTTGTTGGATTTTAAAAGCTTTCCAATCATCCAATTTACCACTCATTGTTGCTACCTTATATGCCTTGTAAAATCCAACAAAAGGCAACTAAAAGTCTACAAGAAAGAAAAGATTAAATATGATGGCAAACTAGCCAATAATATAAAGCAGGATACTAAACATTTTTTAAGTGATATAAAGAGCAAAGGGGAGATGAGAGTAGACATTGGACTCCTGGAAAATGAAACTGGTGAAGTAGTAACGGTGGACAAAGAAATGGCAGATAAGCTTACTTTGTATCTGTGGAAGACACCAGCAGTGTGCCAGAGGTTCATGAGTGTCAGGAAGCAGGAGGGAGTACCATTGCTAGAAAAAATGAAAAATTGCTAAGCAAACTCAAGGGTCTTGATGTGGATAAGTCACCTGGACCAGATGGACTATATTTCAGAGTCCTGAGAGAGGTTGCTGAAGAGATAATGGATGTATTGGTCATGATCTTTCATTTTTAATCTTTATATAAAGACAAATACAAATCAGAGAAGTTATATCAAATTAAGCATTAAGAAGAGGGTCGCCTCACGTCTTAATAAGCTGGTAAGGAAGGCGGGCTCTGTCGTGGGCAAAGTACTGGAGAGTTTAACATCGGTAGCTGAGCGAAGGGCGCTGAGTAGGCTACGGTCAATTATGGATAACTCTGAACATCCTCTACATAGCACCATCCAGAGACAGAGAAGCAGTTTCAGCGACAGGTTACTATCGATGCAATGCTCCTCAGACAGGATGAAGAGGTCAATACTCCCCAATGCCATTAGGCTTTACAATTCTACCGCCAGGACTTAAGAACTTTTTAAAAGCTATTATTAATGCTTTTTGAGATAGTGATTTAGATGCATATCATATTTTTTACTGAGTTAAGTATTGTATGTAATTAGTTTTGCTACAACAAGTGTATGGGACATTGGAAAAAAAGTTGAATTTCCCCATGGGGATGAATAAAGTATCTATCTATCTATCTATCTATCTACATATTCCAATAGAAGTAGTAACAAACAAGGAGTGTACACTGTCAAAATCATATATAGTATAATACTGAGCTCCTCAATATCCACAACTCCTCTTAACAATTCAAAAAAAAATCAAAACTTGCCATTATTTAGAAAAAGAAAAAAAACACTAAACTGACCTAAAACAAAAAAAAGACTAGACATTCCATTTGAGGAGATAGTTACAAAAAAAAGGGGAAAAATCCTTCCGGTCAAATCTGAAAAGTCACGGAGAAGAAGAAAGAAGATTACCTAAAAAAGTGAAAAAAAAAGGTAAAAAAAAATTTAAATCATATGAAAATATTGAATGAAAGGTTGCCAGGTTTGCTCAAGTTCAAAAGATGTATCAAATGTCCAACTTCTAATTTTCTCCAAGCTTAAACACGACATAATGGAGGAGAGCCAAAAAAAAAATAGTAGGTGGATTAGGATCTTTCCAATACAACAAAATAGCTCTCCTGGCCAATAAAGTTGAAAAAGCTATAATACGTTGAGCTGAAGCAGAAACATTTCCTGCTTCCTTCGGAGTGATCCCAAAGATTTCCGTAAGTGAATTAGGTTGTAGGTCCAAACCTATGACTTTGGATAACGTTCTAAAAACATCTCTCCAAAAATTATTTAATTTTATACAGGACCAAAACATATGAGTTAAGGTAGCCACCTCAGCATTACATCTATCACAGGTGGGATTTATATTAGAAAAAATGTGCTAGTTTATCTTTTGACATATGCACCCTGTGCACTACCTTGAACTGAATCAAGGTGTGCTGGGTGCAAGTGGATGAATTGTCGACTAAATGCTAAATTTTATTCCATTGATCATCTGAAAGTGACTCCCGAAATTCCAATTCCCAAACACGTTTAACCTTATCATTAGACATCATTTGTAAATCCATAAGCCGTTTATATATAATGGCTATCAATCCTTTTTGAGATTCTTTGTCCTGTTTATTATTTATTGTAATGCCTGCACTGTTTTGTGCACTTTACACAGTCCTGTGTAGGTCTGTAGTCTAGTGTAGCTTTCTCTGTGTTGCTTTTTTTAAGCATAGTTCAGTCTAGTTTTTGTACTGTGTCATGTAACACCATGGTCCTGAAAAACGTTGTCTCATTTTTACTATGCACTGTACCAGCAGTTATGGTCGAAATGACAATAAAAGTGACTTGACTTGACTTAAGCTGAAAAATAACATCTATCATATTTGGTAAATGAGCAAATGGATAGTTCGGTAATAAATCTCGTAAAAAATTCCTAACTTGTAAATATCTAAAAAATTGTGCATTAGATATATCATATTTATCCACTAGCTTCAAAAAAGGCATTAAAGAGTTCTCTAAAAACAAATCTAAACAAGTTTTTATTCCCTTAGTTTTCCATATTAAAAAGGCTTTATGCAGAATTGATGGCTTAAAAAAAAGTTGAGATGGATATTACTAGAGAGAACAAAGTTATTCAAATCAAAAAATCTGTGAAACTGAAACCAAATTTTTAATGCATGTCTAACAATGGGACTAAAATCTTGTCTACCAATCCTAGAAAACAAAAATGGAAGAGGAGCTCCCAGTAAAGAAGCCAAAAAAAAACCCCTTACCGAGCTCTCCTCCAAGTCCAACCATGAAGGACAATCTTGATTATCTATACCATAAATCCAAAAAGCAATATAACAAAAATTAATTACCCAGTAATAAAATCTAAAGTTTGGTAATGCCAATCCTCCATCTTTTTTTGATTTTTGCAATAAAAATTTACCCAATCTGTAACTTATTATTCCAGGTATATGACAGGATCATAGAATCTATTCTATCAAAGAACATCTTCGGGACAAAAGATGGAACAGCTTGAAACGTATATAGAAATTTCGATAAAATTACCATTTTTATAGCATTTATTCGATCAATTAATGACATCGTCATAGGCGACCACTTAGAAAGCATTTGTTTTGTTTATTCAATTAGAGGAAGAAAATTATACTTATATAAATCTTTAAAATTTTTAGTAATTTTAATACCAAGATAGGTAAAATAATTTTAGCAATATTAAAAGATATTTGATCATAATAATCAGAATAATTATTAATAGGAAACAATTCACTTTTAAGTAAATTTATTTTATATCTAGAGAAAATACTGAATTCAGTAAATATGGATATCATAGAGAGAATAGATTTCCAAGGGTCTGAAATACAAACTAATAAATCATCTGCATATAACGAAACCTTATGTAATTTATTCCCTCTCTTAATACCCTGAACAAAGTTAGAATCCCTAACAGCAATAGCAAGCGGTTCTAAAACCAAATTAAATAATAAAGGGCTAAGAGGGCAACCCTGACAAGTTCCTCTATATAATTGTATCTATTACATAAATATATAGGATTGTCAAAGATTGCAGAGAGACATTGATAGGATGCAGAAGTGGGCTGAGAAGTGGAGTTCAACCCGGAGAAGTGTGAGGTGGTACACGTTGGAAGGACAAACTCCAAGGCAGAGTACAAAGTAAATGGCAGGATACTTGGTAGTGTGGAGGAGCAGAGGGATCTGGGGGTACATGTCCACAGATCCCTGAAAGTTGCCTCACAGGTAGACAGGGTAGTTAAGGAATCTTATGGGGTGTTAGCTTTCATAAGTTGAGGGATAGAGTTTAAGAGACGCGATGTAATGATGCAGCTCTATAAAACTCTAGTTAGGCCACACTTAGAGTACTGTGTCAAGTTCTGGTCGCCTCAGTATAGGAAGGATGTGGAAGCATTGGAAAGGGTACAGAGGAGATTTACCAGGATGCTGCCTGGTTTAGAGAGTATGGATTATGATCAGAGGTTAAGGGAGCTAGGGCTTTACTCTTTGGAGAGAAGGAGGATGAGAGGAGACATGATAGAGGTGTACAAGATATTAAGAGGAACAGACAGAGTGGACAGCCAGCGCCTCTTCCCCAGGGCACCACTGCTCAGTACAAGAGGACATGGCTTTAAGGTAAGGGGAAGGAAGTTCAAGGGGGATATTAGAGAAAGGTTTTTCCACTCAGAGAGTGGTTGGTGCGTGGAATGCACTGCCTGAGTCAGTGGTGGGGGCAGATACACTAGTGAAGTTTAAGAGACTACTAGACAGGTATATGGAGGAATTTAAGGTGGGGGGTTATATGGGAAGCAGGGTTTGAGGGTCGGCACAACATTGTGGGCCGAAGGGCCTGTAATGTGCTGTACAATTCTATGTTCTATAATCTAAAATAAGGAGATTTTTGATTGTTCGTTATAACTGTAGCCATCGGGGCATGATAAATCAGTTTGATCCAGGAAATAAATCCCGGACCAAAGTTAAACCTCTCCAAAACCTGAAACAAATAAGGCCATTCCACCTTGTCAAAAGCTTTCTCTGTATCAAGAGAAACAACACATTCAGATTCTTTGACTGAGGAGGAACAAATAATATTAAACAATCTTCGAATATTAAAATGTGAATACCTATTTTTAATAAATCCAGTTTGATCATTTGAGATAACAGCAGGTAAAATATTCTCAAGTCTATTAGCTAAAATCTTAGAGAGAATTTTAAAATCCACATTCAATAGGGAAATTGGTCTATAAGAGGCACATTCAGGCAAATCTTTTCCTTTTTTAGGAATCAATGAAATTGATGCCTCATAAAAAGTTTTTGGAAGATTCCCAGAAGATACAGAATCAGTGAAAGTTTGACAAAGTTGTGATTTAAGCATTTCATTAAAGGTCTTATAAAATTCCAGATTGGTTCTGTATATTCAAGTGTACAGTTAATGCGTGCGTGTGTGTGTGTGTGTGTGCGCGCGCGCTTTGTGTATATGTGTATATATATATATATATATATATATATATATATATATGTGTACTTGTGTCTATACTTGGTATTTTTTTCATTTTAGCGATACTGCCCGTAACAGGCCTGTCCAACCCAGTGAGCCACACTGCCACTCATTTGGTATTGCAACCCTGCATTCCATCCTGACAAAAGGTTTCAATAGTTCCATTTAATATCAGAGAGATGTATCCAATATACATCCGGAAATTCTTGTTCTTCGCAGACACCTATGAAAAAGAAGGGTGCCCCAAAGAGTGAGTGACAGTAAAACATGAGCACCCCAAAGATCCCGTACTCTCCCCACACACACACACAAGCAGCAGCAAAGCAACTGGCACCCTACCCCCCCCTCACTTATTTCAGCCTAAAGCATCAGCACCATCCACCCACCAAGCAAATAGCAAAGCCCCCAAGAAAGACCATGATCTGCAGTACAACATAAACTGATTGTTCACCTGGCAATTCAACACACCACAGGCTCTCTCCTCCCAATACAGGGAGAACAAGGCATCACCCTTTCACAGCGAGGGGGAAGACATAACAACACAACTCGCTAATTTGCGATGATAACGTCTGCTGTGTCATCTTTTATGGAGTTCTCAAGAATCAGCAGCAAACTCTCCCCCATCAATGAGGGAGAGGAGGAGAGAGACAGACAGAGGGGGGGAGAAAAGAGGGGGAGGGGAAGAGGGATGGGGAGAGAGGGTGAGGAGAAAGCAAGAGAGAGGGAGGAGAGGGAGCGAGTGAGGGAGGGAGGAGAGAGGGAGGTGAAAGCAAGAGAGAGGGAGGAGAGGGAGGGAGGGATGGAGGAGAGAGAGAGCAAGGAGAGAGATGGGGAGAGTGGTAGAGGAAAGGGGGAAGACAGGAGAAGGGGAGAGGAGGGAGGGGAGGATGGAGGAAGGGGAGGGGAGGGAGGTGGTGTACAGGGGGAGGATGGGAGAGAGGCAGACAGGAGGAGAGGGTGGAGAGGGAGGGAGGGATGGAGGAGAGAGAGAGCAAGGAGAGAGATGGGGAGAGTGGTAGAGGAAAGGGGGAAGACAGGAGAAGGGGAGAGGAGGGAGGGGAGGATGGAGGAAGGGGAGGGGAGGGAGGTGGTGTACAGGGGGAGGATGGGAGAGAGGCAGACAGGAGGAGAGGGTGGAGAGATGGTAGGTGGGGCAAGGGTGGAGAGAGGGGGCTGAGGGGGAGGGGAGAGATGGGGAGAGTGGGAGAGGAAGGGGGATAGGGCAGGGGAAGGGGAGGGGAGAGACAATGCTGAAAGACGATAGTGAGGGATGGGAGAGGGGAGAGAGATGATTCACTTTGAGTACAGAGCCCCCAACAGATGATGACTGTTCCGTGTGTTCGGTTTTCTCCTGTGATGCCCTCAGTTACCTCACACCATGCACAAAAACACAGTTCCAACACATCAAGGAGCTCCTGCTCTTTAATTACATAGATATAGTTACCAAAATTCCAAGTCACAGTCATGGTGCTATTTTAGGTCCACAGAAAGCTGCTGAGCTGACCAGACACATTATATACAGCATCCACTATGATTGTCTGGAAGTTTTGATATCCATTCATTTGTCTTGCGATCTCGCTACTGAGTTCATTGAAGTTTACAGTGATATCCTGAGGTTGTGAGATTCTATAAAGATAGTGAACAATAGTTTTATTAATTTCCATTTGGAAACCTAAACATAACAAATAATTAACACAAGAACCTGCGTAATCTCAAGTTTTTCCCTGGGCCTCCACTTTCCTCCCACATCCCAAAGGCATGCTCGTTTCCAGGTGAATGGGCTGTTATAAATTGGCCCTAGTGTAAATGTGTGATCTTCCACAATCTGGGCCATGCCATCTTCTTACAGCTACCACCAGACAGGAGGTAAAGAAGCCAGCAGACTCAGGCCACCAGGTTCAAGAACAACTACATTGAGCACATCTGCAAGGAGCGCTGTCAGGAAAACAACACCCATCATCAGGCACATCCCCTATCACCCAAATCATGCCCTCTTCTCACTGCTGCCATCAGGAAGAAGGTACAGGAGCTTCAGGACTCACACCAACATGTTCAGGAACAGTTATTACCCCTCAACCTTCAGGCTTTGAATCAGTGGGTCAACTTCACTTACCCCATCATTAAGCTGTTCCCACAGCCTATGGACTCACTTTCAAGGACTCTTCATCTCATGTTCTCAATATTTATTGCTTATTTGTTTATTACTATCGTTCCCTTTTCTATTTGCACAGTCTGTCGTCTTGCACACTGGTTGCTAGCCTGGCGATCTGTCATTGATTCTAATATGGTTCTTGGATTTACTGAGTATCACAAACAAGAGAAAATCTGCAGATGCAGGAAATCAAAGCAATCCCACAAAATGCTGAAGGAACTCAGCAGGCTAGGCAGCATCTACAGAAAAGAGCAAACATAGAAACATAGAAATCCAAAGCACATTACAGGCCCTTCGGCCCACAATGGTGTGCTGACCATGTAACCTACTCTAGAAACTGCCGAGAATTTCCCCACCGCATGGCTCTCTATTTTTCTATTCTCAATGTACCAATCTGAGAAGCTCTTGAAAGACCCTATTGTATCCGCTTCCACCGCTACTGGCAGTGCACTCCACACATCCACCATCTCTGTGTGGATAAAGTTACCCCTGACATCTCCTCGGTACCTATTTCCAAGTTGTCGAAGAACAAACTGAGAGGCAGGATTTATGAACAATTGGAGAGACATAATCAGATTAGGGATAGTCAGCATGGCTCTGTCAAGGAAAGGCCATGCCTTACGAACCTGATTGAATTCTTTGAGGATGTAACAAAATACATTGATGAAAGTAGAGTAGTGGATGTAGTGTAAATGGATTTCAGTAAGGCATTTGATAATATTCCTCATGTAAGGCTCCTTCAGAAACTAAAGAGGCATTGGGTCCAAGGAAACCTTGCTTTGTGGATCCAGAATTGGTTTGCCCACAGAAGGGAAAGTGTGGATCGTATTCTACATGAAATTCGGCTACCACTGGCGTTCCACAGAGAGCTGTTCAGGGACCCTCCTCTTTGTGATTTTTGTAAATGACTTGGATGAAGAAGTGGAGGGTTAGTAAGTTTGCTGATGACTCAAAGGCTGGGGGTGTTTTGGATAGTGTGGTGGGTTGTCGGAGATTACAGCAGGACATCAATAGGATGCAGAACTGGGCTGAAATGTGGCAGATGGACTTCAACTCAGATAAGTGTGAAGTGATTCATTTTGGGAGGTCAAATTTGAAGAAAGAATATTAATGGTAAGACTCTTGGCAGTGTGGAGGATCTGAGAGATCTTGGGGTCCATGTCCATAGGACACTCAAAGCTGCTGTGTAAGTTAACAGTGTTATTAAGAAAACATATGGTGTGATGGCATCATCAACCGTGGGATCGAGTTCAAGAGCCGTGAGGTAATGTTAAAACTATACAAGAACTTAGTTAGGCCACACTTGGAGTATTGTGTTCAGTTCTAGTCACCTCAATACAGGAAGGATGTGGATACTATAGAGAGAGTGCAGAGGAGATTTACAAGGATATTTTCTGGATTGGAGAGCATGCTTTATGAGAATAGGTTGAGTGAACTCGGCCTTTTCTCCTTGTAGTGACAGAGGATGAGAGGTGACCTGATAGAGGTGTATAAGATGATGAGAGGCAGTGATCATGTGGATAGCCAGAGGCATTTTCCCAGGGCTGAAATGGCTTACATGAGGGGGCATAGTTTTAAGGTGCTTGGAAGGAGGTACAAATGGGATGTCAAAGGTAAGTTTTTCATGCAGAGAGTGGGGGGGGGGGGGGGCATGGAATGCACTGCCAGCAACTATAGTGGAGGCCGATGCAATAGGGTCTTTTAAGAGACTTTTAGATAGGTACATAGAACTTAGAAAAATAGAGGACTATGTGGTAGGGAAATTCTAGGCAGTTTCTTGTGTAGGTTACATGGTCGGCACAACATTGTGGGCCGAAGGGTCTGTAATGAGCTGTAGGTTTCTATGTTCTAACTCTCTTGACAGTGATACTTGTTGGCAGAGAAATACCTTGAGACTTTGCCATGTTTCACACAGTATCATGATCCCACGGAATCACTTGAGGCAAGACGCGGGTTTCAGACTCATACCTGGGACTCTGATTCAAGGTTTGATATGGAATCATGTAGTTATTTTGTAAATTCGCAGCGGTATTGTAACCCATATGGTAACCTGGATCATACCTAAAATGAAAGCAATGATAAAACAGTTATTTAATAAGCAGTCATTTTACGCTGTTTGGTATTGCCAATGGTCGATACCAGAGGACTCACTTGAAGGTGAGTTGAGGAAGGTTTAGGGGAGATGTCAGAGGTAGGTGTTTTTTTGTTTTTTTTTTCTTTCTTTACACAGACTGTGATGGTGGCCTGTCAAGGGTGGTGGTAGAGGCCGATATGTTGGGCACGCTTAAGAGGCTCTCTGTCACCTGTTAAGAAAAATGGAGAGTTATGGGCTGTGTAGGAGGGAAGGGATGGAAGGTGTGCAGTAGATTTATAGAGGTTGGTACATCATCTTAGGCTAAAGGGCCCGTACTGTGCTGTACTGTACTATGTATCTCAAATTCAAGTTCAAGTTCTCATTTATTGCTAAAAGAAATGACATTCCTCTAGACCAAGGTCCACAACACAGTACATCATCATTTTATTTATTTATAGAGGTACAGTATGGAATAGGCCCTCCTCGGCCTTCAAGCCAAGCCACACAGCAACCCACTGGTTTAATCCTTGCCTAATCACGGGACAATTTACAATGACTAACATACTAATTGCTACGTCTTTGGACTGTGGGAGGAAACAGAGGAAAATTGATGTAGTCATGGGGAGAATGTACTAACTCCTTACAGGGAGTGACGGGAATTGAATCTGAATTGCCTGTACTGCAAAGTGTTGTGCTGACCACACCACCACCGTACACACACACACACACACACACACCCGCCCCCCCCAAAGTAACATTACCGCAAATAAATTTAAACAAATTAACAAGGTGCAATTATGACACAAGTTAAAAAGTGAACAGTGTAACACTGCCAGCGCTTCACACGTGATGTGACCTGGGTGTTGGCAGGTGTCTTTGGCCCATTGTCTAAGCAGATTATCAAGTACCCATATACACTTATCTAATTTACCAGCATTTGATCCATCATCTCTGTGCCTGGGCATTCCAGTACTTGTCCAGATAGCTTTTAAATGCTGAGCGAGTATTGCCTCTGCTACCTGCGAATGCAGTGTGTTCCTTCAGATTCCCTTTAACCTCCATACTCCTCACCTGTTAGGGGGAGGTTTCACTGACCACCTGAACATTTCCTCTTATAATATGCCTCTCATAACATCATTCTCCCTTTCTGTCTAACAGTCAAAGTTCAAAATACATTTATTATCGAAGTATGTATAAATTATACAACCTTTGAGATTTGTCTGCTTACAGGCAGCCGCAAAGCAAGAAACCTGAGAGAACCCATTAAAAAAAGACCAACACCCAATGTGCAGGAGGAGGGAAAAAAAAACACAAATCACGCAAACAATAAAAGCAAGCAACAGCACTCAGAACAAAAGCGAGTCCGTAAATATAAGGCCCCGAGCAGCTGGAGCAGGCCCACAGCCTCAGTTCATCACACAGCGGAGTAAAACGTCATGGAGTCTGAGACACAAAGCCCAGAGCAGTCTCACTGCCTCAGAGAATGAGTAAATGTTGCAGACCAGTGTTATTTCATTATCTCATCCACACAATTTCTCCTGACTGCTAAACGTGTAACACTTCACCCACAGTCAGTCACAACATGGAAGTAGGCCATTCAGCCTATTTGCTCCAAACTAGCACTATGTGAAATCCAGTAATTCACCATTTGCTGATTCTTCCAAAGTTCTGCAAAGTCTGTAATTATCCAAACCCCTCTGAATAGTAAATTTTAATTCTCGCCACCTCTAAGCCTGGATATGTATTCCAAACCCTAATCACTCTCTGTACAAAAATATTTATCTCCTATTCTGCCAATCAACATGAAACTCTATCTCCTTTTTGACCGCTCCACAAACATAACTGTCTATCTGCACTGTTTGAATTCTTCATGATTTTAAGTGCCTCTATCAAATCTCTTATTCAACCTCGCAAGGAGAATAAATGGGGTTTCTCTAAATCAGGCGTTCCCACTCTGGAGTCCATGGACCCCTCGTTTAAAAGTATTGGTCCGTGCACCAAAAGGGTTGGGAACCCCTGCTCTAGATTTTCCCATCTTCCATAGTTTCAATGATTCTCAAGATCTCATGCATCATGTTAGGCAAGATGTGGGCTTCAATCTCATACCGGCAATTCTTCATGGAGGACCGACTTGGATTCACATAGAGAGTGTTATTGGATCTATACTGTGTAGTTCCTCCCGAAGCTTTTACATCATTACCAAGTTGAGAACACCTGCAATGAATCAGAATCAGACATACATGATGAAATTTGTTATCTTTGCAGTAGCAGTATAATGCAATATATAATAGAGAAAAAATACGAATTACAGTAAATATATACACATATATATTCCTGATGGTAGCAATAGAACAAGGCATGACCTGGGCGATGGGTGTCCTTAATGATGGATGCTGCCTTTTTGAGGCATCACTCCTTGAAGATGTCCTGGATACTATGGAGACTAGTGCCCCTGATGGAGCTAATTGTGTTTACAATGCTCTGCAGCTTATTTTGATCCCGTGCAGGAACACCCCCCCCCCCCCCCCGCATACTAAACTGTAATGCAGCCAGCCAATGCTCTCCACGGGACATCTGTGGAATTCTGTAGAAATTTACGAGTGTCTTTGTGATATACCAAATTTCCCCAAACTCCTAATGAAATATAGCCGCTGTCATGTCTTCTTTGTAACTGCATCGACATGTTGGGTCCAGGATAGACCCTCACAGATATCAACACCCACGAATTTGAATTTGCTCACTCTTTCCATTTCTGATCCCTCTAGGAGGACTGGTGTGTGTTTCCTTGTTTTACACTTTCTGAAGTTCACAATCAGTTATTTGGTCTTACTGACGTTGAGTGCAAGGTTGTTGCTGCGACACCACTCAACTAGCTGATAAATCTCGCTCCTGTACGCTCTCTCAACACCATCTGAAATTCTGCCAACAATAGTGGTGTTGTCAGCAAATTTATAGATGGAGCTTGAAATGGCCAAAGTAATGTAAACTGTTATTTAGAATAAAAAATGAAATGCCTTCCTGGCAGTGGATTCTAGAAATAATAAGCACAAGAGATTCTGCAGATTCCGGAAGTACGTAACGACACACAAAATGTAGCAGGTCAGGCAACATCTATGGAAATGAATAAACAGGCAATGTTTCACGCCAAGCCACTTCATCAGGATCTGAAAGGAAGGGGGAAGATGCCAGAATACAAAGGTGGGGGTGGGGATCTGAAAGGAAGGGGGAAGATGCCAGAATACAAAGGTGGGGGTGGGGATCTGAAAGGAAGGGGGAAGATGCCAGAATAAGAAGGTGGGGGTGGGAGGGGGAGGAGTAGGAGGACAATCTAGAAGGTGATAGGTGAAGCCAGGTAGGTGGGGGAGTGGGGATGAAGTAAGAAGCTGAGAGGTGATATGAGGAAAAAGGTAAAGGGCTTAAGAAGACAGGATGAGTAGTTTCATGTTTCTCGGTATACACATCACTGAGGACCTCAACTGGTCTGTACATACTGGGTGAAAAAAGTACAACAGCACCTCTTTCACCTCAGATGGCTGAAGGAGTTCGGCATAAATCCCCAAATCCTCAGGATCTTTTCAGGGGCACCATCGACAACATCCTGGCTGGCTGTGTCACCGCCTGGTATGGGAACTGTACTACCCTCAATCGCAGGGCACAGTAGAGAGTGGTGCAGATAGCCCAGCAAAACTGTGGTCGTGAACTTTCCTCTATTCAGGACATTTACAGCAGCAGGTGTGTAAAAAGGGCCTGAAGGATCATCAGGGACTCCAGCCACCCCAACCACAAACTGTTTCAGCTGCTTCCATCTGGCAAATGGTATGGCAGCATTAAGGCGAGGACCAACAGGTTCCAAAACAGTGTCTTTCACCAGGCCATCAGATGCATCAATACACATTGATTTGATTGTATATCTGACTGTACATTGTGCCTGACTGTACATACAGGTACACAAAACAATTATGTAAACAATCTTGGTGTATGGGCAATATCCTCCCATATTTCCCTTCCTCATTGCTTGTACATTGTGACAGAGATGCAACGTAAAGATTTTTACTCCCTCATGTTGTGAGATGGATGCAAGAGATAACATAAATTCTAATTCTAATTCTAAAAAAAATGGATAAGTAGTGAAAAAATGAGCGAAATAGTGCGGGAGTGTTTATGGGCAAATGGGCAATGTTTAGAAATCTGATGTAGAGGGAAAGAAGCTGTTCCTAAAACATTGAGAGTTGAGTGAGGAACACATCAGGTTGGGCAGCACCTGTGGAAGGGAATAAATAGTTGACTTTTCAGGCTCAGACCCTGCATCAGGCCAGAAGAGAAGTGGTGATGACGACATAAGGAGGAATATAAAACTCGTGCCTTGTTCAGTCTGGAAGTGGTGTGGTGGGCCCTCACTGTGTGTCTCTATCCAGGAGATTAGCAATGTCACTAACTGGATTTCTTGTCCCAACCGATGTCTCCCTGAACTCCTCTCCCACGTAATGAAGTGCCCAGTTGGAAACAGAGCCTGTGTATCTGAGACTCACCTTAAAAGAAGCTGTTTCACATCCTGTTAAATAAAAGAGAAGAAATCAATTAACACAAATTCAAATAAATGGGCAGCAGGATAGAGTTCCTCCAGCATTTTGTGAGTGTTCCCTTCTGCCATTTAGTTCTTGAATGAATTGGCAAACTCTAATCACAACATCAATTTAGCAACACTATAACCACTCTCCTCCAACCTTATCATAGGGTTTAAAGGCTTGCGTGCCTCAATGATCCTGAGAGCTTGTTGGCTGCATTCAGGACTTTATGCTTTGGCTCTTGGTAGGATCACCCATGCCAAACAGGTCAAAGGGTAGAGGCCACCCTTTGACCTCTACCTCAGCTCAAGAATAACAACCCTGATTGGTAGTAAAATAAAATTGCAATGGGAGCGGCAATGAAGAATCTTTCTATTTCTGAGTGTAACTGTATTCCTGCGTCTCCACCCCGAACTTGCATGACTGACAGTGGTGAAAACCAAGCTACTAACATGATGGAGGGAGCCCTGAATACTGCCACAGACAAAGGACCTTCATTGCTGCAGTAAATGCCAGAAGTGTATTGGGTAGTAGTAGTATAACAGCTCTGATCACTACACTAAAATGGATTTTGTTTTTCTTTTGTTCTATTTGTGTATTTTTCTTGTAAAAAATGTATAATTTTTGCTTAATTTATGATATTCATGTGAAAGATCCTAATGCTGCAAGTAAGTTTTTTATTGCATCTTTGCATAAAGTGACAATCAGAATCAGGTTTAATATCACCAGCATATGTAATGACATTTGTTTTGCAGCAGGAGTACATTGGAATGGATACTAATGAAACATCTATAAAGTACAAGATATATATATCTATAGATCGATATCTAGGTAGGTCAGTCGATATCTGGGTCAATCAGTCGATAGATCGACCGAGAGAGAGAGAGAGAGAGAGAGAGAGAGAGAGAGAGAGAGAGAGAGATATATATATATATATATATATATATATATATATATAGAGTGGCATGCAAATGTTTGGGCATCCCGCATGATCAGTACTTAGTAACACCCCCTTTGGCAGGTATCACAGCTTGTAAATGCTTTCTGTAGCCAGCTAAGAGTCTTTCAATTCTTGTTTGGGGGATTTTCGCCCATTCTTCCTTGCAAAAGGCTTCTAGTTCTGTGAGATTCTTGGGCCGTCTTACGTGCACTGCTCTTTTGAGGTCTATCCACAGATTTTCGATGATGTTTAGGTCGGGGGACAGTGGGGGCCATGGAAAGACCTTCAGCTTGCACCTCTGGAGGTAGTCCATTGTGGATTTTGAGGTGTGTTTAGGATCATTATCTTGTAGAAGCCATTCTCTTTTCATCTTCAGCTTTTTTACAGACGGTGTGATGTTTGCTTCCAGAATTCACTGGTATTTAATTGAATTTATTCTTCCCTCTATGAGTGAAATGTTTCCCGTGCTTAACAGTTGGAGAGGTATTCTTTTCATGAAATTCTGCACCCTTTTTTCTCCAAACATACCTTTGCTTATTGCGGCCAAAAAGTTCTATTTTAACTTCATCGGTCCATAGGACTTGTTTCCAAAATGCATCAGGCTTGTTTAGATGTTCCTTTGCAAACTTCTGATGCAGAATTTTGTGGTGAGGACACAGGAAAGGTTTTCTTCTGATAACTCTTCTATTTGTGCAGGTGTCACAGCAAAGTAGAACAGTGCCCCACCACTCCAGAGTCTGCTAAATCTTTCTGAAGGTCTTTTGCATTCAAATGGGGGTTTTGATTTGCTTTTCTAGCAATCCTACAAGCGGCTCTCTTGGAAAGTTTTCTTGGTCTTCCAGACCTCAACTTGACCTCCACCGTTCCTGTTAAAACTGCTATTTCTTAATTACATTACGAACTGAGGAAATGGCTACCTGAAAATGCTTTGCTATCTTCTTACAGCCTTCTCCTGTTTTGTGGGCATCATTTATTTTAATTTTCAGAGTACTAGGCAGCTGCTTAGAGGAGCCCATGGCTGCTGATTGTTGGGAAAAGGTTTGAGGAGTCAGGGTATTTATAAAGCTTTGAAATTTGCATCACTTAGCCTTTCCTAGCGATGACTGTGAACAAGCCATAGCCCTAACAAGCAAATTAAGGCCTGAGACCTTGGTAAAAGTTATCTGAGAGCTCAAATCTCTTGGGGTGCCCAAACTTTTGCATGGTGCTCCTTTCCTTTGTTTCACTCTAAAATTGTACAAAACAAAAATAATACACTAATCTTGCTTAAAATGTTCAAAATAATGTTTCATCTTTAACTTTATGACTTTTGGAGATTCGTTCATCTTCTACTCGCTTAACTATTCACAGTAACACAAATTTTGACCAGGGGTGCCCAAACTTCTGCATGCCACTGTATATATAAAATTAAATCAAGTAATTAGTCCATTCAGAAATCTGATGGCAGAGAGAAAGAAGCTGATCGTGAAACACTCGGTTTGTGTCTTCAGGCTCCTGTACCTCCCTCTTGATGGTAGCAAAGAGAAGTGGGCATGTCCTGAGTGCTGGGGGTCCTTAGCGATAAAGCTGCCTTTTCTGAGGCATTACCTTTTGAAGGTATCCTGGATGTCGAGGAGGCTTGTGACCATGATGAGATTGACACAAATCCTTCTTTACTCCCCTTTAATCCTTCTTATCAAGTGGCCCAGTAAAGCCCTCCCAACCACTGAGCACATCTAAATGAAACACCGTTGTAGGAAAACAGCATCCATACTCAGAGATGTGCACCATCCAGGTCATACTCTCTTCTCACTGCTGCCATCAGGTAGAGGATACAAGAACCTCAAGACTTACACCACCAGGTTCAGGAATAGTTACTACCTTTCAACCATCAGACTCCTGAATAAAAGGGCATAACTATACTCATTTGCCCATCCACTGAGATATTCCCACAACCAATAATCTCACTTTAAGGACTCTTTATCTTGTTATTTCATGTTCTCGTTATTTATTGATATTTATTTACATTTGCATTTGTAGTTTGCTGTCTTCTGCACTCCGGTTGATCTTTCATTGATCATGTTATACTTATAAATCTATAGATTTGCCCGCAAGCAAAGGAATCTCAGGGTTTTATGTGGTGACATGTATATACTCTGATAATAAAATTTTATATTGAACTTTGATCTCTCACTCACACATAAGAGGCAACGCAGGGCGGCCATTTTACTTCCCTACTTGGGAGGTGGCATGGAATACAAGCATCTGGAGAAGATGTGCTTGGTCACGGCGGGGGGGTGTAAACTCCGTACAGACAGCAGCCGAGTTCAGAATTGGACCCGGTTCCTACTAGATGGGAGGTTGCAGCTCTAACTGGTGCGCTGCCGTGCCCCCACTGACAAAAGCCATAAGACAAGGGAGCAGAATTACACCATTTGGCCCATCAGGACTACTCTGCCATTTCATCATGGCTGATCCATTTCCCTCTCAGCCCCAATCTCCTGCCTTTCCCCCATATCTCTTCACACCCTGACCAGTCAGGAATCTATCAACCTTTCCCTTAAATATACATAAAGACATGACTTCCACCGCTGCCTGTGGCAAAGAACTCCACAGATTCAAAATACTGACATCTGCTAAATGAGTTTCAACCTTCAGTATAGTCTGAATCAGATCAGAGGCCACCTCAAAGCTGTTTTGTTAAAAAAACAAATAAAGTACGATAGCAATAAAGTCTTGACATCACACTCTACCACATTTTGGCCTTTACACGTTATAATTTGTCTGCACTGCACTCTCCCTTTAACTGGAGCAATCTTCACACACCCTCAGGGAAGTTGTTCAGGAGCCACACTCTCGGATTCAGAAATGGCTTCTTCCCCTTCACCATTGGATTCTGAACAAAGTTCAAAGTACATTTTATTATCAAAGTACATACATGCCACCACATACAACCCTGAGATTCAGTTTCTTATTGGCATACTTAATAAATCGACAGAATAATAACCATAACAGATTTAATGAAAGACTGATAACTGGGGCATTCAAGCAGAGTGCAGAAGACAACAAAACTGTACAAATACAAAAAGAAGAAATAATAAATATGTGTGTGTGTGTGTGTATGTATGTATACAAGAACATGAGATGAAGAGGAAGGCAAATGCCATGTTAGCATTCATTTCAGGAGGTCTTGAATACAAGAACAGGAATGTGATGCTGATGCTTTATAAGGCACTGGTGAGGCCTCACCTTGAGTATTGTGAAGAGTTTTGGGCCCCTCATCTTAGAAAAGATGTGCTGGCACTGGAGAGGGTCCAGAGGAGGTTCACAAGGATGATTCTAGGAATAAAAGGGTTATCATACGTTTGATGGCTCTGGGCCTGTACTCGCTGGAAATCTGAAGGATGGGGAGGGGCATCTCATTGAAACTTTTCAAATGTTGAAAGGCCTAGACAGAGTAGATGTGGAAAGGATGTTTCCCATGGTAGGAGAATCTAAGACAAGAGGGCAAAGCCTCAGAATAGAGGGGCGCCCTTTCAAAACAGAGATGCAGAGAAATTTCTTTAGCTAAAGGGTGGTGAATCTGTGGAACTTGTTGCCACATGAAGCTAGGGAGGCCAGGTCATTTGGTGTATTTAAGGCAGAGATTGATAGGTTCTCGATTGGACTTGGCATTAAAGGTAACGGGGAGAAGGCCAGGAACTGGAGTTGAGGAAGAGATAGAAAAAAGGATCAGCCATGATTGAACGGCGAAGTAGACTCAATGGGCCAGATGGCCTAATTCTGCTCCTATGTTTTGTGGTCCAAGAGTCCTTGAAAGTGAGTCTATTAGTTGTGGGAACATTTCCATAATGGGGCAAGTGAAACTGAGTAAAGTTATCCCCTCTGGGTCATGACTCTGATGGTTGAGAGGTAATAACTGTTCCTGAACCTGGTGGTTTAGGTTCTGAGGCTCCTGAATCTTCCTCCTAACGGCAGCAGTGAGAATGTCTGACCACTAACTTATTATTCTTCTATTGCCCTACCTATCTACACACCCATCTGCCCTCTTATCTATCTAGTGTACAAGATATTAAGAGGCAAAGATCAAGTAGGCAGCCAGAGACTTTCTTGCAAGGTGGAAACAGCTAATACGAGGGGCCATAATTATAAGTTGATAGGAGGAAAATATACAGTGGATGTCAGAGATAGATTTTTTTTTTTTTTTTTTTTTTACACAGAGAGAGTCGCGTGCATGGGGTGGTGGTAGACACAGATACATTAGAGGCATTTAAGAAGGTCTTAGGCACATGGATGATTAAAAAATGAAGGGTTATGTAGGAAGGAAGGGGCAGATTGATGTTAGTGATCAGCACAATACTGTGGGCTGTGAAGCCTGTACTGTGCTGTAATGTTCTAAATACTGGGAGAGTTTGTCTGGGAGAATCAAAATGAACCACATTGAGTACCTCAATGAAGGAAAGAGGGTCCTTGTGCTCTTGACACTTCACTTCTTTGTCTAATATTTGAACTTCTTTAATCTTTTCCCTCAGTGAATCTGAGCAGATCTTGATCTGGGAGATCACTCGGTCTTTCTCTGCATCGATCTTCTTCAGGGCTGACTTTTCATCCTCTTCCAACTTCTTCCTCCATTTGGAGTACTCATTCGACAATGTTCTCTTCAGCTCCTCACTGTGTTTCTGAAAATTCACCAGAGCAAGAACAGAAACTTTAACTTAAAGCTTTACTCTCTGACCTTAACCTTCAGATTTCTGGTCGCCCTATCCTTAGAAAAAGTCTGCGTCTATCGATCTAGATAAATATGCCATGGTAACATAGCTGTTAGTGCAACACCATTACAGCCTATAGGGTGTCAGAGTTCCGAGTTCATTTCCGGCATCCTCTGCAAGAAGGTTTGTACATTCACCCTGTGACCATGTGGGTCCTCTGGGTACTCTGGCTTCCAAAGGTCTACCAGTTAGTAGGTTAATTGGTCATTGTAAATTGTCTTGTGAGTAGATTAGGGATAAATAGGCAGGTTGCTGGGAAGTGTGGCTCGTTGAGCCAGGAAAGCCTGTTCTGCGCTGTATCTCTAAATAAAGAAAACTAGGCCCCTCGTGAACCAGCGTACCAATCATGTGTTGGAGAGCTATGACAGAGGAGGCAGCGCAAAGGTCTGGGAGTGAAGTTTAAAAGGGAAAGCTTTGCGGGAACTCAGCTATAACCGATGCACCGATCTTGTGTGTTGGAGAGCAGGGAAGTTTCCGGTATAAAAGGGAAACACAGCCTAGTGGGGCGGTCATCGACGGAGTGGCCTGAATCAGAGTGGTAGGGCTTTGGCTCATTCGGGCTTCAGCAAGGTAAGTGGGTAAGTGGACTTCGTTTTTCTCTTACATTTTTTGAGGAACAAAGAACATGACTGCAGGGTTAATACTTTGCTCTGGCTATCGTATGTGGGAATCCTGGGAATCTTTCAGTCTCCGATGGCCACATCTGCGCCAGGTGCACCGAGATGCAGCTCCTGAGGGACTGTGTTAAAGATCTGGAGCTGCAGCTTGATGACCTGCAGCTTATTAGGGAAAGTGAGCAGGAGATAGATAGAAGCTATGAGGAGTTAGTCACCCCAAGGCTGCAGGAGTTAGACAAGAGGGTGAGTATCAGGGAAGGGATGGGAAGAGCTCAGATAGTAGAGAGCACCCCTGTGGCCATCCCCCTCAGTAATCGTTATCTCTCGCTGTTGAGTGGGGTAGCATGACAGAGGATGACCACGGCGATCGGGTCTCTGGGCCTGAGCCTGGTTCTGTGGTGCAGAGGGAGAGATGAGGAATGCGGTAGTCGTAGGGGATACAATAGTAAGGGGAACAGACAGGAGGTTCTGTCAGCCTGGTAGAGATACCGCATGGTGTGTTGCCTCCCAGGTGCCAGGGTACAGGATGTCTCGGATCGGGTGCAGAATATTCTGAAGGGAGAGGGTGAACAGCCAGAAGTACAAATGACATTGGTAGAAAAAGGGAGGAGGTTCTGAAGAGAGAATTCAGGGAGTTGGGTAGGAAACTGAAAAGCAGGACCTCCAGAGTAGTAATCTCAGGATTGCTGTTTGTGCCACGTGCTAATGAGCGCAAGAAGAATGTGATCAGGCATATTAATGAGCGGCTGAGTGACTGGTGTAGGGGGCAGGGCTTCAGGTTTCTGGATCATTGGGGCTCTTCTGGTGGAGGAACAACTTGTACCAAAAGGATGAGTTACACCTGAACCCAAAGAGGTCCAATATCCTAGCAGGCAGGTTTAACAGAGCTGTTAGGGAGGGTTTAAACTAATTTGGCAAGGGGATGGGAACTGGAGTGATAGGTCTGAAGAAGGGACAAACAGAAATAAATCAAAGATAGCGTGCAACAGAGATGATAGAAAGGGCAGGCATGATGAGTTACAGGGCAATAGAGGCATGATGCAGTTAAAACAGAAAGCAACAAATACTGGACTGAGAGTGTTGGATTTGAAAGCATGCAGCACAAGAAAGAAAATGGACGATCTTGAAATTTAGCTACAGACTGGCAAGTATGACATTGTGACTACCCCTAAAACTTGGCTAAAGGATGATCTGAAGGTGATAGGAGAGCTTAAGGTTAAGGAACCCTTGTGGAACAGTGATCACAATATGATCGAGTTCACATTGAAATTTGAGAGAGAGAAACTAAATTCCAAAGTGTCGGTATTTCAGTGGAATAAAGGGAATTACAATGGCAAGAGAGGGGAACTGGCCGAAGTTGACTGGAAATGGACACTAGCAGAAAGGATAGCAGAGCAGCAATGGCTGGAGTTTCTGTGAAAAATGAGGGAAGTGCGAGACAGATATATTCCAAATAAGAAGAAATTTTCAAATGGAAGAAGGACACTACTGTGGCTCACAAGTAAAAAGCAAAAGAGAGGGCATACAAGAAAGCCAAAGCTAGTGGGAAGATAGAGGATTGGGAAGCTTTTAAACACTTGCAGAAGGAAACTAAGAAGGTCATTCAGAAGGAAAAGATGAATTATGAAAGGAAGCTGGCAACTGATATCAAAGAAGATACTAAAAGCTTTTTTAAGTATATAAAGGATAAAAGAAAGTCGAGGGTAGATATAGGACCATTAGAAAATGACGGAGATATTGTAATGAGAGACGCAGAGAAGGCAGAGGAACTGAATGCACATTTTGCATCGGTCTTCACAGTGGAAGACGTCTTCAGTATACCGGACATTCTAGAGAATAACTTCAGGGAAGTGAAGTTATTGCAGTGAAAATTACAACTGAGAAGGTGCTCAGGAAGCTTAATGGTCTGCAGGTGGATAAATCTCCTGGACCTGAAGGAATGCAGCCTCGGGTTCTAGAGGAAGCAGATGGAGAGATTGCGTTGGCATTAACAACGATCTTTCAAGAATCGATAGATTCTGGCATTATACCCGATGTCTGGAAAATTGCAAATGTTACTCCGCTATTTAAGAAGGGTGGGAGGCAGCAGAAAGGAAACTATAGACCTGTTAGCCTGACATCAGTGGTTGAGAACTTGTTGGAATCGATTGTTAGGGATGAAATTACGGAGTACCTGGAGGCCCATGACAAGATAGGCTAAAGCCAGCATGGTTTCTTAAAAGTAAAATGTTGCCTGACTCACGTACTGCAATTTTTTGAAGAAATTACTAGCAGGGTAGACAAAAGAGTGGATGTGGTATACTTGGATTTTCAGAAGGCCTTTGACAAGGTGCCACACATGAGGATGCTTACCAAGTTAAGAGCCCATGGTATTACAGGAGAGTTACTAGCATGGATGCAGCATTGGCTGATCGGTAGAAAACAGAGTGGGAATAAAGGGATCCTGGCTGGCTGCCAGTTACTAGTGAAGTTCCACAGGGGTTGGTGTTGGGACTGCTATTTTTTACCATGTGTGTCAATGATTTGGACAATGGGATTAATGGATTTGTGGCTAAATTTGCCGATGATACAAAGATAGGTGGAGCAGCAAGTAGTGTTGAGGAAACAGAGAGCCTGCAGAGACACTTAGATAGTTTAGGGGAATGGGCAAAGAAGTGGCAAGTGAAATACAATGTCGGAAAGTGTATGGTTGAGCACTTTGGTGGAAGAAATAAACGGGCAGACTATTATTTAGATGGGGAGAGAATTCAAAATGCAGAGGTGCAAAAGAACTTGGGAGTCCTTGTGCAAGATACCCTAAAGGTTAACCTCCAGGTTGAGTCAGTTGTGAAGAAGGTGAATGCAATATTGGCATTCATTTCTAGAGGTATAGAATACAAAAGCAGGGATGTGATGTTGAGGGTCTATATGGCACTCGTGAGACCACACTTGGAGAATTGTGTGCAGCTTTGGGTTCCTTATTTTAGAAAAGGTATACTGATACTGGAGAGGGTTCAGAGAAGATTCACAAGAATGATTCCAGGAATGAAAGGGTTACTGTATGAGGAACATCTGGCAGCTCTTGGGCTGTATTCCCTGGATTTCAAGAGAATGAGGGGGGGATCTCATAGAAACATTCCAGATGTTAAAAGGCCTGAACAGATTAGATATGGTAAAGTCATTTCCCATGGTAGGGGAATCTTGGACAAAACAGTACAACTTCAGGATTGAAGGATGTCCATTTACAGCAGAGATACAGAGAAACTCCTTTAGCCAGAGGGTGGTAAATCTGCTGAATTTGTTGCCACGAGTGACTATGGAGACCAAGTTATTGGGTGTATTTAAGGCAGAGAAAGATAGGTTCTTGATTAGCCAGGGCATCGAAGTATATGGGGAGAAGGCAGCGGAGTGGGGATGACTGGAGGAATTGAATCAGCCCATGATTGAATGGCACAGCTGACTCGATGGGCCAAATAGCCTACTTCTGCCCCTATATCTTATGGTCTTATGGATTTTATAAACATCTATTAGATCACCCTCAACCTCCTTTGCTCCAAGGAAAATCTACTGAATATTGAAAGGCCTAGATAGAGTGGATGTGGCAAGGATGTTTCCAATTATGGAAGAGTCTAGGTCCTCAATGCACAGCCTCAGAATATGACATAGAGTCATAGAAATGTACAGCATAGAAACAAACCCTCCGGCCCATCTGATCCTACCTGCCCCCCATACCTCTACTATCCACGTACTTGTCCAAACTTCTCTTAAATGTTGAAATTGAACTCGCATGCACCACTTGTGTTGGCAACTCATGTCACACTCTCATGACGCTCTGAGTGAAGACGTTTCCCCTCATGTTTCCTTTAAATTTTTCACCTTTCACCCTTAACCCATGACCTCTAGTTATAGTCCTACCCTCAATGGAAACCTCAGTGGAAAAACACCTGCTTGCATTTACCCGAACTATATCCCTCATAATTTTGCATACCTCTATCATATCTCCTTTCAATCTTCTACGTTCCAAGGAATAAAGTCCTAACCTATCAATCTTTCCTTATAACTCAGGTCCTCCAGACCTGGCCACAGCCTTGTAAATTTTCTCTGTAATCGTTCAACCTTATCAAATGCCCTGGTTCACATCCTTACTCTTATGCTATAGGTATTTCATTTAGCAGTTCTTTAAGAGCAGTCTGTCCTGCTTTCAGCCTGTTTGGGTTTTTGTTGAAGATAAGGGACAATGTGGGGACTGTGTGCCATCCAATTAGGGATTTGGTGAGGGTTTAATGGGGTTTACTTGGTGAGGGACACTAAGGTTGGCTTGGGGTTTTTTTTCTTTTGTTTGGTGGGAGACAGAGAGAGAAGACGATGGGGAGAACCGGTCATAGCATACGATTTGATGGGAGACCCGTGTGTTTGAGATGGATTGCGAGTGACCTTCAGAAGGTGGTGTGTGTTTTCACATTGACCAAGGTCCCAGTGTGTGAGTGACAGAGAAGTTCAAAATGAGCTCCAACTTGTGCACATTTGACTTTTTAATTAAAATGGGCCCTTTTCTTCTGTTTTTCTTTACTAAAACTTTAATTAAGATTTATAAATATAATCCCTTTAAGCACAAGCAGTGTACTGTCTGTTATCTTGTGGCATAAATTCCTAAAAGGGTAGCAAATTACACAGCATCCACACAAATCAGGGTTTGGGTTGAGGGAGCCGTCTTAATCTCGCAAGCTTGGCAGGACTGGAGAGTGTCTTCCCCATACTTACGCAGCCAAGGAAACCAGGGGGTTTCACTTATTTACTCCTTATGTGTAAGTAGTGCCCAGAAATTCACACAATACTCCACATTAGGCCTCTCCAATATCTTACACATCTTCAAAATAACATCCCATCTCCTGTACTCAATATTTTGATTTATGTTTTTTTAAGACCCTAACTACCTGTGATGCCACTCTCAGTTAATTATGGACCTGTTTTCCCAGATCTCTGTTCAATCTCACTCCACAGTGCCCTTCCAGTCACAGTGTAAGGCCTACCCTGGTTAGTCCAACACGTTGCACTGGTGTGCAGTAAGTTCCATATGCCATTTTTCCAGCTGGTCCAGATCCTGCCACAAGCCATGATAGCGTTCCTCACTGTCTACTACATTCCCAATCTTCATGTCATCTGCAAATTTACTGATCCAGTTAACATCATTATTATCCAGATCACTGATATAGATGACAAACAACAACGGACCCAGCACCGAGCCCTACGACACTCCGATAGTCACAGGCCTCCAGTCAGAGAGGCAACCATTGACTATGGCTTCTCCCACAAAGCCAATGTATAATCCAATTAATACCTAATATTGAATGCTGAGTGACTGAACCTTCTTAACCAACCTCCCCATTTGGGACCTTGTCAAATGGCTTGCTAAAGTCCATGTAGATAACATCCACTGCATTGCCTTCATCAACTTTCCTGGTAGCTTCTTTGGAAAAACTCTATAAGATTGGACCTACCATGCACAAAGTCATGCTGACTATCCTTAATCAGTCCCTGTCTATCCAAATACTCATATATCCGGTCCCTTAGAATACCTTCCAATAACTTTCTCAATGTTGATGTCAGGCTGACCTATGTATAATTTCCTGGTTATTTTTAGAGCCTCTCTGATAAAGCAGAACAGCATTAGCTATCCTCTAATCTTCTGGTAGCTCACCTGTCACTAAGGATGATTAACATTGCTAGAGCCCCAGCAAATACTGAAATTGCCTGCCACAGGGTCGGCAGGAACACCTGGTTAGGCGCTAGGGATTTATTCACTCTGATTTGCCTCAGGACAACAAATACCTCCTCCGCTGTAATCTACATAGGGCCTAAGAAGTTGATGCTGCTCTACCTCACTTCTCTTGACTCTATGTCCATCTCCTGACTAAGTACAGATGCAAAAAAATTAAGTTAAGATCTCCCTCATTACTTTTGGCTCCACATATGGAGAACCATTTTGATCATCGACAGGACCAATTTTATCCCTTGCAATCACTTTGCTCTTAACATATCTGTAGAATACCCTAGGATTCTCTGTACCTTGTCTGTTAGGGCAGTCTCGTGCCTCCTTTTAGCCCTCCTGATTCCTTCTCAAGTATAAACGGTTATGGGTAACCCTAGGTAATTCCTAAAGTAAGTACTTGTTCAGCACAGCATTGTGGGCTGAAGGGCCTGTATTGTGCTGTAGGTTTTCTACGTTTCCATGTTTCTAAGTGTTCTCTTGCATTTCTCATATTCCATAAGCATCTCATTTGTTCCTATCTGCCTATACCAATTATGCACGGTCCCTTTTTTCTCTCAACCAGCGCCTTATCTTTTCATGAAAACCAAAGTTCCCTACACCTGTTATCTTTACCTTTTATTATGACGGGCACATACAAGCTTTCTACTCTCAAAATGTTTCTTCTGAAGCAACCCGTTTACCAAACACACCTTTAACCAGAAAACAGCCTGTCTCAATCCACACTTGCCAGATCCTTTCTTTCTTTTTCAATCTTTTTATTGAATTTTTCAAAGACAAATACATAGCGGTCATAATAGTACAAAGGGAGTGGGATTAGACTGTTGGCAATTAACACATGTGAGTAGAAACTATAGGTAACACCAATATAATTGACCTCCCAAACTCTTAATATAGACAAGATACAAGGAAATAAAAAGATGAAAAAAAACCCCAAATTGAAAAATCAAAAACAAAGTCAACTAAACAAAATAGAACTAAAACTAAACTAAGCAAAGCTGGGCTATTCTATTATATCGGATAAAATCATTGATGTTATCAACTCTGCTCCTCTACTCAAATTAATAAATAACATAAAGGAATCGGAAAAGGTCAAATTACATTCAGATCCTTTCTGATACCATCAAAATTGGCCTTTCTCCAATTCTGAATACAAGTCTGCATACCAGACCTATTTTTTTTTATATTGACTTTGAAACCAATGGCATTGTGGTCACTGGATGCAAAATGTACCCCTACATAAACTTCTGTCACCCTACCTCATTCCCGAATAACAAGTATCACACACTCTCTCTTTGGGACTTTAATGTACTGATTAGGTAAACTTTCCAGAACACAGCTAAGAAACATAATTGCCCTTTAATAACAGAGATGAGAAGCAATCTCTATAGCCAGATGCTGATGAATCTTTGGAATTCATTGCCACAGACAGCCATGGAGGCCAAGTCATTGGATATAGACTCAGTGTCCACTTTATTAGGTATACCTGTATACTGGTTTGTTATTGCAAATATCTAATCGTTCAGCCATGTGGCCGAAACTCAATGCATACAAGCATCCAGAAGTAATCAAGAGGTTCAGTTATTGTTCAGACCAAACATCAGAATGGGGAACAAATGCGATGTATGTGACTCTGACAGTGGAATGATTGTTGGTTGCCAGACAGGGTGGTTTCAGTAGCGGACACTGCGTGTACTTAAAGCAAAAGTTAATAGGTTCTTGATTAGTGAGGGCATCAAAGGTTAACAAGTCAAGTTTATTGTTATTTAACTACATACATGTATATAACATATATAACCATATTTTGTATATAGAAACAAGACATTTCTCCAAACCAGAATGTAAAACACAGTAGCACACATTAAACAATAACTTATGAAGGTAAGGATAACATCCACAGATGAATCACACAAAATAACCAAATAAAGTGTATAAATTAAACACTGTAAAGAACAGATTAGACAGTGACACTTCAAAGGCGATGAGGCAGAGAGTTCAGAAGCCTAATGGTCTGAGGGAAGAAACTGTTTCTCATCCTGACCATTCTTGTTGTTATGTAGCAGAGTCTCCTGCCTGATGGTAGAAAGTCAAAGAGGATGCTGGATGGATGGGTGGGTCCTTTAATAACACTAAGGGCCCTGTGTATGCAGCGCTCCAGACAAATGTTTCCGATGGATGATTGGGAGACCCCTATGATCCTCTCAGCTGTTCCCACATTCTTTTGCAGGGACACTCTGTCCAATGTTCAGCTGTTACCATACCAGCAGGAGATGCAGCTTGTCAGGCACTCTCAATGGTGCTCCTGTAAAAAGTGGGGGGGGGGGGGGGGGGGGAGCCTCAGTCTCCTTAGGAAGCAGAAGCCCTGTTGTGACTTCTTGTTCAGGGAGGTGATATGGGACCAGGAGAGAACCTAGGAAGAAAGCAGGAGATGGAGCAGACTGCATGGGTCAAATTCCCTACTGATGCTTGTATGTCTTATGGATTTATAGTTTTATGGGATATTTCCCAGCTCGGAAGCACATCATCTCCACATACAATTGCATGAAGCCATCCTTACCTCTATCTGCTTTTCATATTCCTGCAGATTCTGCTCCTCACTTGTCCAATCGCTCTGATACGTAACAAGGTTCTGCACCTCTCTCTTTAGATTTCCCTAGAACAGTAATAACGTAAAGGCTTCAGAAAGTGCACTACCATAAAGAATTCAGAAAAAATAAAGGATGTTGCCAGAATTTGCCTCAGATGGGAATTGGCAGGGTGATCTTAAACGAAGAGATACAATTACAAGGTTAGGGGAGTATGGTAGTATAGTGGTTAGCACCACTCTTTACAGTACAATTCCCACCGCTGCCTATAAAGAGTCTGAATATTCTCCCCATGATCGCATGGGCTTTTCTTGGGGTGCTCCGGTTTCCTCCCATAGAAACCCCACAGCACAACACAGACCCTTTGGTCCACAATGCTGTGCCGAATATGTACTTACTTTAGAAATTACCTAGGCCTACCCATAGCCCTCTATTTTTCTAGGCTCCATGTACCTATCCAGGAGTCTCTTAAAAGACCCTATTGTATCCACCTCCACCACTGTTGCTGGTGTCATTTCCTCTGTACCTGTTTCCAAGCACATTAAAACTGTGTCCTCTCATGCTAGCTATTTCAGCCCTGGGGAAAAAACCTCTGACTATCCACACGATCAATGCCTCTCATCATCTTATACACCTCTGTCAGGTCACCTCTCATCCTCCGCCAGTCCCAGGAGAAAAGGCCAAATTCACTCACAATCCAGGCAACGTCCTTGTAAATCTCCTCTGCACCCTTTCTATGGCTTCCACATCCCTCCTGTAGTGATGTGACCAGAACTGAGCACGATACTCCAAGTGGGGTCTGACCAGGGTCCTATATAGTTGCAACATTACCTCTCGGCTCTTAAATTCAATCCCACGATAGATCAAGGCCAATACACCGTATGCTTTCTTAACCACAGAGTCAACCTGCGCAGCTGCTTTGAGTGTCCTATGGACTCAGACCCCAAGATCCCTCTGATCCTCCACACTGCCAAGAGTCTTATCATTAAAACTATATTCTGCCATCATATTTGACCTACCAAAATGAACCACCACACACTTACCTGGGTTGAATTCCATCTGCCACTTCTCAGCCCAGTTTTGCATCCTATCAATGTCCCGCTGTAACCTCTGACAGCCCTCCACACTATTCACAACACCCCCAACCTCTGTGTCATCAGCAAATGTATTAACCCATCCCTCCACTTCCTCATCCAGGTCATTTATAAAAATCACGAAGAGAAGGACTCCCACAGTCCAAAGATGTACTGAGTTGGTCTTTGCAAATTGTCCTGTGATTAGGCCAAGATTAAATCAGGGGATTACAGGGCAGCGTGTCTCAAAAGGTCTATTCTACACTGTATGTCAATTAGTAAATATATACTTAGATAGATAAATAGACAGATCTCAAACTGAGGTGTGCAGTATGTTGAACTCTCTGGCAAGACCACGGTTGCCAACTGTCCTGGATTAGCCGGGACATTCCGTATATTGGGCTACATTGGTTTGTCCCATACGGGACCGCCCTTGTCCCATATTTGACTGCTACTACTCTGTCATCACCAGAAGGCACGCTTACAGACAGATCCTAGATCTGATACAACAGCGTGTGTTGACGCTCAACCCAGCACGGCTGGATTTGAACTCGGGACCTCTCGCCCCGAAGTCCAACGCTGATGCCACTATACCACCAGCTGGGGACTGAACGACAATGGTTTTACCGCTTTAAAAACTCTCCCACACAGGTTTCCTGTCATCGTCGGACATGATGGACAACCACCTCTACCTTATCTGCCCCCACCACTTCCCTGGGCAGTGTGTTGCAGAACTCTATCACTCGCTGTGTAAAAAGAAAATCTTGCTCTGCTCATCTCTGATAAGTCCTCCCCCTTTCACTTTAAATGCCTGCACTCTAGCAACTGACATTTCCACACTGGGCAACTAAATGTGACAATCTGCCCTATCTCTGCCTCTCTTAATTTTATCCCTCCAACACTCGAGAGAAAACAACCTGCGTTTGTCCAACCTCTTCTTGTAGCTCATATCTTCCAATTCAGGCTGCATCCTGGTAAACCTCTCCTGCACCCTTCCCAATGGCTCCACACCCTTTCTGTAATGGGGTGACCAGAATTTATTAAGTTATTTCAAGATACGGTGCAGAACAGGTTCTTCCAGCCCAATGAGCTGCCTCACTCAGCAGCCCACCTATTTAACCCTGGCCTAATCACAGGACATTTTACAATGACCAGTTAACCTACTGACCTACAGTCTTTGGACTGTGGGAGGAGACTGGAGCACTCGGAGTAAACCCACGAGGTTCACAGGAAGGAACGTAGAAACTCTCATAGAAAACAGTATGAAGTCCGAGGCCCCAAGCTGTAACAGTATTGCCTAAACCGCTGCACTACCGTGGTTCCCTATTATGCATATATTCAGCTCAAAGTACATATAATATCTTGAGATTCATTTTCTTGTAGGCATTTAAGAAAAATAAAGAAACACAATAGAATTTATGAAAAAATATACAAAGACTAACAAACAGCCAATGTGCAAAAGAAGAAGTTGTGCAAGTAAAGAAAATTTAAAAAAGTAAATAAATAAGTGAGAACACAAGTTGTGGAGTCCTTGAAAGTGAGTCTGTAGTTTGTGGAATCAGTTCAGAGTTGTGGTGAGTGGAGTTATGCACGCTGGTTCAGGAGGCTGGTGGTTACAGCAGAGTTGTTCCTGAACCTGCTTGTGCAGGACCTACTGCATCTTTATCTTATTTTGGAGGTACAACACGGCGACAGGCACTTCCCACCCACAATATTATGGCAACCTTATAACCTACTTCAAGATCAATCAAACCCTTCCCTCTCACATAGCCCTCCATTTCTCTATTGTCCATTAGCCTATCACAGAGTTTCTTAAATGCCCTTAATCTATCTGCCTCTGCTACCACCCCCACCACACATTCCAGGCACCACCACTCTGTGTAAAAACCCTACCTCTGACAACCACCCTATACTTTTCTGCAATCACCTTACAGTTGTGGTCGCCACGTTGGGTTGGCATGGTAACGTAGTGATACGCTTTACTGTACCAGTGACCCGGGTTCAATTTCCGCTGCTGCCTGTAAGGAGTTTGTACCTTCTTCCCGAGACCGCGTGGGTTTCCTCCGGGTGCTCCGGTTTCCACCCACAGTCCAAAGGCTTACTGGTTGGTAGGTTAATTGGTCATTGTAAATTGATCCATGAATATGCTAAGATTTATCGGGGGATTGCTGGGCGGTGAGGCTTAAAGGGCTGGAAGGGTCTGTTCTGCACTGTATCTCAATAAAGTAAAAAATAAAATATATAATTAATAATTGCAGGAAATATGTGACAGCAAAGTAGAGAATGTATAAAAGGTTTTCTTTTTTTTTTGTTTTTTTAAAAAAAATTTTAAATTAGTTTTCCAAAACATTTTACAAAATTAAAAACCCCAAATCCCAATGGGGAGCATTAATACAGTGCAAGATTAAGCATACAATAACAATATGCTACAAAGGAAGAAAATTTAACAAAAAAGCACCTAAATTAAAGACAAGTGAGCTTAGTGTCCTCCCTAAACCCCACAACACAAGAAAAAAACAACAAAAACTCCAGACCAACCACCACACAGTATAAAGAGTATAAGTCCGGACAGTCAAACTCCCAGACTGTGAATACACTTAGTAACAGAGGATAATAATGCCTACTACCAGAAAAAAAAAGGGAGCCGAAAGCAAGGAAAAAGAAGAAAAAAAAGAAAAAAAAAACCCTAGTCAAGAGGAAGGTTATGAAAGTACTTGATAAAAGGTCCCCAGACCTTATGGAACTTTAGATCTGAATTAAAAACTGAATAATGAATTTTTTCGAGGTCCAAGCAGGCCATAATGTCGTTAAGCCATTGCGCATGAGTGGGCGGGGCAACATCTCTCCATCTAAGGAGGATCAAGCGTCTAAAAGGTTTTCCATGATGTTATAAAACATAGAACACTCCAGCACAGTGCAGGCCCTTTGGCCCACGATGTTGTAACAAACTTTTAACCTACTCTAAAATCATTTAAAGTCTCCCCTCCTACAGTGCCCTCCATTTTTCCATTAATTTTTCTATGACATCTTGTGTTTTTTATGGATTTGTTGTCTTGTGTCAGCAGTTCTAGCCCTAAGGAGGGAACCTTCTTCCTAGACCCAACAGTGTCTCAGCACGTCCCTGCTGTGTTCCAACAGCATTTTGTGTGTGTTGCTTGAATTTCCAGCATCTGCAGATTTTCTTGTGTTAAGGTTCCTTGGGAGTAAGAGGGACAACATTTTTTTCTCTAACCTCTGGTAACATCAATTTTTCCAACTTCCAGTAATTTCTCTTGCTTCCTCTTCACTCTTTTCCATTCCCCATTCTGGCTTCCCTGATAGCCTTTCTCTTCTCACCTGCCTATTACTTCCTCTGGAAGCTTCTCCTCTTTCCTCTTCTCTCATGGTCTGCTCACCTATCATATCAGATTCCTTTTTCTACACCATCTCTATCACTTCCCAGTTTCTCACTTCATCCCACCCACCTTGCTTCACCAATCAACTTCCAGTTTGTCCTCTTTCACCTCCTCAACCCCACCCCACCCACCACCACCTTCTTAGTCTGGTTTCTTCCCCCTTCCTTTCCAGTCCTGAAGAAGAGTGTCGGCCCAACATCTTCCATAGATGTTGCCTGATCTGCCGATTTTCTCCAGCATTTGTGTGTGTTACACTAGATTTCCAGCATCTGCAGAATATCTTGTGTTTATGTTCAAGTATTTACTCTTGTTTCCCGTTTCTCAAAAAGCGGACTCACCTTTAGTTTGTCCTTCGCCTGCTCCAGACTGAGCAGACTGTGGGACTTGTGATTCCCGACGATAGTGCAGGACACGCACACACACACCTCGTCTTGCTCGCAGTAGAACTCGAGGATATTTCCATGACTTGGGCACTGTCTCCGTGTGAGGTCGGCTGTGGGTTTGATCAGGTTGTGATTTTTGTAAATCTGCTTCGTCAAGTGCGGTTGCAGGTGGAGGGAACAGAAGGAGGTTTCACATTTGAGGCAGGTCTTCACGGCTGGTGTTGGTTTTTCGATACAGTACTCACACATCACGGGGGCCGTCTGGGCAGAAGTGGCAGCGACGGGCGGGTGCTGGTTGTATTTCTCCACGATGTTCTGCAACGAGTGGTTTTTCACCAATTTGGGTCTGGGTTTGAAGGTCTGACGGCACTGAGGGCAGCTGACTCCACTCGGAGTCTTTGAATGGTCCCAGGCATCGTTGATACATTTTGCACAGAAACTGTGCTGGCAGGGCAATGCCACAGGGTTCTGGAACAATTCCAGACACACACTACAGGTCAGCTCTTCTGCTAACACCCCTGTCTCCATTCTTCCTACTCGGAGAGAGAAGCAGCAAAGAAACCGGAAGAATGGCCGTTCGCCAGAGGCGATTACTTTCAGTTCCGGTATGCAAAGTTCAAAGTAAATTCATGCAACACTCACAAAATGTTGGAGGAACTCAGCAGGCTAGGCAGCATCTGTGGAAAAGAGTGCCATCGACGTCTCGGGCTGGAGACAGAAGAGATGAGGAGTCAGAGTTAGAAGGGAGGGGAGGAAGAAGTACAAGTTGATTAGTGAAACTTCCCAACTCTTTATTTCACCCCGCCCCCCCCAAGTTTCACCAATTACCTTGTGTTTCTTCTGCCCTTCCCTTCTAACTGTTCCGTCATCTTTTTTCCTGCAGTCCCGTTGAAGGGTTTCTGCCCGAAACGTCGATTGTTTACTCCAGATGCTGCCTGGCCCGCTGAGTTCCTCCAGCACTTTGAGCGCGTTGCTTGGATTTCCAGCATCTGCAGACTATCGCTTGTTTGTGGAAGTAAATTTATTACGAAATCAGTATCTCTGGGACGGTCCTTCTATTGTCTGTATGATGTTTCTGCGATTGCATATGAATCTATAACATAAGAAAGTCTGCAGACACACGCACAAAATGCTGGAAAAACTCAGCAGGTCGGGCATTATTGATGGAAAAGAGTAAAGAGTCGATGTTTCGGGCCGAGACCCTTCATCAGGACTTTAATGATGCTCGAATTCGACAATTATATCATGACTGTACAAACTAAATTACAGTAGGTATTGTGTATTTAATATTTCAACCATATTTGAGTAATTGTGTACATAATTGATCGAGCATTCTTGTTCGTTAAAAATAATTTGGGTTACGTGTAAAAATACATTCATTGCAGACGTCATCACACTACCACGTGATATGCTCGCGGCTTGCTGGAAGTAAACTTTAAATTTTAATGGTTTGAAGTTGCAAAACATAACATTGCTGACGAAGTATTTTTAAAACGAACTCGACACGGTTAGCGACCTATTAAAGTGCAAACAAAAAAAAATCGCTGCGTGGAAGGTCAAAGTTAAAACAGCCCAGCATGAACTGAATCGTCCATTAACGGAAGAATTCATGGGTACATAAAGAATGAGTGATAATAATTGTTAACAAAATGAGAATAGCCGGCTACATCAGAAAGATTATAAACAAATGAAAATCTGCAGATGCTGGAAACCCGAGCAACACACACAAAATGCTGGCCAGGCAGCATCTATGGAAATGAGTACAGTCGAGGAAGCCATGGATTGACATATCGCAATGGGAAAGGAAAGTGGAATTAAAATAGGTGCCCACTGGGAGGTCCCGCTTTTTCTGGCGTAAGGAGCGTAAGTGCTCGGCGAAACGGTCTTACAGTCTACATCGGATCTCACCGATGTACAGGAGGCCACACCCGGAGCACCGGAATCAGTAAATGACCCCAACAAACTCATGGGTGAAGTGTCACCTCACCTGAAAGGACTGTTGAGGGCCCTGGATAGTATTGAGAGAGGAGGTGTAGTACCTGTTCCGCTTGCAAGGATACGTGCCAGGAGGGAGATCAGTGGGGAGGGACAAATGGACAAGGGAGTCTAGTAGAAAGTGAGCCCCGCTGAAAGCAGAAAATGGGGGGAAGGGAAAGATGTGCTTGGAGATCGGATCCCATTGGATTTGGCAGAAGCTTCCCTGGTGGGGTGGCAGGTGAGGACAAAAGGAACCCTATCCCTGGTAGGGTGGCAGGAGGATGGGATAAGAGCAGATATAGAAACACAGAAAATAGGTGCAGGAGTAGGCCATTCGGCCCTTTGAGCCTGCACCGCCATTCAGTATGATCATGGCTGATCATCTAACTCAGAACCCTGTACCTGCTTTCTCTCCATACCCCCTGGTCCCTTTAGCCACAAGGGCCATATCTAACTTCCTCTTAAATATAGCCAATGAACCGGCCTCAACTGTTTCCTGTGGCAGAGAATTCCACAGATTCACCACTCTCTGTGTGAAGAAGTTTTTCCTCATCTCGGTCCTAAAAGGCTTCCTCTTTATCCTTAAATTGTGACCCCTCGTTCTGGACTTCCCCAACATTGGAAACAATCTTCCTGCATCTAGCTTGTCCAATCCCTTTAGAATTTTATATGTTTCAATAAGATCCCCCCTCAATCTTCTAAATTCCAGTGAGTATAAGCCTAGTCAATCCAGTCTTTCTTCATATGAAAGTCCTGCCACCCCAGGAATCAATCTGGTGAACCTTCTCTGTACTCTCTCTATGGCAAGAATGTCTTTCCTCAGATTAGGGGACCAAAACTGCACACAATATTCTAGGTGTGGTCTCACCAAGGCCTTGTACAACTGCAGTAGAACCTCCCTGCTCCTGTACTCAAATCCTTTTGCTATGAATGCCAACTTACAATTTGCCTTTTTCACCGCCTGCTGTACCTGCATGTCCACCTTCAATGACTGGTGTACAATGACACCCAGGTCTCATTGCACCTCCCCTTTTCCTAATCGGCCACCGTTCAGATAATAATCTGTTTTCCTGTTCTTGCAACCAAAGTGGGTAACCTCACATTTATCCACATTAAATTGCATCTGCCATGAATTTGCCCACTCACCTAACCTATCCAAGTCACCCTGCATCCTCTTAGCATCCTCCTCACAGCTAACACCGCCGCCCAGCTTCGTGTCATCTGCAAACTTGGAGATGCTGCATTTAATTTCCTCGTCTAAATCATTAATATTTATTGTAAATAACTGGGGTCCCAGCACTGAGCCTTGCGGTACCCCACTAGTCACTGCCTGCCATTCTGAAAAGGTCCCGTCTACTCCCACTCTTTGCTTCCTGTCTGCCAACCAATTCTCTATCCACATCAATACCATACCCCCAATACGGTGTGCTTTAAGTTTGCACACTAATCTCCTGTGTGGGACCTTGTCAAAAGCCTTTTGAAAATTTAAATATACCACATCCACTGGCTCTCCCCTATCCACTCTACTAGTTACATCCCCAAAAAACACTATAAGATTCGTCAGACATGATTTTCCTTTCACAAATCCATGCTGACTTTGTCCGATGATTTCACCTCTTTCCAAATGTGCTGTTATCACATCTTTGATAACCGACTCTAGCATTTTCCCCACCACCGATGTCAGACTAACCGGTCTATAATTCCCCGGTTTCTCTCTCCCTCCTTTTTTAAAAAGTGGGGTTACATTAGCCACCCTCCAATCCTCAGGAACTAATCCAGAATCTAAGGAGTTTTGAAAAATCATCACCAATGCATCCACTATTTCTTGGGCTACTTCCTTAAGCACCCTGGGGTGCAGACCATCGGGCCCTGGGGATTTATCTGCCTTTAATCCCTTCAATTTACCTAACACTACTTCCCTACTAACATGTATTTCCCTCAGTTCCTTCATCTCACTAGACCCTCAGTCCCCTACTATTTCCGGAAGATTATTTATGTCCTCCTTAATGAAGACAGAACCAAACTAGTCATTCAATTGGTCTGCCATGTCTTTGTTCCCTATGATCAATTCACCTGTTTCTGACTGTAAAGTACCTACATTTGTCTTGACCAATATTTTTCTTTTCACATATCTATAAAAGTTTTTACAGTCAGTTTTTATGTTCCCTGCCAGCTTTCTCTCATAATCTTTTTTCCCTTTCCTAATTAAGCCCTTTGTCCTCCTCTGCTGGTCTCTGAATTTCTCCCAGTCCTCAGGTGTGCCGCTTTTTTTTTGCTAATTTATATGTTTCTTCTTTGGACTTGATACTATCTCTAATTTCCCTTGTCAGCCACAGGTGCACTACCTTCCTTGGTTTATTCTTTTGCCAAACTAGGATGAACAATTGTTGTAGTTCATCCATGCGATCTTTAAATGCTTGCCATTGCATATCCACTGTCAACCCTTTAAGTATCATTTGCCAGTCTATCTTAGCTAATTCACGTCTCATACCTTCAAAGTTACCCTTCTTTAAGTTCAGAACCTTTGTTTCTGAATTAACTATGTCACTCTCCATCTTAATGAAGAATTTCACCATATTATGGTCACTCTTACCCAAGGGGCCTCGCACGACAAGATTGCTAACTAACCCTTCCTCATTGCTCAATACCCAATCTAGAATGGCCTGCTCTCTAGTTGGTTCCTCGACATGTTGGTTCAGAAAACCATCCCGCATACGTTCCAAGAAATCCTCTTCCTCAGCACCCTTACCAATTTGGTTCATCCAATCTATATGTAGATTGAGGTCACCCATTATAACTACTGTTCCTTTATTGCACGCATTTCTGATTTCCTGTTTAATGCCATCCCCAACCTCACTACTACTGTTAGGTGGCCTGTACACAACTCCCACCAGCGTTTTCTGCCCCTTAGTGTTATGCAGCTCTACCCATATCGATTCCACATCCTCCAGGCTAATGTCCTTCCTTTCTATTGCGTTAATCTCCTCTCTAACCAGCAATGCTACCCCCACCTCCTTTTCTTTCCTGTCGATCCCTCCTGAATATTGAATATCCCTGGATGTTGAGCTCCCATCCTTGGTCACCCTGGAGCCATGTCTCTGTGATCCCAACTATATCATATTCATTAATAACTATCTGCACATTCAATTTATCCACCTTGTTATGAATGCTCCTCGCATTGACACACAAAGCCTTCAGGTGTGTTTTTACAACACTCTTAGCCCTTATACAATTATGTTGAAAAGTGTCTCTTTTTGCTTTTTGCCCTGGATTTGCCTGCCTGCCACTTTTACTTTTCACCTTACTACTTTTTGCTTCTACCCTCATTTTACACCCCTCTGTCTCTCTGCACTTGTTCCCATCCCCCTGCCACATTAGTTTAAAGCCTCCTGAACAGCAGTAGCAAACTCTCCCCCTAGGACATTGGTTCCAGTCCAGCCCAGGTGCAGACCGTCCTGTTTATACCAGTCCCACCTCCCCCAGAACTGGTTCCAATGCCCCAGAAATTTGAATCCCTCCCCCTTGCACCATTTTTCAAGCCACGTATTCATCTGAAATATCCTCCTATTTCTACTCTGACTAGCACGTGGCACTGGTAGTAATCCAGAGATTATTACCTTTGTGGTCCTACTTTTTAGTTTATCTCCTAACTCCCTAAATTCACTTTGTAGGAATTGTGCTAGGTAAACTGATGTAAGAAAAGTGCTAGGTAAACTGAAAAATCATCTGGACCAGATGGACTACATCCGAGTCCTGAGGGAGGTTGTAAGAGATAACAAATGCATTGCTCATGATCTTTCAAGAATCACTTGATTCTGGCATGGTCCTGGAAGAATGGCAAAAGTCATTCCACTCTTCAAGAAGGGAGGAAGACAAAACGGAGGAAATTATCGGCCAGTTAGCCTAACCTCAGTGCTTGGGAGTCCATTATTAAGGATGAGGTTTTGGAGTACTTGAAGACCAGTGATAAAATAAGTCAAAGTCAGCATGGTTTCTGTGAAGAAAAATCTTATCTAACAAATCTGTCAGAATTCCTTGAAGAAGTAACAAGCAGGATGGACAAAGGCAGTGGATATGTTTTACTTAGATTTTTAGAAGACATATAATGTGCCTCACATGAGGCTGCTGATCAAGATAAAATCCAGTGGTGTTACAGGATAGGTACTGGAATGGACAGAGGAATGGCTGACAGGCAGGAGGTAGTGAGTGGAAATAAAGGGGGCCTGTTCTGGTTGGCTGCCAGTGACTTGTGGTGTTCCCTCAGGGGTTAGTTTTGGGACTACTTCTTTTCACATTGTTTCTCAGTGATGGAGATAGTGGAATTGACTGCTTTGTGGTGAAGTCTGCAGATGATACGAAGATAGGTGGAGGGGTAGGTAGTGCTGAGGAAGCAATGTGATTGCAGCAGGACTTAGACAAATTGGGAGAATGGACAAAAAATTGGCAAATGGAGTAGTGTTGGGAAATATATGATGATGTGTTTTGGAAAAAGGAACAATATTGTCTAAATGGGCAGTAAATTCAAACATCAGAGGTGTAAAGGGACTTAGGAATCCTCATGCAAGATTCCCAGAAGGTTAATTCACATGTTGAGTCTGTGGTAAAGAAGGTAAATGCAATGTTGGCATTTATTTCAAGGGGAATAGAATATGAAAGCAAGGAGATAATGCTGAAGCTTAATAAGACACTAGTCAGTTCGCACTAGTCAACAGTTCTGGGTCCCTTATCTCAGAAGGATGTATTGTCATTGGAGAGAGTCCAGATGTGGTTCACGAGGATTATTCCAGGGATGAAGAGGTTAACATACGAGGAGCATTTGTCAGCTTTGGGCCTATACTCACTGCAATTTAGAAGAATGCTTGGGGAGCTTACTGAAACCTACCGAATGTTGAAAGGACTATATAAGGTGGATGTGGAGAGGATGTTTCCTCTGGGGGTATGCAGAACTAGAGGTGACTTTTTAAGAATAGAAGTAAGGAGATTTTTTTTTAGCCAAGGAGTAGTGAGTCTGTGGAATACTCTGCCTTACACTGCGGTGGAGGCCAAGTCCAAGGGTATATTCAAAGTGGAAGTTGATAGATTCCTGATTGGTTGGAGCATCAAGGGATATGGTGAGAGGGCAGGGTTGAATGGGATGTGTGAAATGGGAGCGATGCAGTGGGGGGGAGCATTGATGGTGGAGGAAAGGAAGCCGCTTTCTTTGAAAACCTTCGCACTAGATTGAAAAGCTTCATCCCGAGAGCAGATGCAGCAGAGATGGAGGAATTAAGAGAAGGGAATGGCGTTTTTACAAGTAGCAGAGTGGGACGAGGTATAGTTCAAGAGGCTGTGAGAGTCCGTGGGTTTATAATAGACATCAGTAGATAAGCTGTCTCCAGAGACAGAGAGGTCAAGAAAGGGGATGGAGGTGTTAGAAATGGACCAGGTAAATTTGAGGGCAGTGTGGAAGTTGGAGGCAAAGTTGATGAAGTCAGCAAGTTCGCATGGGTGCAGGAAGCAGCACCAATGCAGTCGTTGATGAAGCGTAGGAAAAGTTGGGGAGTGATACCAGTGTAGGCTTGGAAAATGAGATGTTCCATTTAGCCAACAAAAAAGCAGGCATAGCTGGGACCCATGCAAGTGCCCATGGCTACTTCTTTTGTTTGAAGAAAGTGGGAGGAGCCAAAGGAGAAGTTATTGAGAGAGAACAAGTTCTGCTAGGCGGAGGAGACTGGTGGTGAGGGGAACTGGTTGGGTCTGGTGTCCAGAAAGACATGGAGAGCTTTGAGACATTCCTGGTGGAGGATGGATGTGTATAGGGACTGAACATTTAGATTTAGGTTATGAGGACACTCAGTCCTCGTTTATTGTCATTTAGAAATGCACACATACATTAAGAAATGATACAATGTTCCTCTGGAGTGATATCACAAAATAAAAAAAAGGACAAACCAAGACTCTCACTGACAAAACCACATAATTATAGCATATAGTTACAGCAGTGCAAAGCAATACCGTAATTGGATAAACACAGGCCATGGTCGCGGTTTAAAAAAAGTCTCAAGTCCTGATCGACTCCAATAATCCTGATATCAGGCAGCAAAAGGGAGAAACTCTCCCTGCCATAAACTTCCAGGCACTGACAACTGATGACTCGGAAGCACCCAACGACAGCAGACTGAGTCCGTCCGAAAACTTCAAGCCTCCGACCAGCCCCTCCGATACAGCCTCCCGAGCGCCTTCGACCTCGTCCCGGCCGCCGAAACAAGCAAAGCTGAGGTCTCGGAGGCCTTCTCCTCCGGAGATTCCGGACCGCACAGTAGCAGCGGCAGCGAAGCGGGCATTTCAGAAGTTTCTCCAGATGTTCCTCCACGCTCTCACGTCTGTCTCCATCAAATCAGGATTGTGCACGGATCCCTACTTAACACGTAACAGATATCCATCCCCAGAGACCTTTGTGCCGCCATCTTCTCCTCCCCCCATCCATAGTGAAAATAAGATGATGGGGTGCGCAAACTTGAAATCATTGAAAAGATCCAGAGCGTGCGAAGTGTCATGGATGTAGGTAGGAATGGACTGAACTGGGGGGGAAATTAGACAGAGTCAAAGTTCAGTGGTACAGGAACAAGCCGAAACAATGGGTCCACCTGGGACAAGCGGGTCTGTGGATCTTCGGTAGGATGTAGAAACCGGAGGTGTGGGTTGCGGGAACTATGAGGTTGGTAGCAGTGGATGGGATATCCCCAGAGCTTGTAAGATCAGTGATGGTGCGGGAGGCAATGGCTTGGTACTCCTTAGTGAGGTCCTGTTCGAGTGGTAAGTAAGAGGAGGTGTCTGAAAGTTGTCACTGGGCTTTAGCAAGGTAGAAGACCACCAGACTACTACAGCACTCTACTTATCTGCGGGGTTGATGGTGCGGTTAGGATTGGTGTGGAGGGAGTGGAGAGCAGAGCGTGCTGAAGGGGTGGAATTGGAGAGAGGAGTGTTGAAGTCGAGACAGTTGATGTCCGGTCAGCAGTTGGCAATAAAAAGGTCCAGAGCTGATGACACGAAAGTTGGGGATTTTGTGGATATTGTGGAGGGCTGTCAGAGGTTACAGTGGGACATTGATAGGATGCAAAACTGGGCTGAGAAGTGGCAAATGGAGTTCAACCCAGATAAATGTGAAGTGGTTCATTTTGGTAGGTAAATATAGCATTAATGGCAAGACTCTTGGCAGTGTGGAGGATCAGAGGGACCTTGGGGTCTGAGTCCATAGGACACTCAAAGCTGCTATGCAGGTTGACTCTGTCATTAAGAAAGTATATGGTGCATTGGCCTTCATCAATCGTGGGATTGAGTTTAGGAGCCGAGAGGTAATGTTGCAGCAATATAGGACCCTGGTCAGACCCCACTTGGAGTACTGTGCTCAATTCTGGTCGCCTCACTACAGGAAGGACGTGGAAACCATAGAAAGGGTGCAGAGGAGATTTACAAGGATGTTGAATGGATTGGGGAGCATATGAGAATAGGTTTAACTTGGTCTTTTCTCCTTGGAGCGACGGAGGATGAGAGGTGACCTGATAGAGGTGTACAAGATAAAGAGAGGCATTGATTGTGTGGATAGTCAGAGGCTTTTTTCCAGGGCTGAAAGGGGTAGAATGAGAGGGCATAGTTTTAAAGTGCTTGAAAGTAGGCACAGAGGAGATGTCAGGGGTAAGTTTTTTACGCAGAGAGTGGTGGGTGCGTGGAATGGGCTGCCGGTGGCAGTGGTGGAGGCGGAAATGATAGAGTCTTTTAAGAGACTCTTGGATGGATACATGGAGATGAGAAAAATAGAGGGCTATGGGTAAGACTAGTTAGTTCTAAGGTAAGGACATGTTCAGCATAGCTTTGTTTGCTGAAGGGCATGTATTGTGCTGTAGATTTTCTATGCTTCTATGTTCACTGCTTGTTAATGCAAATATCTAGTCAGCCAATCATATGTCAGAGACTCACAAGATCACAAGACAAAGGAGCAGAAATAGGCCATTCGGCCCATTGAGTCTGCTACACCACTCCACCATGAGCTAAACTATTCTCCCATCTAGTTCCAATTTCCAACTTTTTCCCCATGTCCCTTGATACCCTGACTAATTAGATACCTAATGAAGGTATCCAGAAGTTGTCAAGAGGTTCAGTTGTTGCTCAGACTAAACGTCAGAATGGGGAACAAATGTGATGTAAGTGACTCTGACGGTGGAATGATTGTTGGTAGCCAGGCAGAACGGTTTCAGTAGCGACCACTGAGGCTATTTAAAGCAAAGTCTGTTAGTTTCTTGATTAGAGAGGGCATCAAAGGTTATCAAGTCAAGTTTATTGTCATTTAACTTAAGTATATAACATAATCTAACCATATAATGTATATAGAAATGAGATGAGACAATGAGACAATGAAATGAGATATGAGACAACGTTTCTCTGAACCAGGACTTGAAGCACAGCTGTACATGTAACACACATAAGACATAACTTGTGAAGGTAAGGATAAAATCTACAGATGAATCACACATAAATAACCAAATAAAGTGTTTAAATTAAATATTGTAAGGAACAGATTAACCAGTGACACTTTGTAGGCGATGCGGCAGGGAGTTCAGAAACGTAATGGTCTGAGGGAAGAAACTATTTCCCATCCTGACCTCTTTAGTTATGTATGTGAGTCTCCTGCCTGATGGTAGAAAGTCAGAGAGGATGCTGGATGGATGGGTGGAACCCTTAATAACACTAAGAGCCTTGCGTACGCAGCACTCCTGATAAATGTTTCCGATGGATGATTGGGAGACCCCTATGATCCTCTCAGCTGTTCCCACATTCTTTTGCAGGGACACCCTGTCCAATGTTCAGCTGTTACCATACCAGCAGGAGATGCAGCTTGTCAGGCATTCTCAATGGTGCTCCTGTAAAAAGGGGGGGGGGAGGGGGGGAGCCTCAGTCTCCTTAGGAAGCAGAAGCCCTGTTGTGACTTCTTGTTCAGGGAGGTGATATGGGACCAGGAGAGGACCTAGGAAGAAAGCAGGAGATGGAGCAGACTGCATGGGTCAAATTGCCTACTGAAGCTTGTATGTCTTAAGGATTTATAGTTTTATGGGATATTTCCCAGCTTGGAAGCACATCATCTCCATATACAATTGCATGCAATGATTCACTTTTGTATTTCTGCAGACTCTTCTGTTCACTTGTCCAATCGCTCTGATAGGTACCAAGGTTCTGCACCTCTCTCTTTAGATTTCCCTAGAACAATAATAACGTAAAGGTTTCAGAAAGTGCACTGCCATAAAGTATTCAGAAAAAAATAAAGGTCGTTGCCAGAATTTGCCTCAGATGGGAAGTGGGAGGGTGATCTTGAACAAAGGGATGACTCTGAGCCCATTATCGTGGATGTGAAATCCCCAATGGATGTCGAGATTCGGAATGAAAATACGGGGAACACATGGCCAGCAAAGACTCCTTTTAACTGGTATTACCTTTTCTATTGTCTGACTGTCAGGAAAACTTAGTGGATGTATACACAGGTAGCTGGTTGTGTGTGTTCACGTATTCTTTTTTCTGAGACAATAAAGGTACTTGTTTGTAATTACAGATTGTCTCTGTGTCCCTCTGATCATTATTACTCAGGGGTTGATCCTTGTAACAGGATCATCAGGACTAGGACTACAAGCCTGGGTAACAGCTTCTTCCCTTGGCTGTGAAACTATTGAATACCCTGACACCGCCAAGGTCTTATAACTATGACAGTGAGCCTTTTTCTGTTTACTGTTTACTATTTTGATCACTGTTGAACTGTGCTGTACATTACATGGATTTTGAATTAAAATTTTATTAAATTATTATAGTAATATTTCATTTTATGTGCTGTGTGTTGCATACAGTATGTTTTCTGGGTGCACCATGGTCTGGAGGAATATTGCTTCGTTTAGTTGTATATATGTTCAGTCAAATGACAATAAACTTGAAACTGAACTTGATTATGTTATTGAAGATCAGGGATTTGAGTGCTCTGGGAACTGGGTCAGTAGAGGAGATGAGATCTTGAGCAGATCAACTATGATCATACTAAATGGTGGGACAGGCTTTGGGGGGGGCATGTGACTTACCATATGTCCCAGATAGAACGTCACAGGACCAGCCGCACAACATCTGCATTGAACACGACACTGAACTAATCTAAGTTTCTTTTGCCTAGCCATGGTATATAGAGCGGCCTTTACTGTGCCACAGTAACATTAGCATGACACTATTAGAGCTCGGGGTGTCGGAATTCAGAGTTCAATCCTGATGTCATCTTCAAGGAGTTTGTACGTTCCTCCCAAGGAATGCATGGGTTTACTCCAGATGTTCCAGTTTCCTCCCACAGTCCAAAGGCATATCAGTTAATAGGTTAATTGCTTATTGTAAACTGTCTCATGATTAGGCTATAGTTAATTCAGGAGGTTTGTGGGGGGCACAGGTTGAAGGGCAGGAAGAGCTTGTTTCATGCTGAATCTCAATAAAATAAAAATAAAATTCAAAGGACATCAAATCACAGTATGGTCACGGAGTACATCTCTGAGATTTGTCTTCCCACAGACAGGCAAGAAACAAATATACACCATGGAACCCATTCAAAGTAAAAATCCAACCCCCATTCCGTGCAGAAAAGAACAAATTGTACAAAAAAAGCAAAAAGCGCGTGAACCACAGATAGAATATCAAGCATCAAACCAGGAGTGATCATCGTGCCTGTTCTCTCCCACCCCACCACAGGTGCCTCCTCTCATGGGTGGAGGGAAACTTTAAACTTTAAATTACACTGCTTCCTCTTAAACACCATTGGGTGTCCCAGAAGGGTAGCACATCTGGCGAGGGGCTTGTTGTGTCCATTTTGGGGCAACTCACTCACCTTTGGTCCCCATCGGACACTCAGCTCTCACCGAGTAGCTGTTTGCACGTAACAGCGGCCACGCCCTGGTACATCGCTTCAACAGGCGAGCTAAACCAGGGAGCGTAGCTGAGAGGCTCTTACCCAGGTATGATAGGGTCATGCCTGTCCCAGCATGTGAAGTAGCTCCAGCAAACTGGACAGATGAGATCTAGAGTGAGATCCAATGGGTAGGACAATGGCTCTTCCACTTTAAAAACTCTCTCACACAAATCTCCTGTCATTATCGGACATGACGGACAACTACGAATAACTTATCAGTTTCCACCACTTCCCTGGGCAATGCATTGCAGAACTCTTACCACTTGCTGTAAAAACAAGAACTTGCTTTGTACATCTATCAGTTTTCCCCATCTCACTTTAAATCCATTTCTACACCAGGAAATAAATTCTGACAATCAGCTGATTCTCTGCCTCTCCTCATTTTATAAAATTCTACAAGCAAACACGAGGAAATCTGCAGATGCTGGAAATTCAAGCAACTCACACAAAATTCTGGTGGAACCCAGCAGGCTAGGCAGCATCTATAAGGAGAAGCACTGTCGATGTTTCAGGCCGAGACCCTTCGTCAGGACTAACTGAAAGGAGAGATAATAATAGATTTGAAAGTAGGAGGGGGAGAGGAAAATGCGAAATGATAGGAGAAGACCGGAGGGGGTGGGATGAAGCTGAGAGCCGGAAAGGTGATTGGCAAAAGGGATACAGAGCTGGAGAAGGGAAAGGATCATGAGACGGGAGCCTAGGGAGAAAGAAAGAGGGAGGGAAGCACCAGAGGGAGATGGAGAACAGGCAGAGTGATGGGCAGAAAGAGAGAAAAAAAGGAGGGGGAAAAAACTAAATATATCAGGGATGGGGTAAGAAGGGGAGGAGGGGCATTAACGGAAGTTAGAGAAGTCAATGTTAACGGAAGTTAGAGAAGTCAATGTTGAATCTCTCCCATTTCTCGCATTTCCCGCACATCTGCCCTCACCCCATTTGCCCACCACCCCACTCGGGATAGGGTTCCCCTTATCCTCACCTACCACCCCCACCAGCATCCGGGTCCAACGTATAATTCTCCGTAACTTCCGCCACCTCCAACGGGATCCCACCACCAAGAACATCTTTCCTTCCCCCCCCTTTCTGCTTTTTGCAGGGATCGCTCCCTATGCGACTCCCTTGTCCATTTGTACCCCCCATCCCTTCCCACCGATCTCTCTCCTGGCACTTATCCTTGTAAATAGAACAAGTGCTACACCTGCCCTTACACTTCCTCCCTCACCACCATTCAGGGCCCGAGACAGTCCTTCCAGGTGAGGCGACACTTCACCTGTGAGTCGGCTCGTCTGGTATACTGCGTCCAGTGCCCCCGGTGTAGCCTTTATTGGTGAGACCCAACGCAGACTGGGAGACCGTTTCGCTGAACACCTACGCTTGGTCCGCCAGAAAAAGCAGGATCTCCCAGTGGCCACACATTTTAATTCCACGTCCCATTCCCATTCTGATATGTCTATCCATGGCCTCCTCTACTGTCAAGATGAATCCACACTCAGGTTGGAGGAACAACACCTTATATACCAGCTGGGTAGCCTCCAACCTGATGGCATGAACATTGACTTATCTAACTTCCGTTAATGCACACCTCCCCTCCTTACCCCATCCCTGATATATTTAGTTTCTTTCCCCCTCCTTTTTTTCTCTCTCTCTGCCCATCACTCTGCCTGTACTCCATCTCCCTCTGGTGCTCCCCTCCCTCTTTCTTTCTCCCTAGGCTCCCGTCCCATGATCCTTTCCCTTCTCCAGCTCTGTATCACTTTTGCCAATCACCTTTCCGGCTCTCAGCTTCACCCCACCCCCTCCGGTCTTCTCCTATCATTTTGCATTTTCCCCTCCCACTCCTACTTTCAAATCTGTTACTATCTTTCCTTTCAGTGAGTCCTGACGAAAGGTCTCGGCCCGAAACATCGACAGTGCTTCTCCCTATAGATGCTGCCTGGCCTGCTGCGTTCCATCAGCATTTTGTGTGTGTTGTTTATAAAATTCTATCAGGGCTTCCCTCAGCCTCCAAAGCTCTAGAGAAAACAACTTGTATTTGTCCAACCACTCCTTTTAGCTTGTATGTTGTAATTCAGGCTGCATCCTGCTAAAGTTCTCCTGCATCCTTTCCAATGCCTCCACACCCTTCCTGTACTAGGGTGACCAGAATTTATTTAGTTATTAAGAGATACAGTGCAGGACAGACAATCCACTTAATTAATCCTAGCCTAATCGCAGGAAAATTACAATGACAAAGTAACCTATGAATCAGTATGACTTTGGACTGGAGGAGGATACCAAAGCACCCAAAGGAAAGCCACGCAGTTCACGGGTTGGGGGGGGGGAGGTGGGGCATGTAGAAACTCTTTGTAGAAGGCACCAGTGTTGACCTCTGAACCCGGAGGCCCGAGCTCTGACCGTGTTGCACTGACTACTACACTACTATGGAGCTCATTACATTTATGTTCAGTTCAAAGGAAGTTTATTATCAAAGTCTGTGTATACCATCATATAATATCTTGAGATTCATTTTTTGCAGATTTACAGAAAAATACAGAAATAGAATAGACTATAAAAAAAACATGAAGACTCTCAAACAACCAAGGTGCAAAATAAAAAACTGAGTGAATAAACAAAAAATTTAAAAAATCAAAATGCAAATAAATAAATAGATAGATGGGTCGTGAATAAACAAGTGTAAAAATTGTAAAACGAGCCATGGATGTAGTGTATATGGATTTTAGCAAGGCATTTGATAAGATACCCCATGCAGGGCTTATTGAGAAAGTAAGGAGGCATGGGATCCAAGGGGACATTGCTTTGTGGATCCAGAACTGGCTCACCCACAGAAGGCAAAAAGTTGTTGTAGAGGGGTCAGATTCTGCATGGAGATTGGTTACCTCAGGGATCTGTTCTGGGGCCCCTCCTGTTTGTGATTTTTATAAATGACCTGGATGAGAAAGTGGAGGGATGGGTTAGTAAGTTTGCTGATGATACAAAGGTTGGAGGTGTTGTGGATAGTGTGGAGGGCTGTCAGAGGTTACAGCGGGACATTGATAGGATGCAAAACTGGGCTGAGAAGTAGCAGATGGAGTTCAACCCAGATAAATGTGAAGTGGTTCATTTTGGTAGGTAAATATAGCATTAATGGCAAGACTCTTGGCAGTGTGGAGGATCAGAGGGACCTTGGGGTCTGAGTCCATAGGACACTCATAGCTGCTACACAGGTTGACTCTGTGGTTAAGAAAGCATACGGTGTATTGGCCTTCATTAATCGTGGGATTGAGTTTAAAAGCAGAGAGGTAATGTTGCAGCTATGTAGGACCCTGGTTAGACCCCACTTGTAGTACTTTGCTCTGTTCTGGTTGCCTCACTACAGGAAGGATGTGGAAACCATAGAAAGGGTGTAGAGGAGACTTACAAGTCTTGCATGGATTGGGGAGCATGTGTTATGAGAATAGGTTGAACTCGGCCCTTTCTCCTTGGAGCAATGGAGGATGAGAGGTGACCTGATAGAGGTGTACAAGAATATGAGAGGTATTGATCGTGTGGATAGTCAGAGGCTTTTTCCCAGGGCTGAAATGGGTAGCACGAGAGGGCATAGTTTTAAAGTGCTTGAAAGTAGATACAGAGGAGATGTCAGGGGTAAGTATTTTATGCAGAGAGTGGTGAGTGCGTGGAATGGACTGCTGGTGGCGGTGGTGGAGGCGGAAACGATAGAGTCTTTTAAGAGACTCCTAGATGGATACATGGAACTTAGAACAATAGAGGGGTATGGGTAAGCTTAGGTGTTTCTAAGGTAAGGACATGTGCAGCATAGCTTTGTTTGCCGAAGAGCCTGTATTGTGCTGTAGATTTTCTATGTTTCTTCATTTCTATGACTGCATATATGAGTAGTTGGATGGACAAGACTGATCAAAGATAGTCAGCATGGCTTCATGTGTGGTAGGTCATGCCAACTAATCATAAAAAGGTTTTTGAAGAAGTTGATGAAGACGAGGCAGTGGATGTTGTCTGCCTGGACTTTAGCAAGGCACTTGGCAAAGTCCCACATGGGAGGTTAGTCAAGAAGGTTCAGTCGTTCAGCATTCAAGATGAGGTAGTAAATTGGATTCGACATTGTCTATGTGAGAAAAGGCAAATGGAATTTAATGCAGACAAGTGTGGTGTCGCACTTTGGCAGGGCCAAACAGGATAGGTCTTGGACAATGAATGGTAGGGCACTGAGGAGTGTGATAGAGCAAAGGGATCTGGGAATATAGGTCCATAATTTGTTGAAAGTGGCATCACTAGTAGATAAAGCTTTTGGCACATTGGCCTTCATACATAAAAGTACTGAGTACAGGAGATGGGATGTTGAAGTTGTATAAGACATTGGGGAGGCCTAATTTGGAGTATTATGTGCAGTTTTGGTCACCTACCTACAGGAAAGATGTAAACCAGATTGAAAAAATACAGAGAAAATTTACAAGGATGTTGCTCGGTCTGGAGGACCTGAGTTATAAGGAAAGATTGAATAGGTTAGGACTATATTTCTTAGAACATAGAAGATTAAGAGGAGATTTGGTAGAGATATACAGAATTATGAGGACTATAGATAGAGTAAATGCAAGCAAGCTTTTTCCACTGAACTTGGGTGGGACTGCAACCAAAGGGCATAGGTTAAGGGTGAAAGGTGAAAAATTTAAGAGAAACATGAGGGGAAACTTCTTCATTCAGAGGGTTGTGAGAGTGTGGAATGAGCTACCAGCACAAGTGGGGTATGTGAGATCGATTTCAACATTCAAGAGAAGTTTGGTTAGTGCATCAATGGTAGGGGTACAGAGGGCTATGGTCCCAGTGCAGGTTGATGGGAGTAGATGGTTTGAATGGTATCAGCATTAATTAAATGTTTAAAAATTAATTAAATTAATTAACTCTTTCTGTGCTGTATAACTCTAAATCATAGTGAAATCATCAGTCCTTGAATGTGAGTCTATAGTTTGTGGATTCAGTTCAGACCTACTGCATCTTTATTTTATTCTGGAGGTACAGCACAGCGACAGGCACTTCCCACCCACAATATTATGGCAAGCTTATAACCTACTCCAAGATCAATCAAACCCTTCCCTCTCACATAGCCCTCCATTTCTCTATTGTCCATTAGCCTATCACAGAGTTTCTTAAATGCCCTTAATCTATCTGCCTCTACTACCACCCCCACCACACATTCCAGGCACCCACCACTCTCTGTGTAAAAACCCTACCTCTGACAACCACCCTATACTTTTCCGCAATCACCTTACAGTTGTGGTCGCCACGTTGGGTTGGCATGGTAACGTAGTGATATGCTTTACTGTACCAATGACCCAGGTTCAATTCCCGCTGCTGCCTGTAAGGAGTTCGTACCTTTTTCCCGAGACCGCGTGGGTTTCCTCCGGGTGCTCCGGTTTCCACCCACAGTCCAAAGGCTTGGTAGGTTGGTAGGTTAATTGGTCATTGTAAATTGATTCATGAATATGCGAAGATTTATTGGGGGATTGCTGGGTGGTGAGGCTTAAAGGGCTGGAAGGGTCTGTTCTGTGCTGTATCTCAATAAAGAAAAAAATAAAATATATCATTAATAATTGCAGGAAATATGTGGCAGCAAACTAGAGAATGTAGAAAAGATTTTCCATGATGTTATAAAACATAGAACACTCTAGCACAGTACAGGCCCTTTGGCTCACAATGTTGTGCCGACCTGTTAACCTACTCTAAAATCATTTTAAGTCTCCCCTCCTATAGTGCCCTCCATTTTCCATTAATTTTTCCATGATGTGAAATTTGTTGTCTTGTGTCAGCAATTCTAACCGTAAGGAGGGAACATTCTTGAGTGGTGAGTGCGTGGAATGGGCCGCCGGTGATGGTGGTGGAGGTGGATACGATAGGGTCTTTTAAGAGACTCCTGGACAGGTACATGGAGCTTAGAAAAATACAGGGCTATGGGTAACCCTAGGTAATTTCTAAGGTAAGGACATGTTTGGCACAGTTTTGTGGGCCGAGGGCCTGTATTGTGCTGTAGGGTTTCTATGTTCCTATTCTTCCCAAACCTAAGACTGTCTCAGCAAGTCAGTCAACCAAATGGTTATTCTAAAATCTTTATAAAGGTTCCTTGGGATTAAGAGGGACAACAAATTACTTCTCTTACCTCCAGTTACTTCGATTTCTCTAACTTCCAGTAATTTCTCCTGCTTCCTCTTCCATCATCTTCCATTCTCCACTCTGGTTTTCCTCTTACCTCTTCTCTTTTCTTCTCACATATCCTTTACTTCCTCCTGGAGCTTCTCTTCCTTCCCTTTCTCTCATGGTCCAATCAGATTTCTCTTCTCCAGCCATCACCTTCCAGCTTCTCACTTCATCCCCCCGCCCCCACCCACCTAGCTTCTCCTACCAACTTCTAGCTTGTCCTCCTTCACCTCCCCCCTCCCTCATAGTCTGTCGCCTTTTGCCTTACTTTCCAGTCCCGATGAACGGTTTCCACCCGAAACGTCAACTGCTTTCTCTTTTCCAGAGATGCTGTCTGACCTGCTGAGTTGCTCCAGCATTTTGTGTGAGTTACTCTGGCTTTTCTGCATCTGTAGAATCTCTTGTTAGTTACTGCTTGTTGCCCTTCACCACCAACCCCCCCCCCCACCTTACCCTGTCGCCTTTTGCTTTACTTTCCAGTCCTGATGAAAGGTTTCGACTCAAAACGTTGACTGACTACTCTTTTCCACAGATGCTGCCTGCTGAGTTCCTTTGTAAATCTGCTTTGCCAAGTGTGGTTGCAGGTGAAAGGAACAGAACGAGGTTTCACATTTGAGGCAGGTCTTCCCAGCCGGTGTTGGTTTGTTGATACGGTCCTCACACATCACGGAGGCCGTGGCTGAGGAGGGTAAAAAAAAAGATCGGCCATGATGGAATGGTGGAGCAGACCCGATGGGTCACATGACTAAATTCTGCTCCTATGTCTTATGGGCCAGCTTGACAGTGGGTGATGTGCCGGCACTGGTTGTGCTTCTCCACAATATTCTGTAGTAAGTGGTTTTTCACCAGCTTGGGTGTCCAGTGAAGATTTGACAGAACTTGCGGGCAACTGACTGAACGTTGGTTCGTTGAATGGTCCCAGGCATCACTGATGCAGTTTGCTGGTAAGGTAATGCCAGGGGGTGCTGGAACAACCCCAGACACACACCACAGGTCAGCTCTTTCGACTACACCCCGTCTCTATTCTGCCAGCACAGAGAGAGAAGCAGTAAAGAACCAGAGAGAATGAGTGATCACAGAAAGTGATTCATTTCAGTTTCAGGAGTCAAAGTTCAAAGTAAATTTATCATTGAATCAGAATCTTTGAGACAGTAATTCTGTGGTAATTTATGACTGGTATGATGTTTCTGTGATTTCAGGGCTATTTTATGAATCTGTAACATGAGAAATTCTGCAGATGCTGGAAATCCAAAGCAACACACACAAAATGCTGGAGGAACTCAGCAGGTCAGACTGCATCTATGGAAATGAATAAAGAGTCGACGTTTCGGGCCGAAACCCTTCATCGGGACTTTAATGATGCTCTAATTTTACAACTCTACAATTATACCATGATTGTACAACTGTGATTTCATGAATCAATTATTCAGAATCAGAATGTGAAATTTGTTGCTTTGTGCCAGTTGTTCAATGCAATTCATAATCATACAAACTGTGAATTACAGTAAGTGTTGTGTATTTAATATTTCAATAATATTTGAGAAGTTTTGTATATACAGAATATATATATATATATATAGTTCAATTAAGCATTCATGTTCATTGTAAATAATTAATTATGGGTTATGTGTAAAATTATGTTAAATGCATATGTTATCACACTATCACATGATACACATATGCCTCACTTTTCCACATTCCTGGATCCCCTACCCTCCATATCTTCCTTTGAATTAGTTCAATGGTTTGAAGGTACAAAACATAACATCGATGACAAAGTATTTTTAAAACTTAGAGGGCTATGGGTAACCCTAGGTAATTTCTAAAGTAAGTACATTTTCGGCACAGTATTGTGGGCCGAAGGGCCTGTATTGTGCTGTAGGTTTCTATGTTTTTAAAATGAACCCAACACGACTTGTGAAAATGCCGCGAGACTCTCAAACTAAAAAAAACATTGTGAGGAAAGTCAAATTTAAAAGAAACAGCCAAGTACATGCAGAATCATCAAGTTTTGTTTTTAAAAAGGGTAATTAATGGAAGAATTCATGGGTACATAAAGAATGACTAATAATAATTGTTTAGAAATTAAAATGGCTGGCTACATCAGAAAAATTGATGAGTTTGATTAAACAATAGATAATTGGGTCATGTATACTGAAATATTGGAACAGTATTTTGAAGCAAATGAAATAGCCAATGAAAAGCGGCTGCCAATTTTGCTGAGTGCTTTGGGTTTAAAGGCATACAGTTTGCTTCATAGTTTGACTGCTCTAGCGAAACCGGCAAAAACTAGCTTTAGTGATATTGTCAAAATGATGCAGGGACACTTAGAACCAAAGCCATTGTTGATCGCAGAATGCTTTACAATGCTTTAATGAAGCCATGTTGACAACGTCCTATTTTGTCATGTGTCCCCAAGTACCCTGAAATCACATAATTAACAATCGACTCCAACATCTTCCCAAGCACAGGTGAGATTAACTGGCCTACCTTTTCCATTCTTCTGCTCCCTCCCTTCTTGAAGAGTGGAATGACGTGCAATTCTCCAGTTTTCCAGAAGCATACCAGAATCAATCGATTCATGAAAGATCATTAATAATGCTTCCACAATCTCTTCGGCCACCTCTTTCAGAACCCTGGGGTGTAGACTATCTGGTCCAGGTGACTGTATCTACCTTCTGACTTCACAGTTTCCTATGATCCTTCTCCCTAGTAATGGCAACTTCATGCACTTCTGCCCCCGACACTCAAACTATCAGCGTACTGCTCATGTCTTCCACAGTGATGTCTGATGTAAAATACTTATTCTGTTCAGTTTGTCAGCTGTTTCCTTGTCCCCCATTAGTGCCTCTGCAGCATTAGTTTCCAATGGCCCAATATCTACTCTCTTTTCTTTTTTACACTTGAACTACGAGAAGAAATTTTTTGGTATCTGGGCATGTATTCACTGGAATTCAGAAGACTAATGGGTGACCTAATTGAAACCTATCGAATATTGAAAGGCCTTGAAAGAATGGATCTGGAGAGGATGTTTCCTATGCTAGGAGAGTCTAAGGCCAGAGTTCACAGCCTCAGAACACAGGAGCATCTTTTTAGCACAGAGATGAGGAAGAATTTCTTTCACCAGAGAGTGTTGAATGTGTGAAATTCCTTGCTACAGGCAGCTGTGGAGGGTGTCTTTACATATATTTATGGCAGAGATTGATAGATTGGTCAGGGCATGTAGGGATAGGAGGAGAAGGCAGGATATTGGGGCTGAGAGGGAAAATGGATTTGCTATGATGAAATGGTGGAGCAGACTTGATGGGCTAAATAGCCTAATTCTGCTCCTATATCTTATGGTTTTATGGTACTATTGTATCCTCTTTAAAATTATTGGCCTGTATACCCTCGTATTCTAATTTTTCTATCTTTATGCCTTTTTTAGTTGCCTTCTGCAGGTTTTTAAAAGTTTCCTAATGCTCTACCTTCCCACTTACTGTTGCTCTTTTCTATGCCCTCTCTTTGGCCTTTGTGTTGGCTTTGACTTACCTTGTCAGCCATGGTTATGTCATCCTGCCTTTAGAATACCTCCTCTTTGGGATTTATATAGATAGATAGATAGATACTTTATTCATCCCCATGGGGAAATTCAACATTTTTTTCCAATGTCCCATACACTTGTTGTAGCAAAAACTCATTACATACAATACTTAACTCAGTAATAATATGATATGCATCTAAATCACTAACTCAAAAAGCATTAATAATAGCTTTAAAAAAAGTTCTTAAGTCCTGGCAGTTGAATTGTAAAGCCTAATGGCATTGGGGAGTATTGACCTCTTCATCCTGTCTGAGGAGCATTGCATCGACAGTAACCTGTCGCTGAAACTGCTTCTCTGTCTCTGGATGGTGCTATGTAGAGGATGTTCAGGGTTTTCCATAATTGACCGTAGCCTACTCAGCGCCCTTCGCTCAGCTACCGATGTTAAACTCTCCAGTACTTTGCCCACGACAGAGCCCGCCTTCCTTATCAGCTTATTAAGACGTGAGGCGTCCTTCTTCTTAATGCTTCCTCCCCAACACGCCACCACAAAGAAGAGGGCGCTCTCAACAACTGACCTATAGAACATCTTCAGCATCTCACTGCAGACATTGAATGACGCTAACCTTCTAAGGAAGTACAGTCGACTCTGTGCCTTCCTGCACAAGGCATCTGTGTTGGCAGTCCAGTCTAGCTTCTCGTCCAACTGTACTCCCAGATACTTGTAGGTCTTAACCTGCTCCACACATTCTCCATTAATGATCACTGGCTCCAGATGAGGCCTAGATCTCCTAAAGTCTCCATATGAGGCCTAGATCTCCTAAAGTCCACCACCATCTCCTTGGTCTTGGTGACATTGAGACGCAGGTAGTTTGAGTTGCACCATATCACAAAGTCCTGTATCAGTTTCCTATACTCCTCCTCCTGTCCATTCCTGACACACCCCACTATGGCCGTGTCATCAGCGAACTTCTGCACATGGCAGGACTCCGAGTTATATTGGAAGTCAGATGTGTACAGGGTGAACAGGACCGGAGAGAGTACGGTTCCCTGTGGCGCTCCTGTGCTGCTGACCACTGTGTCAGACCTACAGTCTCCCAACCGCACATACTGAGGTCTATCTGTCAAGTAGTCCACTATCCAATCCACCATGTGAGAGTCTACTCCCATCTCCGTTAGTTTGTGCTTTAAGATCTTGGGCTGGATGGTGTTAAAGGCACTAGAGAAGTCAAGGAATGTAATCCTCACAGCACAACTGACCCCATCTAGGTGAGAGAGTGATTTGTGCAGCAAATACGTGATAGCATCCTCCACTCCCACCTTCTCCTTATACGCAAACTGAAGCGGATCCCGGGCGTGCCTGGTTTGTGGCCTCAGATTCTGTATTATCAGCCGCTCCATGGTCTTCATCACGTGCGACGTCAAGGCAACAGGTCTGAAGTCATTCAACTCCTTTGGTTGTGGTTTCTTCGGTACCGGGACAATACAAGATGTTTTCCACTGTCTGGGTACTCTTCTCTGATCTAGACTCATGTTGAAGATGCGCTGTAGTGGTTCTCCCAGTTCAGTCGCACAGGCCCTCAGTAATCGTGGGGAAACTCCATCCGGTCCAGCCGCCTTGCTGGTACAGATCTTCCTCAGTTGACCTTCCACCTGTGCAGCCGTAAACCTGGGCGTGGGCCAGGTCTCCTGTGAGTGGATATTTTCCTGTGAGGGAAGTAAGCCTGGTGTGGAGTTCTGCAGTGAGGGTGAGATTGTGCTGTCGAACCTATTGAAGAAGTTGTTCAGCTGGTTCGCTTTCTCCACATCTCCACTTATGTTTGCCCCCCTGGTACTCTGCACCTTCTGAATTGCTCCCAGAAATCCCAGCATTGCCAAACCATTTAAACTACCTACTGCCATTGACCTGCACTGTGACCATACCCCTACTATTCATGTACCTATTCAAACTTCTCTTAAATGTTGAAATTGAGCTTGCATGCACCACTTGTGCTGGCAGCTCGTTCCACACTGTCACAACACACTGAATGAAGAGGTTTTCCCATTTGTTCCCCTTAAACTTTTCACCTTTCACCCTTAACCTATAACCTCTGGTTGTAGTCCTAAACAACCTCAGTGGAAAAAGCCTGCTTGCGTTTACCTTATCGATACTCCTCAGAAAGGAGTATACCTTTATCATATTTCCTCTCAGTCTTCTACAAGGTCTGAATCCATTCAATCTTTCCTTGTAACTCAGGTCCTCTAGACTCGACAACATTCTTGTAATTTTTCTCTGTACTCTTTCCATCTTATTTACATCTTTCTTGTAGGTAGATGACCAAATCTCCACACGGTACTCCAAATTAGGCCTCACTAATGTCATAAAAAACTTCCAACATAACATCCCATCTACTGTACTCAATATATTTATTGATGAAGGCCAATGTGCCATAAGTTGTCTCTATGACTCTCTCTCCCTGTGACATCACTTTCAACAAATTATGGACCTATATTCCTAGATCCCTTTTTTTCTACCACACTCCTCAGTGCCCTACTATTCACTGTGTAAGGCCTACCCTTATTGCTCCTACTGAAGTACAATACCTCATATTTGTCTGCGTTAAATTCCATCTGCCATTTTTCAGCCCTTTTTCCAGCCAGTCCAATCCCACTGCAAACCATGATAACTTTCCTCACTGTCCACTACACCTCCAATCTTGCTGTCATCCACAGATTTGCTGATCCAGTTAACCACATTATCATACATATCATTGATGTAGATGACAAACAGCAACGGACCCAGCACCAGTCCCTGCAGCACTCCAGTAGTCACAGGGCTCCAGTCAGAGAGGCAACCACCTACTACCACTCTCTTGCTTCTCCCACAAAGCCAATGTCTAATCCAATTTGTTACCTCATCCTGAATGCTGGGCAACTGAACCTTCTTGATCAACCTCTCATGCGAGACCTTCTCAAATGCCCTGCTAAAGTCCATGTAGTCAACATCCACTGCCTTACCTTCATCAACTTTCCTGGTAACTTCCTTGAAAAACTCGTTAAGATTGGTTAGACATGACCAACCATGCCAAAGCCATGCTAGCTATCCTCAATCAATCCATGTTTATCCAAATATTAATATATCTGGTCCCTCAGAATACCTTCCAATAACTTTCCCAATACTGATGTCAGGCTCACCAGCCGAAAGATTCCTGGTTTATTTTTAGAGCCTTTCTTGAACAGCAGAACAACATTGGCTATTCTCCAATCTTCTGGTACCTCGCCTGTCATTAAGGATGATTAAAATATCTCTGATAATGCCTCGGCAATTTCCATTCTTGCTTCCTACAAGGTCCAAGGGAGCACCTTGGCTGTCTCTAGGGATTTATTCTCTCTAATTTGTCTCAGGACAGCAAACACTTCCTCCTCCGAAATCTGTACAGGGTCCATGAAGTTGATGCTGCTTTGCCTCACTTCTATAGACTCTGTGTTCGTCTGCTGAGTAAATATAGATTCCAAAAAAACTATTTCAGATCTCCCCCATCTCTTTTGGCTCCACATGTGGATTACTATTCTGATCTTCTGATATGCTTTTGCTCTTTACATAACTGTTGAATCCCTTAGGATTTTCCGTCACCTTGTATGAGAGGGCAACCTAATGCCCTGTTTTAGCCCTACTGATTTCTTTCTTAAGTGTTCTCTTGCAGTTCTTATACTCCATAAGCACCTCATTTGTTCCTAACTGCCTAGACCTACAACTTACCTCCTTTTTTTCTTAACCAGGGCCTCAAGATCTCTGGAAAACCAAGGATCACTAGACCTGTTATATTTAACTTTTATTCTGACAGGCACATAGAAGCTTTGTACTCTCAAAATTCTGATACCATCAAAATTGGGCTTTTTCCAATTTAGAATCTCAACCCATGGACCAGATCTATCTTTTTGCATATTTACTAATGGCATTGTGATGATTAGATGCAAAGTGTTCCCCTACACAAACTTCTGTCATCTGCCTTGTCTCTTTCCCTAATAGCAGATCTAGTATCGTGCACTTTCTCATTTGGAACTTCTATGAACTGATTAAGGAAACTTTCCTAAACACTTTTGACAAACTTGATCCCATCTAGTCATTTTACAGGATGGGAGTTCCAGTCAATATGTAGAAAGTTAAAATCACCTACAATAACAACCTTGTGTGTTTTGCAACAGTCTGCGATATCCCTGTAAAAATAAATCCCTCGAATTGAAGGATGGTCTGTAATATAGCACCATTAAAGTGGTCATACCCTTCTTGTTTCTCAGTTCCACCTGTAAACACCTCACTAGACGAATTCCTCACTCTTTCCTGACTGATCGCTGCTGTTTGATTTTCCCTGACTAGCAATGCCACCTCTCCTCCCTTAATTCCTCCTGCTCTGTCGTGTCAAAAGTGACTGAACCCCGGTTTATTGAGCTGCCAGTCCTACTTCTCCTGCAACCAAGTATCACTAATGGCTACAATATCATAACAGCATATGAAATAGGAGCAGGAGTAGGCCATCTAACCATTGAGCCTGCTCTGCCATTCAATAAGATCATGGCTGATCTGACCATGGACTCAGCTCCATCTACCTGCCTTTTCCCCATAACCCTTAATTCCAGTGAGTGTAAAAATCTATCCAACCTTGTCTTAAATATATTTACCGAGGTAGCCTCCACTGTTTCATTGGGCAGAGAATTCCACAGGTTCACCACTCTTTGTGAAAAGCAGTTCCACCTCATTTCCATCCTAAATCTACTCCCCCGAATCATGAGGCTATGTCCCCTAATTCTAGGCTCACCTTCCCTGCCTCTGCCTAATCTATCTCTTTCATAATTTTATATGTTTCTATAAGATCTCCTTTCATTCTTCTGAATTCCAGTGAGTGCAGTCCCTGATAGACTGCTGCACTTTCAGACCAACCTTTTGTGATTCATGCACAAATACTCCCAAGTCCCTCTGCACAGCAGCATGCTGCAGTCTTTTACCATTTAAATAATAATCTGATCTTCCATTTTTCCTTCCAAAGTGGATGACCTCGCATTTACCAGCGTTGTACTCCATCTGCCAGACCCTTTCCTACTCTCTTAACCTATCTATAACTCTCTGCAGACTCTCTGTATCCTCTGCACAATTTGCTTTCCCATTCAATTTAATTTCATCAGCAAACTTAGATACACTACACTGAGTTCCCTTTTCCAGATCGTTAATGTATATCGTGAACAATTACGGGACCAGCACCGATCCCTGCAGCACATTGCTCACCACTGATTGTTAACCGGAGAAACACCCATGTATCCCAACTCTCTGCTTTCTATTGGTTAATCAATCCTCTATCCATGCCCCCAACTCTATGCATCCTTATCTTATAGATAAGTCTTTTATGTGGCACCTTCTGAAAATCCAAGTAAATAGTGTCCATCTGTTCCCTTCTATCAACTGCGCTCATTATATCCTCTAAGAACTCCAGTAAGGACCTGCCTTTGCTGAATCCATTCTGCATCTGCTTGATGGATCCATTTCTTTCCAGATGTCTTGTTATTTCTTTAACGATAGTGGTGTCTGAAAAGAGGATGCTGTCCAAGTTGCATGCCATCTTGGACAATGTCTCCCATCCACTCCATAATGTACTGGTCAGGCACAGGAGTACGTTCAGCCAGAGACTCATTCCACCGAGATGTAACACTGAGCATCATAGGAAGTCATTCCTGCCTGTGGCCATCAAACTTTACAACTCCTCCCTCGGAGTGTCAGACACCCTGAGCCAATAGACTGGTCCTGGACTTATTTCCACTTGGAATAATTTACCTATTATTATTTAATTATTTATGGTTTTATATTGCTATATTTCTACACTATTCTTGGTTGGTGCGACTGTAACGAAACCCAATTTCCCTCGGGATCAATAAAGTCTGTCTGTCCGTCTGTCTGTTCAAGCATTTTCCCAATTACAGATGTTAAACTAACTGACCTATAGTTACTTGCCTTTTGCCTACATCCTTTTTTGAACAGTAGCATGACATTTACCTTTTCCCAATCTGCCAGGGCCTGCACAGAGTCCAGAGAATTTTAGTAAATTATCACCAAAGCCTCTACTATAATATCTGCCATTTCTTTCAGTACCCTGGGATGCATTCCATCAAGACCAAGCGACCTATCTATCTTCAGGCCCACAAGTTTGCTCAGCACTACCTCTTTAGTGATAACTATTGCATCGAGGTCCTCACCTCCCATCGCATCCATAATATCTCTCTTTGGCATTTTAGATGTGTCCTCCACTATGAAGACCAACACAAAATAGTCATCCGCATTACCCAATATCAATTCCCCATTTTCGTCCTCCAAAGGACCTACGTTTACTTTGACCACCCTTTTCCACTTTATATAATTATAAAAAAACTTTTGCTCCCCAGTTTTATATTTTGCACTAGTTTATTTTCATAATCTATTTCCTCTTTTTTATTGCTCGCTTAGTGGTTCTTTGTTGCTTTTAAAAGTTTTCCCAATCTTCCAGTTTCTCATTACTCTTGGTGACTTTGTATGCATGAGCTTTTAGTTTGATGCCTTCCTCTATTTTTTTCATTATCTATGACTGACTTTCCCCACCCCTTGCTTATAACTAGAATATACCATTTTTGAGCACTGAAAAATTTCTTTGAAAGTCTTCCACGGTTCCTTAACCGTCTCACCATATACCCTGAGTTTCCAGTCTACGCTATCCAACTCCTCCCTCATCCTGTAATAGTCTCCCTTGTTTAGGCATAGTACATTAGCTTTAGATCGAACTATTGCACTCTCCATTTGTATGAGAAATTCAGTCATGCTGTGATTACTCTTTCCAAGAGTATCCCGAACTACAGGAGCAGTAATTTTACCTGTCTCATTGCACAGGGCTAGATCGAAGATGGCACGTTCCCTTGCAGGCTCAGTAACATGCTGCTCAAGAAAGCCATCATGGAAGCATTCTATGAAGTCCTCCTCAAGACTGCCTTGACCAACTTGATTCACCCAATCTACAGTAACTTTTCTGACAACAGAACTATTGTCAGAATTTCAGATGCTGATGAGAGGGTGTACAGGAGTGAGGTATATGAGTGAGTTGAGTAAGTTGAATGGTGTCACAGCAATAACCTTGCTTTCCTGTCAGTAAGACAAAAGAACTGATTGTGGACTTCAGGAAGGGTAAGGTGAGGGAGCACACACCAGTCCTCACACACCAACTCAGTGGAGAAGGCAGCGACCCATGGCAATTTGGAGCTTCGAGCAACACCGAATCGGCATTTGGTATTGATCAGCAAGAACAAATTAAAGTAAGGCAGAGGCGAGCAGAGCAGCCGTCGTCAGAGTTCGAGTGCGGATTTTGAGGGTTTAGGCCTTCGAGGTTTCAGCGAGGAGAGGCTTCAGTCAGAAAAGGCAATAAAGGTGTTTATTGCTTTTCCTTCATTATATTTGTTCAGTTAGGACAGTTGGGATGCCAGGCAGGATAGGGGGAATGCTCCTCTTGCTGGATGTGGGAAGACAGGGAGATCTCCAGTGTCCCTGATGACTGCAGCTACGAGAAGTGCATCCAGCTGCAGCTTCTAACAATCCTCGTTAAGGAACTGGAGCTGGAATTGGAAGAACACCCTTGGGAGGCTAGGGGGTGATAGATAGGACATAGAAAGATGTAATTACACCCAAAGTGCAGAACACAGGAAACTAGGATACAGTCAGGAAGGGGAAAGAGGTTAAACAGCCACTGCAGAGTACCCCTGTGGTAATCCCCCTCAACAACTGGTATGTCACTTTGGATAATGTTTGGGGGGATGACCTAGCAGGGGAAAGCCACAACAGTTGGGTCTCTGGCACTGAGTTTGGTTCTGTGACTCAGAGGAAAGAGGGGAGAAGAGGCGAGCTGTGGTGATAGGGGGATTCGTTAGTTAGAGGAACAGAAAGGAAGTTCTGTGGTTGAGAACGAGATTCCCAGACAGTATATTGCTTCTTGGGTGCCAAGGTCCGGGACATCTCGGATCGAATCCTCAGCATTGTTAAGTGGGAGGGTGAACAGTCAGAGGTTGTGGTCAATGTAGATACCAATGACATGGGTAGGAAGAGAGTTGAGGTTCTGCAAAGGGGGTTCAGGGTTAGGTGGTAAGTTAAGGGGCAGGACCTCCAGGGTTGTGATCTCAGCATGGTACTCATGCCACGTTCTGGTGAGGCCAGAAAAAGGAAGATTATGCAGTTTAACACAAGGCGAAGGAGTTGGAATAGGAGGGAGGGCATAAGATCTTTGGATCATTCAGCTTTCTTCCAGGGAAGGTTGGACCTGTACAGAAGAGGCAGTCAGTATCTGCATGGGTGGATGGGGAGGAGAGGGTAGTAGGGGATTAAACTAGAGTTGCAGGGGATGGCAACCTGAGTGCCCGAGCAGTTAGTGGAGCTGTTGTGGAGACAAATATTGTTAAGTCAGACAAGGTGAGGAACCAAATGATTGAGCAAGGTGTGACTAATGCCCTGAGTTGAGTACATTTCAATGCAAGAAGTATTGTAGGAAAGGCTGATGAGGGCATGGAGTTATGGGATTATATAGTTATGGGATTATGGGATACCTGGAATTATGAGAAACTGGCACCAGTGTTGGGGAAGGAAGGAGCTGTTCCATTGGGATGGGCTCCGCCCTGCTCTGCTGGGTGAGAAGCTGACAGTGATGCAGGTGGATGCTTCCCTGGTGTCATGGATTATTGATTACCTGACTGGCAGACCACAGTACGTGCACTTGCAACACTGTGTGTCAGACAGAGTGGTCAGCAGCACTGGGGCTCCACAGGGGACTGTCCTGTCTCCCTTTCTCTTCACCATCTACACCTTGGACTTCAACTACTGCACAGTCTTGCCATCTTCAGAAGTTTTCTGATGACTCGGCCATAGTTGGATGCATCAGCAAGGGAGATGAGGCAGAGTACAGGGCTATGGTGGGAAACTTTGTCACATGGTGTGAGCAGAATCATCTGCAGCTTAATGTGAAAGAGACTAAGGAGCTGGTGGTGGACCTGAGAAACCCCTGTTTCCATCCAAGGGGTCAGTGTGGACATGATGGAGGATTACAAATACCTGGGGATACGAATTGACAATAAACTGGACTGGTCAAAGAACACTGAGGCTGTCTACAAGAAGAGTCAGACCCGTCTCTATTTCCTGAGGAGATTGAGGTCTTTTAACATCTGCCAGACGATGCTGAGGATGTTCTACGAGGCTGTGGTGGCCAGTGCTATCATGTTTGCTGTTGTGTAATGGGCTAGCAGGCTGAGGGTAACAGACACCAACAGAATCAACAAACTCATTTGTAAGGCCAGTGATGTTGTGGGGGTGGAACTGCGCTCATTATATCCGCTAAGAACTCCAGTAAGGACCTGCCTTTGCTGAATCCATTCTGCATCTGCTTGATGGATCCATTTCTTTCCAGATGTCTTGTTATTTCTTTAACGATAGTGGTGTCTGAAAAGAGGATGCTGTCCAAGTTGCATGCCATCTTGGACAATGTCTCCCATCCACTCCATAGTGTACTGGTTAGGCACAGGAGTACGTTCAGCCAGAGACTCATTCCACCGAGCTGTAACACTGAGCATCATAGGAAGTCATTCCTGCCTGAGGCCATCAAACTTTACAACTCCTCCCTCGGAGTGTCAGACACTCTGAGCCAATAGGCTGGTCCTGGACTTATTTCCACTTGGCATAATTTATTTATTATTATTTAATTATTTATGGTTCTCTATTGCTATATTTCTACACTATTCTTGGTTGGTGCGACTGTAACGAAACCCAATTTCCCTCGGGATCAATAAAGTCTGTCTGTCTGTCTGTCTGAATCACATAACTAGGGTTGTGGATAGGGCTATAAACTAAGTAGCAGGAGGGTGGCCTCAACAGATTGGAGAAGTATGGATAAAATAAAGAGGAAAGTGTGGATAAAGATAAAGTAAAAGCAAATGTTAAAAAAGCGTAAAGTAAGGGTGGAATGCAGTAATGTCAAGTGCATAAGAGACAAAGATTATTAGATTTTAAAAGCACAATGAGTGTAAGGGCACTTTATCTGAATGCTCGTAGTATTCGTAACAAGGTCAGTGAACTTGTGGCACAAATCAGTACAAAGGGGTATGATTTAGTGGCCATTACAGAAACGTGGTTGCAGGGTGGAGAGGATTGGCAATTAAATATCCAAGGTAATACAGAAGGATAGGCAGGAAGGTAAGGGAGATGGGGTAGTGCTCTTAATTAAGGATGAGATCGTAGTGAGAGATGATGTAAGATCAAAGGATGCTGAATCCATCTGGGTAGAGATTAGCAATAGTAAAGGGAAAAAGTCACTGGTGGCAGATGTCTATTGGCAACTGAGTAATAACATTACAGTGACACAGACAATAAATAGAGAAATATCTGAGTCACGTAAGAATGGAACAGCAGTTATCTTTAACTTGCACATACAGTATAGATGGCATTTGAGCTGCACCTAGACACATAATCATGGCTGCACAAAGAGTAGAGCAGTGGGCTAAGCACACCTCCTTGAACCATGCCAAAGTTAATTGTCAGCAAGGTGGAGATGTTATTTCTGATTTGCACAGATCCTGATGAGGAAGTCCAAGACCTTGGAGCTTTTTGCTCAGAACTGTTGGAATGATTGTGGTAAACACTGAGCTGTAGTCAATAAACAGCATCCTAACAGAAGTATTAGTATTGGTCAGGTGATCCAAGGCTGCATCAAGAGCCAACGGGATTGCACCCACTGTAGATCCACTGTGACGATGGGCAAATTGCAGTAGGTTCAAGTCTTTGATGAGACTGGAGTTAGTTCTACCCATAACCAACCTTTCAAAGCACTTCATTACCATAGATGTGAGTGTTCCAAGACGATAGTTGTTAGTTGTGCTGGAGTATGACTCTCTGACTGATCTCCACCTTTATGTATGCTATTATGTGATATATCTGAATTATTACAGCACACAAAAGGTTAAATTTCAGGCAAACCTCAAAACTGAAAGGAAGTAGAATAACTTCCCGTAATGATTGTTCATCCTGTTTTTGAGTTCATCAGCAAAATTTCTTCTCTCTCCGAGTAGGAAGAATGGAGACAGGGGTGTTGGCAGAAGAGCTGACCTGCAGTGTGTGTCTGGAATTGTTTCAGAACCCTGTGGCATTGCCCTGTCAGCACAGTTTCTGTGCAAAATGTATCAACGATGTATGGGACCATTTAGAAACTCCGAGTGGAGTCAGCTGCCCTCAATGCCGTCAGGCCTTCAGCCCCAGACCCAGATTGGTGAAAAACCACACGCTGCAGAACATCGTGGAGAAATACAACTGGCACTCGCCCGTCGCTGCCACTTCTGCCCAGACGGCCCCTGTGATGTGTGAGTACTGTATCGAAAAACCAACACCAGCCGTGAAGACCTGCCTCAAATGTGAAACCTCCTTCTGTTCCCGCCACCTCCAACCGCACTTGACGAAGCAGATTTACAAAGACCACAACCTGATCAATCCCACAGCCGACCTCACAAGGAGGCAGTGCCCAAGTCATGGGAAGGTGTTCGAGTTCTACTGTGAGCAAGACGAGGTGTGTGTGTGCATGTCCTGCACCATCGTCGGGGATCACAAATCCCACAGTCTGCTCAGTCTTGAGCAGGCAAAGGACAAACTGAAGGTGAGTCAAGTTGCTGAGAAACAGGAAACAAGAGTAAGTAGTTTACCCTTCTAGCTCCCTTGTCACTATGAAGATTGGGAGGTTAACTGCACAAAGAGCGAGGCCATGTTCTTCAGCAAATGGCCCACCTGAACCTCAACTGATTGATGTGTCAACCTCCCCAGATGATATGACACACAATCGCCACTGTGTAGGTCCAGTTCTGTCCTTAATCTTTCCAAGTATCCACATTTGATCCCCTCTGTAGACCCGCAGCAGGACTGCTTGTCCAAGAGTGAAGCACCAAGCCTCCTTGCTTGAGGAGCCCGCAATTTGTTTCAGTTTTTTGTCCTGCAGACACCTGAGAGTGGGTTTGCTGAGATCCAAGAGTGAGCGCAAGGGATGATGCAGTAACAGCATCGCTGGTGAGTTGCTGGTTGTGGAGTGTGCTGCATTGTGACATGGAAGGAGGAAATTGGCAAAATTGCCCAATGAAGCAGTGGAGGTGACCTCAGTAAATATACTGAAGACAAGGTTGGATAGGTTTTTGCATAGTAGGGGAATTAAGGGTCATCGGGAAAAGGCAGGAAGGTGGAAATGAGTCCGTGGTCAGATCAGCCATGATCTTATTGAATGGCGGAGCAGGCTGGACAGGCCAGATGGACGACTCCTGCTCCTATTTCTTATGTTCTGGTTCAGTATCAGTGTAGTGTATTCTACTGACAGTGCTCGCAGTGCATTCTTTCGATCTGGATAGTACACGATGTCACCATTTACTTTGTCATTTGATAAGCCACCTCACACTGCTTTGTCCATTGCTATTTCTTCCCAATCTCTAGTAATGCTTGGCAGAAATCTATTATAGTAATTGACAAATCCTAAAAAGGGACCACAATTGTGACACATCCTTTGGCCTTGGGCCATCAACCCCACTTGAATTTTCTCAGCACACTTGTGTAATACTTGTGCGTCAATGGTATGACACAGGAGGTGATGCTTGGTTTAAAGAATTCACACTTGTTGCATTATGTCCTGAACCCATAATCTTCTTAATACTGTCTTGAGATTTTGAGGATGTTCCTTGTCAACCTTACCAGTAACAATGTTACACTGAGTGCCTGATCATCCCTACAGCAACTGGTCCAGAGCTTTCTGCCAGAGCGCTAGTGCAGATGCTACTCCAAAAATATGTCTATTGTAGTGATAAATCCTTTTGTGAGTGTTGATGACCAGATACACTTTGGACTCTTCTTCCATCTCCATCTGTAGGTAGGACTCAGCTAAGTCCACTTTGCTGAAGTGTTTCTCTCCAGAAAGGATTGTAAAGATATCCTCTATCCTGGGAACACACACAAAATGCTGGTGGAATGCAGCAGGCCAGGCAGTATCTATAGGAAGAAGTACAGTCGACATTTCGGGTCGAGAAGAAGGGTCTCGACCCAAAACATCGACTGTACTTCTTCCTATAGATGCTGCCTGGCCTGCTGCATTCCACCAGCATTTTGTTTCTGTTGCTTGAATTGCCAGCATCTGCAGATGTTCTCCTGTTTGCCTCTATCCTGGGAAGAAGGTATTGATTTACTTTCAGTACTGGGTTGACAGTGACCTTAAATTCACCAGAGATCCTGACAGACCCATTCTTCTTCACAACTGGGACCAATGGAGTTGCCCATGGATTCCACTCAAACTTGGAAAATATTCCTTTAGCCTCCATGGCAACGGGCAACATTATCATGGATGGCATAAAGAAATAGATGGGCTTTGCTTTGACTTAATGCTATTTTACCCTTGATATGTTTGAGGGTATGTTTCCAAAACAACACACAAAAAGTGCTGGAGGAACTCAGCAGGTCAGCCTTCATTCATGGAAATGAATAAACAGCCAACATTTTGAGCCAAGGCCCTTCTTCAGGATTGGAAAGGAAGGGGAAAGATGCCAGAGGTGGAGAGAGTCAGCAACTTTAAATTCCTCAGTGTTATTATTTCAGAGAGTGTGTCCTGGGCCCTGCCTGTAAGTGCAATTACAAAGAAAGCACAGAGGCACTTATACTTCCTTAGAAGTTTTCAAAGATTTGGCATGACATCTAGAACTTTGATAATCTTCTATAGTGTGAAGTAGAGAGTATATTGACTGGTTACATCACAGCCTGGTATGGAAACACCAATGCCCTTGAATGGAAAACCCTAGAGAAAGTATGGGTAGAGACCTTCCCACCACTGAGCACATCTAAATGAAATCCTGTTGCAGGAAAGCAGGATCCATCATCAGGGACACCTACCACCCAGAACATGCTCTCTTCTTGCTGCTGCATTAGGAGGAAGGTACAGGAGTCTCAGGACTCACAACACCAGGTTCATGAAGAGTTACTAACTCTGAACCACCAGGCTCCTGAACTAAAGGGGATAAGTTCACTCAGCTTCAGTTGCCTCATCATTAAAATGTTCCCTCAACCAAGGAACTCACTTTAAAGGACTCTCCATCTCATGTTCTCAATATTTATTATTTATTTGTTATTATTATTATTATTCCTTTCTTTTTGTATTTATCACTTTGTTGTCTTTTGCACATTGGTTGAACACCAAATTCCAGTCCTGAAGAAGGGTCTTGGACTGAAATGTCGACTGTTTGCTCATTTCCATATCCTGACGTGTTGAGTTCCTTCAACATTTTGTGTATGTTGCTTTGGATTTCCAGCAACTGTAGAATCTCTCGAGTTTGTGAAATGGGTTGTCTGCATCAACAGCCAACAGACTCCAAGGACGTGCTGGAACCACAGCCTGCAAGTGTTGCAATGTGCCTGACACCAACTACATGCCCACAGCTAACTAAACCTAACCTCAAGGCCATAGGAGCTGAATTAGGCTATTTGATCCATCGAATCCACTCCGCCATTCAATCATGGCTGAATCTTTTTTTCCCCTCCTCAGTCCCACTCCCCAGCTTTCTCTCTGTAACCTTTGATGTGTGTCCAGTCAAAAACCTATCAAGCTCTTCCTTAAATACACCAAATAACCTGGCCTGCACAGCTGCCTGTAGTAATAAATTCCACAAATTTACCACCTTTTCCTCATCTCTTTTAAATAGATGCCCCTCTATCCTGAGGCTGTTGCTGTTTGTTCCAGAGTCTCCCACCATGGGAAACATCCTTTCCACATCTACTCTGTCTAGGACTTTCAACATTCATAAGGTTTCAATGAGATCTCCAACTCATCCTTCTAAATTCCAGTGAGTACAGACCCAGAGCTATCAAATGTTCCTCGTATGATAACCCTGAATCATCTTTGTGAGCCTCCTCTGAACTCTCTCCAATGCCAGCACATCTTTTCTTGGATAAAGGGCCCAAAACTTCTCACAATACTCTAAGTGAGGTCTCAGTAGCACCTTATAAAGCCTCAGCATCACACCCCTTCCTTGAATTCTAGACCCCCTGAAATGAATGCTAACATTACAATTACCTTCCTCACCACCAACTCTATCTGCTAGTTAACCTTTAGGGTGTTCTGCAGAAGGACGCCCAGGTTCCTTTGCATATCAGGTTTTTGGATTTTCTCCCCACTTAGAGAATAGTCTGCTCATTTTTTTTTCATCTACCAAATTGCGTGACCACACATTTTTCAACATTGTGTTTCTTTTGCCACTTTCTTGCCCATTCTCCTGATCTCTCCAAGACCTTCTGCAGCTTACCTGTTTCCTCAACACTACCTGCCCCTCCACCAATCTTTGTATCATCTGCAAACTTGGCGACAAAGCCATCTATTCCATCATCTAAATCATGGATATACAACATAAAAAAGAAGGTCCCAACACTGACCCCTGTGGAACACCATTACTCACTGGCACCCAACCAGAAAAGGATCATTTTATTCTCACTTCCTGCCTCCTACTAATCAGCTAATCCTCTAACCATGCCAGAAACTTTCCTTAACTTGGTAAATTAAGGGCTCTTAACTTGGTAAGCAGCCTTATGATTGGCACCTCGTCAAAGACCTTCTGGAAGTCCAAATACACAACATCCACTTTATCTATCCTATGTGTAACTTTCTTAAAAGATTCCAACAGGTTTGTCAGACAAGATTTTCCCTTAAGAAAACCATACTGACTTTGTCCTATTTTGTCCTGTGTCACCAAGTGCTCCATAACCTCATCCTTAACAATTGACTCCAACATCCTCCCAACCTCTGAAGTCAGGGTAACTGGTCTATTATTTCCTTTCTGCTGACTTCCTCCTTTCTTAAAGTGACATTGCAATTTTCCAGTCCTCTGGCACCATGCCAGGGTCCAATGATTTTTGAAAGATCATTACTGATGCCTCCACAATCTCTTCTGCTACCTCTTGCAGAACCCTAGGGTGCAGTTCATCTGGTCTGGGTAATTTGTATACCCTTGGGTCTTCCAGCTTTTTGAGCACTTTTTCCTGTGTAGTAGTAACTGCACTCACTTCTGTTGCCTCACACCCTTCAACATCTGGCACACTGCTAGTGTCTTCCACAGTGAAGACTGATGCAAACTACTCATTTAGTCCATCTGCCATCTCCTTGGTCCTTGTTATTATTTCTCCGGCCAAATTTTCTAGTGGTCCTATATTCAATCTCATCTCTCTTTTCTTTTTCACATTCTTGAAAAAGCTTTTATATTTTGAAAAAGCTTTGATATTGTTTGCTAACTTGCTTTCATATTTCATCTTTTCCCTACTAATGATTCTTTTAGTTGCTCTCTGTGGGATTTTTGAAGTTTTCCATTCCTCTGTCTTCCTGCTACTTTTTGCTTTGTTGTATGCCTTCTCTTTTGATTTTACATTAGGTTTGACTTCTCATGTCAGCCATGGTTGTACTATTTTGCCATTTGAGTATTTCTTTGTTTTTGGAATACATCTATCCTGCACCTTCTTCAATTCTTCAAGAAGCTCATGTCATTGCTGTTCTGCTGTCATCCCTGCCAGCATCTCCTTCCAATTTATTTTGGCCACTTCTAGTCTCATACCACTGTAATTTCCTTTACTCCACTGAAATACTGCTATGCCAGACTTTACTTTCTCCCCATCAAATTTCAAGTTGAACTCAGTCATCTTGTAATCATTGCCTCTCAAGGGTTCTTTTGCCTTAAGCTTCCTAATCACCTCTAGTTCATTCTACATCACCCAATCCATTATAGCTGATCCCCTAGTAAGCTTAATGCAAACTGCTCTAAAAAGTCATCTTGTGGGCATTCAACAAACTCATTCTCTTGAGATCTATTTCCAACCTGATTTTCCCAATCAATCTGCATGTTGAAATCTCGCATGACTATCAGAACATTGCCTTTTTGACACATATTTTCTATTTCCTGCTGTAATCTGTGGTCCACGTACCAGCTACTGTTGGGAGGCCTGTATATAACTGCCATCAGGGTCCTTTTACCCTTGCAGTTTTTTATTTCAACCCACAAGGATTCAACATTTACTGATCCTATGTCACAACTTTCTACTGAGTTGATGCCATTCTTTTTCAGTAGAGCCACGTCTCCCCCTCTGCCTACTTGCCTATCTCTCTGATACAACCTGTAACCTTGGACATTCAGTTCCCAACTACAATCATCCTTCAGTCACGGTTCAGTGATGGCCACAACATCATACCTGACGATTTGTAACACAGCAACAAGATCATCCACCTTATTTCTTATGCTGCATTTGTTACCCTGTTTGATTCTGCATCCCTAATGCACTGAATCCCTAAGCCTGCTGGCTTCAATTTTGTCCTTTCATCTGTCTGACCTTCTTGACAGTCTGACTACATGCTATCTTTGCTTTTTTATCATTTGTCCTATCCTGAATCCCTTCACTCCAGTTCCCACCCCCCTGCCAAATTAGTTTAAACCCTCCCCAACAGCTCCGATAAATCTGCCCACAAGAATGTTGGTCCCCTTTGGGTTCAGGTGCAACCGATCACTTTTGTACAGGTCATACTTCCCCCAGAAGAGATCCCAATGATCCAGGAACCTGAAGCCCTGCCCCCTGCATCAGCTTCTCAGCCATGCATTAATCTTCCAGGTCGTCCTGTTTCTATCCTCACTGGTGCATACCTTTAGACTGTGGGAGGAAACTGGAGCACCAGGTGGAATCCCACACAGACATGGGAAGAAGACAGAAACTCCTTCCTGATATCAGCAGGAATTCAACCTGGATTGCTGGCGCTGTAAAATATTATACTAACTGCTATGCCAGCATTGATGGGGCTTTAATAGTGAAAGTTAAGTACAGTACAAATTTAATTGTCATTCAACCATATATGAAAACCTATGAATACAGCTGAAAGAAAGTGTTACTCCAGGGCCAAGGTACAAAACATAGTACCAACAGTCACACACAACACAAGGCACAAATAGCATATAAGACAGCAGAAAACACAGTCACATGAAAAAAATATATAGTTCAAGTCCCTGAGTGTATGAATGTTGCAGCAGTCTGCAGTCAAACACAGTACAGCTTGTCTTTGGCCAAATGCACACTGGAGGGCAGCACTGATGCTGCCAACATGGACCCTGTGCCCCAGCAACTCTGTGCCTCCCTTGTGGGTGGCTGCAGACAGGATTAGGTTTGAGGCCTAGTCCTTGTTATGACTGAGGCTACGGAGCTGCCCTGCCATCTGCCAATAAATCAGAGAACATTTTTCCACATTATCAATGTCCAACAAGGTCTTCTGATCATAAGAAAAGCGACTAAGACAATTACTTGGTGTTAGACTCGGACACCTCTCTGATGCAGGCAGCAGCACGGACCGCACCATGTCCAGCTCCTTCAGTTCCTCCGCCAATGAGCAAATCACTGATGGGGTAGACCTGCAGTACTTTATGTTCTTAAAGTTGAGTAGGGTCTTGTGATTGTAAAAAATATGTTTAAAAAAAGATGATAACACCTTTGGCTCTATCGAAGCTGCTGTATTCAAGCACGCCCCCGTTTTACCAAGATGTGATTCATAGTATCACTTGATGGTGTGCCAGCTTTCCTTCTGAGTTCCTTAGGGGGAATTCACTGACTGAAATATTTCTGGTTTTTTTTATTTTCCAGGAGAAATTGAAGAAAAATGTTGAGAAAATTCATATGATTCAGAAAGAATGGTCGAGAGAACAGGGAGATCTGAAGCAATCAGAAAATGAAATAAAGGTGGGGAAAATTGTGCACAACCTCTTGAAGATATCCTCAATGGTGAGGAGGGTTGTTCCCGTGATGGAGCTGGCTGGGTCCTGAAGTAGAGAGAATGGGAAAGCTTAACCACCTTGGTCTGCATCCTGGGCAACTTTGAAATCACCATCTGTTTGCCATGGAAGTGATCAGTTCATCTCCATGGACATGATGCTCTGACTTACCCAGACATTTCTGAACCTCACTAGCAATCAGGCTAGTGAGGTTGCTCAGGAAATACAGTGAGACTGAGGGAAGGAAGGAATTTGTTCTGATAAAGCCAGAACATCGGGGCATAAACTCTGGTCTTTCCTGGTTCTCACCTTGAGACCCAGAGTCAGGTGGACTGACGGTTGGCTTATTATGTTGTATTGAACTGATTAAGCTAAAGCTACCTAATCCCTTCTAACTGCATGTGGTCCCTCTCCCATCATCCTCTGCATATTCAGGTGGCCATCTGAGAGCCTTTTAAATGCTTCTGTAGTATCTGCTTCCACCTCCATCCCAGGCACCTTGTATATAAAAAAAATTGTACCACGCATCTCCTTTGAACTTATCCCATTCTCAACTTAAATGCATGCAGTCTGGTATTAACCAAGATATCGACTGTCTACTCTATCTCTGCCTTTTATAATCTTAGAAATGTGTCTCTAGTATCCCCTTAGACCCTACACTCCAGAAAAACAGCTATAATTGTCCAACTTCTCCTTATAGCCCATTCCCTCTAATCCAGGCACGCTCCACATTCTTTCTAAATTGGGGATGACCAAAGTTGAACGCAATACTCCAGATGCAGCCTAACCAGAGATCTATAAATCTGCAACAGAACTTTCTGACTCTTAAATTCGATGCCTTGACTACTAAAGGTAAGCATGCCATACACTTTATTTTCAAACCCATCAGCTTGTGCAGCCGCTGTGAAGGATATTCAGACTTGAAGTACATTGTTGAATACTGATATTTTTGAATGAGACATAAAGCTTGATGCTTACGATCACTTATACTAAGTGTTACAAGAACAAAATGAGAAAAAGATTTAGCATGTTGGGGGGGGGGGTGTAAGAGAGAAAGGATGGCAGAAGGAAGAACTAAGGAACAAGGAGGCTGCACCAACATAGCTTATCCCTCTTATATCAAATTGCTGACATACCATTCAAATTAATTTGCTTAAATTAATCAATAAATAGTCCTTATTCAAGTAATATGATGTCTAAGAAACATCCAGAAAGGTACAGAAGAACTGTAACCGCTAAACAACAAACTGATCAATTACGTATACCCTTAAGGAGGCAGCGATCATAACATGATTGATTCAGCTTGAGAGGGAGAAGCATAACTCACATGTAACAGTATCACAGTGGAATAAAGGGAATTACAAAGGCATGAGAGAGGAGCTTGTCCAGGTGGATTGGAGGAGGATACTGGCAGGGATGACGGTACAGCACAGATGGTTGAAGTTTCTGAAAATAGTTCACAAGGCACGGGATAGATCTGTCCCACAGAGGGAGAAGTTCTCAAATGGCAGCAGTAGGCAACCGTGGCTGACAAAGGAAGTTAAGGACTGTGTAAAAGCCAAGGACATATAAGGTAGCAAGAGCAAAAAACAACTAAAAAAGCTATAAGAAGGGAGCAGGTTTAAAAATTTACTTTGAAAAGTACAGAGAAAGTTTGGAATACTTCCTTCCAGTATTTTTCAAGTCTCGGACATGTCCAAAACATATGAATTAGTGAAGCTTCTCCATTGTTACATCTATCTCAATAGGGAGATATATCCGAATAAAAACAACATAGCTTATCCTTGGTCAAGTGGGCCCTATGGTCCACTTTAAATTGTAGGAGGGAGTGGTGGGCACATAACGATGAAGAGTTAGCCAATTTTAAAATTTCAGTCCAAGTTTAAGCCTAACCCTTTGACTGCCTTATTTGGTATTGTTGGAGGAAAAGATATTATTCTGGAGACATCTGATTTGCACGTTTTGGCTTTTATTTCTCTTATAGCTAGGAGGGCGCCCTTGCTTAAATGGAAGGATGTCGTTCTGCTTACTCACACTCAATGGTTTCATGATGTTATATCATGCTTAAATTTAGAGAAGATCCGTTGTTCAATTTCTGAATCTAGTCAGGACTTTCAAACATTGTGGGGACCATTTTTGAACTATTTTCAAAACCTTTGATTTGCTGTTAAAGTACAGATGTTGGCTAATAACATATTTCACTATATGATAAGAATTTTTTTCCTTTTTTCTTTCTTTGCCAAACAGCTTCGATCTTGGTAGTGGGCTTAGATTCTTTTTTTTGTATAATAAAATTATCATATTTCAATATTACGATTTAATTTAATTTAATTTACATGAATATAGGCTAATGATATTGCAAGTGTGATTCAAATATAATATATTTAGTATTATTTTATCTTTTTTTGACTTATGATATATCTTCTTGTACTCAGTATTCTTCTATGTAGAAATTAATAAAAATATTGAAAGAGAAGGGAGAAGGTGAAATATGAGGGCAGACTAGCCTTTAATCTATGCAGGATACCAGAAGTTTTTTCAGTTATATAAAGAGTAAAAGGGAGGTGAGTTGATATTTGACCACTAGAAAACGATGCTGGTGATGTAGTAATGGGGAACAAAGAAACAGCAGATGAACAATGGGTACTTTGCATCTGTCTTCACTGTGGATGACATTAGCGGTGTGCCAGATGTCCGTGAGTGTCAGGGAGCAGGAGTGAGTGCCATTGCTATTACAAAGGAAAAAGTGCTGGGCAAACTCAAAGGTCTTAAGGTGGATAAGACACCTGGGCCAGATGGACTACATCCTAGAGTCCTGAGCGAGGTTGCTGAAGAGATAATGGATGCATTGGTCATGATCTTCCAAGAATCATTTGATTCTGGCATGGTCCCAGAGGAGTGGAAGATTGCAAGTGTCACTGCACTCTTTAAGAAGGGAGGAAGGCAAAAGAAAGAAAATTATAGGCCAGTTAGCCTAACCTCAGTGGTTGGGACAGTGTTGGAGTCTATTACTAAGAATGAGTTCTCAAGGTACTTGGAGACTAATGATAAAATAAGTCAAAGTCAACATGGTTTCTGTGAAGGGAAATCTTGCCTGATTATTAAATTAGAGTTCTTAATGGAAGAAACAAGCAGGGTGGACAAAGGAGAGGCAGTGGATGTTATTTACTTTGATTTTCAGAAGGTATTTGATAAGGTGTTACACACGAGTCTGCTTAACAAAATAGAGTCCTATGGTATTACAAGAAAGATTCAGGCATGGATAGTGGAATGGTTGACAGGCAGGAGGCTGTGAATGGGGATAAAAAGGACCTATTTTAGTTGACTGCCAGTGACTAGTGGTGTTCCTCAAAAGTCAGTACTGGGTCTGTTGCTTTTCACGTTGCTTGGCATTGATTTAGATAATGGAATTGATGGCTCTGTGGCAAGGTTTGTGGATGATACAAAGATAGGTGGATGGGTAGGAAGTGCTGAGAAAGCAAGGCGATTCCAGCAGGACTTGAACAAATTGGAAGAATGGGCAAAAAAAGTGGCAGATGGAATATAGTGTTGTGAAATGTAAGATAATGCATTTTGGTAAAAGGAGCAATAATGCAGACTATTATCTAACTGGGAGAAAGTTCAAATGTCAGAGGTGCAGAGGGACTCAGTAGTCCTCATGCAAGACTCCCAGAAGGTTAATTTAAAGGTTCAGTCAGTGGTAAAGAAGGCAAATGCAATGTTGGCATTTATTTCAAGGGGAACAGAATATAAAAGCAAGGAGATATTGCTGAGGCTTTATAAGACACTAGTCAGGTTGCACTTGGAGTATTGTCAACAGTTTTGTGCCCGAGGTTCACGAGGATGATTTTGGGAATGAAGGAGTGAACACATGAGGAGCATTTGGCAGCTTCGGGCTTGTACTCACTGGAATTTAGAAGAATGCGGGGGGGGATCTCATTGAAACCTACTGAATTTTGAAAGTACTAGATAGGGTTTGTGTTGGAAGGATTTTTCCTATGATGGGTGTAGTGTTCTCGCACAGGTGTAAAAGAACTCTGAACTAAACACCAAGCTTAAACCAGTCAATGAGGCGGTCCCAGTAAGATTAACCGTTTACTGTTCACTCTTCCACATTAACGTATGGTGAAAACTGTTGATAAAACAATACAAAATATATACAGTATTTGTTTCCTTCTTGATATCACATTTACATCATAAATACTTGCAAAAATAAAACTACAACAACTATATTACATTAAAGTGCAACATACAGTCAGAATCTACCTACGCCATCGACTGCTTTAAATACACTTCAACACAAACTATCCACAACTCTTTAAATAACAAAAACATAAACTTTATCAACTGTCATTACTTTTAACAGAATCAGCGTTAACATTTTTAATTCAACATATCGATTATCTCATGAACTTACGGTGTTGCTTCACTGATGTTTCTAGTGTGTAGAAAGAAAACTTTTCTCGTGCTGATCCTGCACACATGAGCCCCCTCCTTCCCGTTTCTCCAAACTGGTATTTTCCCACAAGACGCGGTGAAACCGGGTGTGACATCATCGCATGCCGCGATATATCTCAGACAACGAATTTACTTTAAACAATCTTAACTTTAACTAGAAAATGATAACAAATGAATTACTAAAGCGAAAATATAATAAACTAAACAAATGCCATAAAGGCAACACACTCCCCGCCTGACCTTCGTAGGGTCACAATGAACATAATACAAAACTTCAGTCTCTAAATCAGTCCTTAGGTAGAAGCAGAATGACTTCTGTAACTGGCCTTTGGTAAATTTTCACATCACCTTGGTCAGAAGTTTTCAACTCGACTTTCCTGACATGTCCATCCTTACTAGGGAATGTGGCAGTGATTCTGGCCATTGGCCAGCTGTTGCGGGCGATTTGCTTGTCCCTGAGCAGGACTAAATCTCCAACTTGAAGATTCCTGCAGGGTTCTGTCCACTTTTGTCTGTGTTGCAACAAAGGTAGATATTCCTGTCTCTAACAAGACCAGAACCAATTTGCCAGAGCCTGGACCTGTCTCCATTGCTTTGTGTACAAATCCTTATCAGAGAAGTCCCCAGGTGGAGGGGGAGCTCCTGCCTTCTGCATAAGGAGCATTGATGGCGAGCGTATGAAGGGGTTTTCCGGGTCAGAAGACACAGGTAGGAGTGGTCGTGCATTTATAATGGCTGTGACCTCTGCCATTAGTGTGCACAATACCTCGTGGGTCAATCGGGTGTGTTGCTGCAGAAACATTGAATCAAGAATTCTTCTGGCGATACCAATCATCCGCTCCCATGCGCCTCCCATGTGAGAGGCGTGTGGTGTGTTAAACTCCCAGTTGCATCCCTGCTGACTGAGGTACTTTTGCACCGTTTTGTCCATCCCCAGCTCCTTTGATGCTCCAACAAAGTTCGTGCTGCAATCAGACCTTAACTGTTTTGCAGGGCCTCTTTGCGCAAAGAAGCGCATGAGAGCGTTAATGCAGCTGGATGTATCCAAAGATTCGATGACCTCAATGTGTACTGCTCTTGAACTCATGCAGCTGAACATGATTGCTCTCTGCTTGTCCTCCTCTGGTGCGTCTCGTAGTGATAGTCCAGGGACCAAATACATCGAGCCCCACATATGTAAAAAGAGGGCAGGCTTTGAGGTGTTCTGGTGGTAGGTCCGCCATACGTTGAACTTCCAACTTGCCTCGCAGTTTCCTGTAGGTTACACATTTATGAAGTACTGAATTGATCAGTGTTTTACCTCCCAAGATCCACAGTCCCGCTGCCCTGATTGCTCCTTCCGTCAGGTGACGGCCCTGATGCCTTACCTGTTCATGGTGATGGCGAGTGAGCAGTAAGGACACATGGCTGTCTTTGGGCAGGATTACTGGACTCTTTTCTGCAGCTGGAAGTTAGGAGTGTATTAACCGGCCTCCAATGCAGATGATATGGTTCTTCAGGATCGGGTTGAATTTCCTCAAAGGGCTGTCCTTTGGTATTGGTTTATTAGCTTGGAGAGCTGAAAACTCCCCTGCAAAAGCTGCTCTTTGAGTTGCTTTAAAGATAACGTCCTTTGCCTGGGTCAATTCGTCCGCAGTGCGAGGTAAGTTACATTTGTGCCATAAGAAACGGAGGAAATTGCAATGGTCCTCCTGTACTAAGAAGAAATGGAACATCTGCTGGATGTCCGCTAAGATTGCGACCTTCTCCTTCCGGAAGCGCAGCAGGACCCCGAGAAGGGTATTGTTAAGGTCGGGGCCTGTGAGGAGCACATCATTAAGGGAGATACCAGCGCACTGAGCACTGGAGTCGAAGACCACCCTGATCTGATTGGGCTTTTGTGGGTGGTAAACCCCAAACGTTGGGAGGTACCAGCACTCCTCGCCTTCCCTCAGTGGCGGTGCTACTTCAGCATGTCCATTAGCGAAGATCTTCTCCATAAATGCTACGTATTGTTGCTGCATCTCAGGTTTCCTTTTCAGGGTTTATTGCAAGGACGTGAACCGCTTGACTGCCTGCTCTTTGTTGTTTGGCAAGCGCTGGTGTGGTTCTCTGAAAGGTAGTGGGGCGACCCAATTATTTGCTTCATCTCTGAAGAACTTGGTGTCCATTAGTTTTAAGAAAATGGCGTCTTGTGCTGATGGAGCAAGTTTATTATCATGCTCAGTTTGAGCGAAGACTGACTGACCCAGCATCTTGTTGGTTGCTTTACATTTGTTAAAGCCTTGTCGTGCTTCCTTGATACACATGAAACTTGTGCAGGGTTGAAAAATTGAATGGCGGCCACTCTCTAGCACATTGGTGTTGAGTGTGTTAACTGTCGGTTTGTGTACATTGCCAAGGCACACCTCTCCTATCACCACCCAGCCCAGATCCAGGCGTTGCGCAAAGGGGGCGTCGTGTGGTCCATTGACCTGCTGCCTAACCTTGTGCACCTGGAGAACATCTCTTCCTAATAGCAGGAGTATTTCTGCTTTTGGATCCAGCTCTGGGATGTGTTTGGCGATGTGGTGGAGATGTGGCTGGTGTAGCACCGCACTTGGCGTCGGGATCTCAGTGCTGTTATTCAAGATTTCATCGCACTCTAAGAGTGGAGGGAGACAGATGACGACTTTACCATCCAGAGACTCGAGCTGGAAGCCTTCTGCCTTCCTTCCATATGTTTCCACACTGCCTGAGCAAGTTCTAAGGTAGTATGGGAACTGATTACTCTCAATGTTGAACAAGTCAAAGAACTCTGGTCTGACTAGTGAGTGATTGCTCTGATCGTCCAGAATTACATAGGCTTTGATGTCCTTGTCTTTGGCTTCCTTAGGGTACACCTTAGTGAGGCAGATCTTTGAACAAGAACGGCTTGACTGAGCTTGACCGCAAACTTCTATGCAGCTCGAGCTGACAACAGTTGTCCTGGAGTGAGCCTCTCCCTCCCCGCCGTCCTGTTGTGAGGGTGAAGGAGCTTTGTCGGTTTGCGGTAACGGGCCGGAATGCATGGCCCCATCATGATTAGTGCTATTACATTCCGGGCACTTCACGGAGATCGTACACTCTCTAGCAAGGTGAGAGGTAGAGGAACAGCATTTAAAACATATTTTTTTCTCCTTGAGAAGGGCCATTCTCTCTTCAAGGGGTTTTTTCCTAAACGTTCTGCATTTTTTGAAGGGGTGGGGTTTGTTATGTAATGGACAATTCTTGCTAGGGTCATTGTCAGTTGTAAAGACTTCAGTTTTACGCACTGAGACAGGTTTATTAATGTTGAAATTATTCGAAGTGGATTTAACTGGCTTGGTGTAAATTGTACTGCTACCTGGACTCATGAAGCTAGGGTCGTTTCACTCCTTTGCCTCCTTGCACACAAACCTAGTGAAATACTCAAAGGGAGGAAATCGACCATCGTTATCTTCCTTGTACTCTGAGCCAACAGACACCCACCTTTCCTGCAGCCCAAATGGAAGTTTGTCCACGATTTGTCTAATCCATATGAAATATCTAGGTATAATAGACCAGTTAAATAGCCATCTTCTTTGGCGCCTTGAATCTCCATGAGTAAATCTCCGAGCTCTCTTAACTTAGTGTGGTCCTTGGCTGACACCTTAGGAAAATTTTCCAGATGTCGGAATAGTGCCGATTCAATAATTTCAGGGGCCGCATAGCACTCCCGAAGTCTCTCCCATGCTTTGTGTCAGGCTAGCTTGGGGTTGTTAATGTACACTGAACGTATGCGTCTCACCTGTTCGCATGATTCTTTTCCCAGCCATTTCGTCATAAGATCCAACTCTTGGGTTGCTCCGAGCTGGACTCCGTGGATAGTGTTGATGAATGAGGAGTACCATGCACGGTAATTTTCAGGTTTATCGTCGAACTGGTATAGTCCTGAAGTGACGAGATCTCGTCGTGCTAAATACCGTGCCATGGGTTCAACTGCAAGTGGCATGCTGGCTGGGGGAATATGTCGGCGGGTATATGACTGAGGGTGTACATTTGTTATAGAATTTGCTGTTCTGAATTCAGCCTTTGCCTCTCTTCTCACCAAATCTGGTAAGTTTGGTGTCGAGAAGTATTTGTCATCAGCCCTTTCATTCTTGAATTCATCGCGGAGTTGCAAGGGTAAATTGTCTTCCTCGGATGGATGTGATGCAATTGGGCCTCTCTGAGACTCCTCATGAAATGGGATGTTAGCATATAAGTATGGAGAGGAAGAACGAATCTTCAAGTCCATTTGAGATCGGACATAGTCGCTTGTGCGTTCCAATCTGATCTTTCCTGAAGTAGATCTTACGTCATCCAGAACATGCATTTCTTCAGCATTTTCTATTATCTCTGCCTCCACCCTGGCAGCTTCTGCTTCTCGGTGTAGCGTCAGCACTGCTAACTCTGACTCTATCCTTACCTTTTCCAACTGGTTTTCGGCTTCTCTGGCAGCCGCTTCCATTTTCAATTTTGCTTCTTGGTGGCAAAGCTCGCACCTTGGTGGCTTCTGCCTTCGCTCTTGCAGGGGCAGCCTTACTTGTTGATGCCCTACTGCCCCTGTCGCTGGATGGCAACGACTTGATGCTGGATCGTGTTGTCATTACAGCACTTGAAACACCTGATAACAACGCCTTTTCACTGTAGTGTTCTCGCACAGGTGTAAAAGAACTCTGAACTAAACACCAAGCTTAAACCAGTCACTGAGGCGGTCCCAGTAAGATTAACTGTTTACTGTTCACTCTTCCACATTAACGTATGGTGAAAACTGTTGATAAAACAATACAAAATATATACAGTATTTGTTTCCTTCTTGATATCACATTTACATCATAAATACTTGCAAAAGTAAAACTCCAACAACTATATGACATTAAAGTGCAACATACAGTCAAAATCTACCTACGCCATCGACTGCTTTAAATACACCTCAACACAAACGATCCACAACTCTTTAAATAACAAAAACATAAACTTTATCAACCGTCATTACTTTTAACAGAATCAGTGTTAACATTTTTAATTCAACATATCGATTATCTCATGAACTTACGGTGTTGCTTCACTGATGTTTCTGGTGCGTAGAAAGAAAACTTTTCTCACGCTGATGCTGCACACATGAGCCCCCTCCTTCCCGTTTCTCCAAACCGGTATTTTCCCACAAGATGCAGCGAAACCAGGTGTGACATCATCGCATGCCGTGATATATCACAGACAACGAATTTACTTTAAACAATCTTAACTTTAACTAGAAAACGATAACAAACGAATTACTAAAGCAAAAATATAATAAACCAAACAAATGCCATAAAGGCAACACAATGGGGGTATCCAGAACTATAGAGCACAGCCTCAAAAGGGAGGGTAAACCAAAAGGAGTAGTAAATCTGTGGAATGCTCTGTCACAGACTGTGGTGCAGGCCAAGTCAGTGGGTATATTTAAGGTGGAAGTTGATCGTTTCCTGAACAGTCAGGGCATCAAAGGATATGTCGAGAGGTCAGGTGTATGGGTTTGCTTGGGATCCAGGATCAGCCACGATGAAATGGTGGAGTGCACTGTAGGCTGAATGGCCTTATTTTGTAGGCTGATAGGCTGAATGGCCTTATTTTGCTCCCATGTCTTATAGGTAATTACAGAAAAATACAAATAAGCATAAAAAAGTTAAACTACATTGAAAATATCAATTATACTGTCCAACCCAACAATATCCAAGTACATTTTAAACACTGTATAAATGTATTTCTTCCCCTTTTCTTTCAAATCCTGAAGAAGGGTCTCGGGCTGAAACATCAACTGTTTACTCATTTGCTTAGATGCTGCCTGACCTGCTGAGTTCCTCCAGCATTTTGTGTGTGTTGCTTTGAATGTCCAGTGTTTGCAGAATCACTTGTGTTTATGATTTGCTGCTCCACTGTAATGTCTCTCTAAGCAATGCAACTCTGAAGAATTTTAAATCTTCTCTTTGACAGGAATTCATTGAGACCTTCTCTACTGCCCTATCCTCCTTCTCCTCCCTCCACCGTTTTACTCAGGCATTTTCCCCCTTTCTTTCCAGTCCTGAAGAATGGTTTTGGTCTGCAACATCAACTGTTTATTCATTTCCATAGATGCTGCCTGAGTTGCTGAGTTCCTCCAGCATTTTGTATGTTTTGCTTTGGATTTCCATCATCTGTAGCATTTGTCATATTTATAATCATGCTGTTGTGGTTGGATTTTCAGAGACACAGTAAGGAAATGAAGGAAAAACTGTTGGCAGCTTTCTCCGAATGGAGGAAGCAGTTGGAAAAGGATGAAAAGTTGGCACTGAAGATGATCAACGAAGAGACAAACCGGCTACTCTCCCAGATAAAGAGCTCCTCTGATTCACTGTTGAAGAAGATGGAAGAAGTTCAAATAATAGGCAAGGATGCCCAGGATCAAGAGCAGAATGATCCTCTCTTCTTCATTCAGGTACTCATTGTGATCTACCCATTTATATCCAGCAGTCACTTCATTAGGTATACCTGTGGTGGGGTGGAAATACATAGATAGATAGATAGATAGATAGATAGATAGATAGATAGATACTTTATTCATCCCCATGGGGAAATTCAACATTTTTTCCAATGTCCCATACACTTGTTGTAGCAAAAACTCATTACATACAATACTTAACTCAGTAATAATATGATATGCATCTAAATCACTAACTCAAAAAGCATTAATAATAGCTTTAAAAAAAAGTTCTTAAGTCCTGGCAGTTGAATTGTAAAGCCTAATGGCATTGGGGAGTATTGACCTCTTCATCCTGTCTGAGGAGCATTGCATCGACAGTAACCTGTCGCTGAAACTGCTTCTCTGTCTCTGGATGGTGCTATGTAGAGGATGTTCAGGGTTTTCCATAATTGACCGTAGCCTACTCAGCGCCCTTCGCTCAGCTACCGATGTTAAACTCTCCAGTACTTTGCCCACGACAGAGCCCGCCTTCCTTATCAGCTTATTAAGACGTGAGGCGTCCTTCTTCTTAATGCTTCCTCCCCAACACGCCACCACAAAGAAGAGGGCGCTCTCAACAACTGACCTATAGAACATCTTCAGCATCTCACTGCAGACATTGAATGACGCCAACCTTCTAAGGAAGTACAGTCGACTCTGTGCCTTCCTGCACAAGGCATCTGTGTTGGCAGTCCAGTCTAGCTTCTCGTCCAACTGTACTCCCAGATACTTGTAGGTCTTAACCTGCTCCACACATTCTCCATTAATGATCACTGGCTCCATATGAGGCCTAGATCTCCTAAAGTCCACCACCATCTCCTTGGTCTTGGTGACATTGAGACGCAGGTAGTTTGAGTTGCACCATATCACAAAGTCCTGTATCAGTTTCCTATACTCCTCCTTTCTACCAAAGGAGGTGTGAAGCGCTCCTTCGCTCTGTTAGACTGCAGGTCACTCTTGAGCAAGGTGTAGCAACTATCTAGCAACCCTGCCCCCACCCCCTCACATGAAACCAATGGAGCAGCTGGTGAATATCACAAGTCCTGGTTATGCGACCACTGACACCAGGGAGACAACCTCTGAAGAGTATTGATAATGGCTGAGGTCACCTGTCTTGTAAAGACACTGCCCAGAAGAAGGCAATGGAAAACCTTGTAGAAATATTTGCCAGGTACAATCATGGTCATGGGTAGAGAGAGCAAGACCATGATTGCCTACGTCACACGACGGGGCACATAGTAATGATGACGTACACCTGCTCGTTAGTGCAAATATCTTATCAGCTAATCATTTAGCAGCAACTCAATGCATAAAAGCATGCAGACATAGTCAACTGACCTGCGGTATTTAGATACACGGTCTCACTATAAATGATCTCTGCTCTGAATCACAGAGCCACTAATTTTCTTTGATTTTAATTGACACTTTGTCTTTTATTAACAGAATGTGAAGCAGCAGCTTTCAAGGTGAGTGTCATTGTATGGGGGATATTATTTATCATTTATTTATTATTATTTGTAACGTTCTCGCTCGGGTGTGACGGAACTCGAGTTAAACGTCGAGGTAAACCGTAGTCAATGAAAACAAGGTCGCAGTAAGATTAACCACTTACTGTTCACTCTTCACATTAACGTATGGTGAAAACTGTTGATAAAACAGTACAAGATTGGTACAGTATTTGTTTCCTTCTAGATATCACATTTACATCATGAATACTTGCAAAGGTAAAACTACAATAACTACATTACATTAAAGTGCAGCATACAGTCAGAATCTACTTACGCCATTGACTGCTTTAAATACACTTCAACGCAAACTATCCTGACTCTTTAACTAACGAAAACATAAACCTTATCGACCGTCGTTACTTTTAACAGAATCAGCGTTAACATTTTAATTCAACATATCGATTATCTCATGACTTACAGCGTTGCTTTCACTGTGTTTCTGGTGCATAGAGAGAAAACTCTGCTTGCGCTGAACTGGCACATGTCTGGCCCCCACCCTTGCATTTATCCCAAACCAGTATTTTCCCACAAGACGCGGCGAAACCGGATGTGACGTCATCGCAGCCGCGATATATTACAGACAAATGAATTTACTTAAACAATCCTAACTTTAACTAAAAAATGCTAACAAACGAATTACTAAGCGAAAATATTATAAACTAAATAACTGCCATAAAGGCAGCACATTATTATTTGTTTTATAAATGTATTTTGCATAGTTAAACATCTCTTGCACATTGGCTGTTTGTCCGCCTTTGTTCGTAGTTTTTCATTCATTCTATTGCCTCATAAAATCATTTCATCATAAGATATAGGAGCAGAATTAGGGCCCCGGACAGTCCTTCCAGGTGAGGCGACACTTCACCTGTGAGTCGGCTGGTGTGGTATACTGCGTCCGGTGCTCCCGGTGTGGCCTTTTATATATTGGTGAGACCCGACGCAGACTGGGAGACCGTTTCGCTGAACACCTATGCTTGGTCCGCCAGAGAAAGCAGGATCTCCCAGTGGCCACACGTTTTAATTCCACATCCCATTCCCATTCTGATATGTCTATCCAAGGCTTCCTCTACTGTCAAGATGAATCCACACTCAGGTTGGAGGAACAACACGTTATATACTGGCTGGGTAGCCTCCAACCTGATGGCATGAACATTGACTTCTCTAACTTCTGTTAATGCCCCTCCTCCCCTTCTTACCCCATCCCTGACATATTTAGTTGTTTGTTTTTTTTCTCTCTCTGCCCATCACCCTGCCTGTTCTCCATCTCCCTCCGGTGCTCCCCCTTTCCCCCTTCTTTCTCCCAAGGCCTCCCGTTCCATGATCCTTTCCCTTCTCCAGCTCTGTATCACTTTCGCCAATCACCTTTCCAGCCCTTAGCTTCATCCCACCCCTCCGGTCTTCTCCTATCATTTCGCATTTCCCCCTCCCCCCACTACTTTCAATTCTCTTTGTATCTCTCCTTTCAGTTAGTCCTGACGAAGGGTCTCGGCCCGAAACGTCAACAGTGCTTCTTCCTATAGATGCTGCCTGGCCTGCTGTGTTCCACCAGCATTTTGTGTGTGTTGTTAGCAGAATTAGGCTATTTGACTCATTGGGTATGCTCAGCAATTTCATCATTGCTGATCCATTATCCCTCTCAACCCCAGTCTCCTGCCTTCTCCTAGTGTCCCTTCATGCCCTGACATATCAAGAATTTAATAACCGCTGCTTTAAACGTACCCATTGACTTGGCTTCCACAGCCACCTCAGGTAATGAATTTCACAGATTCACCACTCTCTGGCTAAAGAAATTCCTCCTGATCTCCATTCTAAAAGGACACTCCTCTATTCTGAGGTGGTGTCCTCTGGTCTTGGACTTCTCCACCTTTCAACATTAGATAGGTTTCAATGAGGTAACCCCTCATTCTTCTGAATTCTAGTGAGTAGAGGCTCTGAGAAATCAAACACTCTTTATATGACAAGCCTTTCAATCCCAGAATCATTTTCATGAACCTCCTTTGGACCCTTTCCAATGTCAACAGATTGTTTCTTAGATAAGGGGCCCAAAACTGCTCACAAAACTCCGTGTGGTCTTATCAGGGCTTTATAAAGCCTCAACATTATATCCTTACTTTTATATTCTTGTCCTCTTGAAATGAATGCTAACATTGCTGTTGCCTTCCTTACCACAGACTCAACCTGCAAATTAACCTTTAGGAAATCCTGCACAAAGACTCGCAAGTCCCTTTGTGCCTCAGATTTTTGAATTTCCACTCTATTTAGAAAATAGTCTACTCTTTTATTTCTTCTACCAAACTGCATGACCATACACTTCCTGACACTGTGTTCCACCTGCCACATTTTTGCCCATTCTCATGATCTGTCCAAGTCTCCTCTCTTCTTCTTCAAAACTACCTGCCCCTCCTCCTATCTTTGTATCATTTGCAAACTTGGCCACAAAGCCATCAATTTCATCATCCAAGTCCTTGACATATATTGTAAAATGGAATGGTCCCAACACAGATCCCTGTGGAACACCACTAGTCACTGGCAGCCAACCAGAAAAGACTCCCTTTATTCCCACTCTTTGCTTTCTGTCAATCAGCCAAACTTTATCCATGCTCATATCTTTCCTGTAATACCATGGATTCTTAACTTATTAAGCAGCTTTGTGTGTGACACCTTGTCATAGTCCTTCTGAAAATCCAAGTGCACAGTATCTACTTATCCTTTGTCTATCCTGCTTGTTAGTTCTTCAAAGAATTTTAACAAATTTGTCAGGCAAGATTTTCCCTTAAGGGAACCATGCTAATTACAGCCCATTTTTTCAGTCCTCCAGAATCAAGTGTTTCTTGAAAAATCATTACTAATGCCTCCAAAATCTCTTCAATCACCTCTTTTGGAACCCAGTGTTGTATACCGTCTGGTGTAGGTGACTCATCTGCCTTCAGACGTCTCAGCTTCCAAAGCACCGTCTCCCTAGTAATGGCAACCTCACACACTTCTGACCTCTGACACTCTCAAACTTCCGGCATACTGCTTGTGTCTTCCACAGCAAAGGCTGATGCAGAGTAGTTATTCAGTTCATCAACCACTTCCTTGACCCCTTTACTATGTCTACAGCACCAGCGGACTGATATCTACTCTTGCCTCCCTTTTACACTTTGTCTCTGAAGAAGCCTTCATTATCCTCTTTAATATTATTGGTCACCTTTCCTTCATATTCCATGTTTTCCTTCTTTATGACTTCTTAGTTGCTTTCTGTTCATTTTTTAAAAGCTTCCCAACCCTCTAACTTCTCATTAATTTTTGCTCTATTATGTGCCCTCTCTTTGGCTTTTATGTTGGATTGACCTCTCTTTTTAGCCATGATTGTGTCACCTTTTCTTTCTCTTTTGGATGCATATGCAACCCCCGGTTCCCTTGGCTGCGTAAGTCTAGGGAAGACACCCTCTGGCTCCACCAAACTTGTGAGACTGAGGCACTCTCCCACCCCAAATCCCTGTTGCATAGATGCTGCTTAATTTGCTACCTGATTACAAATTAGTACCACGAAATCTCGGACAGTACACTGCATACAATTAAAAAGATTATATTTATGAATCTTAATTTGACTAAAGGGTTAGTAAAGAAGAGAGAAAAAAGATAAGGGCCCATTTTAATGAAATAGTCAAATGTTCACAAGTTGGAGCTTGAAGTTTCTTCATAGTCACCAATTCAAAATCGATCTTGCTCCTAACTTTATCGAATCACAATTCCGCTCCAGGTCAAATTCTACAACCTCTTCTCTTCTGCATCTTCCTTCTTCATCTCCTCTCGAACAAAAGCCCCAAGCCCAACCTTAGTGTCTCTCACCAGAGTAATCTCCCCTTAATCCGACCATCCTAATTGGATGGCACACATTTCTCCTCATCTCTTACCTTCAACAATAACCCAACCAACCATGAAAGCAGAACAGACTGCTCTTACAGAACTGCCAAAATTAAATACATACAGCATAACAGTAAAAGTATGAGCCAGGACATTACATGTATATCCGGCGCCTTCTGAATTGCTTCCAGAAATTCCAGCCATTGCTGCTCTGCCGTCATCCCAGCCAGTGTTCTTTTCCACTCAATTCTGGCCAACTCTTTGCTGTGTAACTCTCTTTACTCCACTGTAATATTGATACATCTGACTTCAGTTTCTCCTCAGACTTCAGGGCGAATTTGATCATATTGTGACCACTTTCCCCTTAGAGTTCTTTTACATTAAGCTCTCGAATCATTTCTGGTTCATTGCACGAGCTGCTCTAAAAAGCCACCCCCCTCCTGGAATGCAGCACCAACTTGATTTTCCCAATCTACCTGCATATTGAAATCCCTTATGAATATTGTAATGTTCTTCTATTGGCAAGCATTTTCTATCTCCCGTTGTAACTTGTAGACCACATTCTTGACACTGTTTTGTTTCCCACAAATATTGATCTGTATCACCGCATTGGATTGTGAGGTCCACCTTCATTATCGCATTTCCTGCTATCTGAGACAATATTCATCCTCTAATAGCCAGATCTCAAATCTCAATTGCAATATTGTGACTTTCCAGAGGCGATTGTTTCCATCCCCTGGTATAACTCATTTCTGCTGTTGCTATGTAATAAGTCTATCTCATGTTGTAAGAAATACTGATTATTCACATGCAAAGTAGACAATTAACAATTTTTTCAAGTAGTGAAATGACAATTCATAATTTTCTGCCAGTAATTTCTTCTGGTCATGTCCATTGGTCTCCCTCTTAATCGCATCTTGACAACTCCATTCCTTTCCAGTACCATTCATAATAATAGCATGTGCCAGTGGGTTACTTAACAATATCCAAGACATTCAGCAGCAGCTAGATAAATATGTTCCTTCAGATGGTGAGGAAATTAATGCTGAAATGTTGTTGGACCAGTCCAATATTTAAATTGAATTTCCATTTGCAATTTACACGATGAAACACTGATTGCACCAAAACTATTTTCCAAGGAATCCCAAATTCAAAATCAATATGTCCAAAATCTTGAGTATATCTTTCATGTTATGTAAAAGAAAGCAGTCTTGTCAGTAGAAACAACTTTAGCATTGGTCCAAATACTCAAATATTTTCAAAATTGTTAATTTCAAATTCCCAATTTATCTGTCTACCAATCTGTCTGCCAAATTCCAATTTCCCTCTGAAATGTGTATGTCTCATATCTGGATTACAGAAGCACAGATTTCCATCTCCTTAACCTCGATTCAACATGGCCATTGTGGAATTGTGATCAGTCTAAAATCAATTCCATGGAAAATGAATAAAGAAGCACAGACACAGGCAAACAAATATCCATGTTTGCACTGTTTCTCCTTCAGAACCTTCTCAAGTTATTGCAAAACTTAGAATAAATTGATAATTCTCACCATGAAAAGCTTTCACACATTTTTCAGAGAACCAAGGGAAAAAAGAGAAACTGTTGGTTGTGGACTCCCGACACACCAACACATTGATATAAACACTGAAAGGCACAGTCTCTTAATACCATGTCACAACCAGTCTCCCTGGATCTGGTGTCTCCTGAACTCTTTTTGTTACCATGGGTGCCACTGGGACAGTGGGTGTTGAGGGTTCCAACTCCTTCTTGGAAAAATCCATAGGGAGGTGGACCACTTCTCCAATTATCCTTCCTATTGTAGTGTGTCACCTCATAGACTAAAGCACCCCAATCTACATCACCATCATCATCAGTTCTCGCACCAAGTGCACATATCGGTCCCCTCTCAGCTGTGAGTTGGCTTTGCAGCTGTTTGATCTGTTTTAAACACTTGGAGTGATCTGCTGCCATTCTTCTCAGGTGCTGACTTCTGCAGGACATTCATAGCAGTCTGTAAATCCTGACCTGACTTTTCCATTTGCTTCTGTTCTCACTATTTTACATTCTCTTCACTTTCCTCCTTTTCTCTCGTTACATGTTCACACTGAGACTGAATCTGACTCGTGCATCAAATGTGCCTGACCCTGCTCCCTCTGGATTTAATTTTCCTTCCTCTCTCTCTAGCTCTTTTCTATACTAACACAATTCCTCTGCCAGTTTCTGTTTTGCTCCCTTCACTTCAATTAGATTTTCCCATATACATCCCGTTATAGTGGTTTTTTTAATCTCTTGTAATTTCTTTGATTTCTTTTCAATAACTCAAATTCTACCATTTGAGTATTTCTTCATTTTTGGAATACACATGTCCTGCACTTACCTCATTTCCCCCAGAAATGCACACCATTGCTGCTCTGCTGACAGCCCTGTCAACAGCTCCTTCCAATTTACTTTGGTCAACTCCTCTTTCATATCACTGTAATTTCCCTTACTCCACTGAAATTCTGCTACATCAGACTTTACTTTCTCTCCATCAAATTTCAAGTTGAACTCAATCATATTGTGATCACTGGTTCCGAAGGGTGCTTTTACCTTAAGCTCCTTAATCGCCTCTGGTTCATTACATAGCACCCAATCCAGCATAGCTGATCCCCCAGTAGACTCAGCAACAAGCTGCTCTAAAAAGCTATCACTTAGGCATTCAACAAACTCACTCTCTTGAGATCCATTACCAACCTGATTTTCTCAATCGACCTGTATGTTAAAATCTCCCATGACTACCATAACATTGTCCTTTTGTCTCGCCTTTTCTATTTCCTGTTGTAACTTGTGGTCCACCTCCCAGCCACTGTTGTGACTGCCATCAACGTCCTTTTACCCTTGCAGTTTCTCAACTCGACCCACAAGGATTAATACGTCTTCCGATCCTATGTCACATCTTCCTACTGATTTGATGCCATTCTTTCCCAATAGAGCCATGCCACCCTCTCTGCCTACCTTCCTATCCCTTTGACATAACCTGTAACCTTGGACATTCAGCTCCCAACGACAACCATCATTCAGCCACGACTCAGTGATGGCCTCAATACGATTGAGTTCAACTTGAAATTTGATAGGGAGAACGTAAAGTCTGATGTAGCAGTATTTCAGTGAGTTAGGGAAAGTAGAGTGGTATGAGAGTAGATGGCCAAAGTAAATTGGAAGGAGCTGCTGGCAGGGATGGCGTGCATTTCTGGGAAAAATGAGAAAGAAGCAAGACGTATATTCCAAAAATAAAGAAGTACTCAAATAGTGAAATAGCACAGCCATGGCTGACAAGGGAAGTCAAAGCTATTGTAAAAGTAAAAGAAAGGGCATACAACAAAGCAAAAATTGGTGAGAAGTTAGAGGATTGGGAAGTTTTTAAAAACCTACAGAGAGCAAATAAAAAAAAACATTAGAAGGGAAAAGATGAAATATGAAAGCAAGCTACAAATAACATCAAAGTGGATAGTGAAAGCTTTTTCAAGTATGTTAAAAATAAAAGAGGAATCAGAGTGGATATAGAACTGCTAGAAAATGAGGCAGGAGAAATAATAACAGGGGACAAGGAGAAGTATTTTTTTTAAATCAGTCTTCACTGTAGAAGACACTAGCAGTGTGCCTGATGTTATAGTGTGTGAAGAAAGAGAAGTAGATGCAGTTACTGTTACAAAAGAGATGTTCAAAAAGTAGTAAGACCTAAAGGTGCATAAGTGACCCGGACCAGACCAGAGGGGTTCTGAAAGAGGTAGCGTTCATTAGAAATGATCTTTCAAAAATCACTGGACTCTGGCATGGTGCAGAGGACTGGAAAATTGCAAATGTCACTCCACTATTTAAGAAAGGAGGGAGGCAGCAGAAAGGAAATTATAGACCAGTTAGTTTGACCTCAGTAGTTGGGAAGATGTTAGAGTCAATTGTTAAGAATAAGGTGATGCATTATTTGGTGACACAGGACAAGATAGGACAAAGTCAGCATGGTTTCCTTCAGGGAAAATCCTACCTGATGAACCTGTTGGAATTCTTTGAGGAGATTAAAAGTAGGATAGATAAAGGGGGTGCTATGGATGTTGTATATTTGGAGTTTCAGAAGGTCTTTGACAAGGTGCCACACATGAGGAAAATTAAGAGCCCATGGTATTACAGGAAAGTTACTGCTATGGTTAGAGCATTGGCTGATTGGTAGGAGGCAGTGAGTGGGAATAAAAAGATTATTTTCTAGTTGGCTGCCAGTGACTAGTGGTGTTCCACTGGGGTCAGTCTTGGGACCACTTCTTTTTACAGCATAAAAAGATGGAACAGATGGTAAGTTTGCAGATGATATGAAGATTGGTGGACAGGCAGGTAGTGTTGAGGAAACAGGTAGGATGCAGAAAGACAGACAGATTAGGAGAATGGGCAAGAAAGTAGCAAATGAAATGCAGTGTTGGAAAATGCATTGTCATGCACTTTGGTAGTAGAAATAAATGTGCGGACTATTTTCTAAATGGGGGGAAAATCCAGAAATCTTAGATGCAGAGGGACTTGGGAATCCTTGTGCAGAACATGCTGAAGGTTAACTTGCAGGTTGTGTCAGTGGTGAGGAAGGCAAATGCCATTTTAGCATTAATTTCAAGAGGGCGAGAATACAAGAGCAAGGATGTGATGCTGACATGGTGAGCCTCACCTTGAGAATTGTGAACAATTTTGGGTCCCTCATCTTAGAAAAGATGTGCTGGTATTGGAGAGGGTCCAGAGGAGGTTCACTGGGATGATTCCAGGAATGAAAAGGTTATCATACGAGGAATGTTTGATGACTCTGGGTCTGTACTCGCAGGAATTCAGAAGGACGAGGGGGGATCTCAATGAAACCTTTGAATGCTGAAAGGCCTGGACAGAGTAGATGTGGAAAGGATGTTTCCCATGGTGGGAGAGTCTAGGACAAGAGGGCACAGTCTCAGAGTAGAGGGGCACCCTTTCAAAACAGAGATGTGGCGAAATTTCTTTAACCAAAGGGTGGTGAATATTTGAAGAGGCATAATATGATTAAGAATAATCAGCATGGCTTTGTGAAAGGAAGGGCATGCCTTACAAGCCTGACTGAATTTTTTAAGGATGTGACTAAACACATTGATGAAGGTAGAGCAGTAGATGTAGTGTATATGGATTTCAGCAAGGCATTTGAAAAGGTAGCACATGCAAGGCTTATTGAGAAAGTAAGGAGGCATGGGATCCAAGGGGACATTGCTTTGTGGATCCAGAACTGGCTTGTCCACAGAAGGCAAAGAGTGGTTGTAGACAGGTCATATTCTGTATGGAAGTCGGTAACCAGTGGTGTGCTTCAGGGATCTGTTCTGGGACCCTTTCCCTTCGTGATTTTTATAAATGACCTGGATGAGGAAGTGGATGGATGGGTTAGTAAGTTTGCTGATGACACAAAGGTTGGGGGTATTGTGGATAGTGTGGAGGGCTGTCAGAGGTTACATACAGCAGGACATTGATAGGATGCAAAACTGGGCTGAGAAATGGCGGATGGAGTTCAACCCAGATAAGAGTGAGGTGGTTCATCTTGGTAGGTCAAATATGATGGTAGAATTTAATTTTAATGGTAAGACTCTTGTCAGTGTGGAGGATCAGAGGGATCTTGGGGTCTAAGTCCATAGGACACTCAAAGCAGCTGCGCAGGTTGACTTTGTGGTTAAGAAAGCATGTGGTGCATTGGCCTTCATCAATCATGGGATTGAGTTTAGGAGCCGACAGGTAATGTTGCTGCTATCTAGCATCCTGGTCAGACCCCACTCGGAGTACTGCGCTCAGTTCTGGTCATCTCACTACAGGAAGGATGTGGAAACTATAGAAAGGATGCAGAGGAGATTTACAGGGATGTTGCCTGGATTGGGGAGCATGCATTATGAGAATAAGTTGAGTGAACTCGGCCTTTTCTCCTTGGAGTGAAGGAGGATGAGAGGTGATAGTGTGGACAGTCAGAGGTTTTTTCCCAGGGCTGAAACTGCTAACACAAGAGGGCACAGTTTTAAGGTGCTTGAAAGTAGGAACAGGGGAGATGTCAGGGGTAAGATTTTTACGCACAGTGGTGAGTGTGTGGAATGGGCTGCTGGTGACAGTGGTGGAGGCGGATACGATAGGGTCTTTTAAGAAACTACTGGACAGGTATATGGACCTCAGAAAAATAGAGGGCAATGGGTAAGCCGAGGTAATTTCTAAGGTACAGACATATTTGGCACAGCATTGTGGGTTGAAGGGCTTGTATTGCACTGTAGGTTTTTTATGTTTCTAAGTTTCTAACAGTTTTCTGCACATTCTCTCTAAGACTATTGTCTGCATGAGGATTTTCAGGCAGTGGTATCTATCCTTCCTATTGAGTTCTCTATGCGTTTCACCCTGCTCTTCAGCGGTGTTCTTTGTCCATTTCCATTCTACTTCTTTCTCCTTTTTAAATCCTGTGCTCTCTTGAAAAATGGCTTGCCCCACTCTCTCTAGACGGTCCCCAAGACAAATCCTATTGACTAATTCAACAAGTCTAACTTATCAATCAACTGAATTTTTATTGTAAACAGCAAAATGAAATACTCAGTTGTATAATGTAATTAAAGGAACACATTGCATTTTGAGAAAGTCTGCAGATAATAAAATACCCAACAGCATAACTGTATTAATAAAATAAAACATGGTCATAAAGCATTGTATTACATTTCCCCCCAACAAAATAGGCATGTTCTCATGACATTGAACTTGTCACCAGTTTGCAGTGTCTGTGCAACTACATATGAAGTAAATAAAAGCACACATGTGGAAGATGCCTTGAGAGAGAGAGAGAGAGAGAGAGAGAGAGAGAGAGAGAGAGAGAGAGAGAGAGAGAGAGAGAGAGATCAATACGCATGCATAGACCATAGACCACATATCATACATGTGCTAAGCAGAGTCATTGCTCTAAAGTAAACAGATCTATACATTACACTAAATGGCATAACCATATAAAAATGTAAAGCATGGTCATAAACCAGGACATAACATGTCGAGGAATGGTCTACATATTTTGATGTCCCGGCGTATGTTCAAAAAGAAAGAGTAGAGGTCTAGGTCGAAGGTGTGAGACCTGTCAGGTATCCTCACCTGGTTTAGCCGGCTTGTCGAGGCCATTGCCCGGGACATGCAAACAGCTACAGGGAGCCACAGGTGAGAGCTGAGTACCAGGTGGGGACCAAAGGTGGACAAACCACCTGAAAAGGACGCGACACAACACTCCCAATGGTCTATAATTTCCTGGGCTGTCTCTACTCCCTTTCTTGAATAAACAAACAACATCCGCAACCCTCCAATCCTCTGGAACCTCTCCTGTCCCCATTGATGATGCAAAGATCATCACCAGAGGCTCAGCAATCTCCCCACTCATCTCTCACAGTAGCCTGGGGTACATCTCATCCGGTCTTGGAAACTTATCCAATTCGATGCTTTCCTAAAGCTCCAGCACATCCTCTTTCTTAATATCTACATGCTCAAGCTTTTCAGTCCACTGTAAGTCATCCCTACAATCGCCAAGATTCTTTTCTGTAGGGAATACTGAAGCAAAGTACTCATTAAGTACCTCTGTTATCTCTTCCAGTTCCATACACTCTTTTCCACTGTCACACTTGATTGGTCCTATTCTCTCATGTCTTATCCTTTTGCTCTTCACATACTTTCCAGTTAATTAGTTAGTACATGACTTTGGAGAAAGCTCGACATCTTTTTCCTTGGATGTTGCATGAATATTTGTTTCCTAGGAGGGTTTCTTGCAGGTCCTCCTTGGGCAAGGTGTAGCAGCTGCTTAGGCTCCCCACCTGATTCAAGGTCATGTGACACCATGGGAGCAGGTTGTAGATGGTTGCACAACATGGCACATAATGAACAAATTAAATTTGAAAGATTAAATTAAATAAGTAGTGCAAAAACAGCAAAAATATGGTGAAGTAGTGTAGAGGAGTTAATTGTCAATTCAATAATCTGCTGGTAGAGGAGAAGAAGACGTTCCTGAAACATTGAATGTTAACAACTTCACACTCAATACAAGTCCAAGAAATTGATTGTGGAACTTCAGAAGAGAAAGTTGAGGGCACACACACCAGTTCTCATCGAGCAATCAAGAGTGCAATGGAAAGTTCCAGATTGCTAACACCTTTGAAAATCTATCCTCTGCCTAACATATTAACCCAATTACAAAGAAGGCTACCAAAGTTAGAAAGTACACAGTTAGAATGTAGATCACCAAAGACTCTTGCAAATTTCTACAGATATACCTTGGAAAGCATTCTAACTGTGTCACAACATTGGGTCATTGGTAGAATATTCTGAGGGCTCTGAATTTTTTGCTGTGACTTTTTTTGTATTTTCTCAGTTTTATTAATTATAATTAGAATGTACTGTTGTGCTTCGGATTTTTTATGTGTTATAGTTAGGTCTTCATTAGTTTACATTTGGAGAAGTACAGTCTACTCAGGGATAGTCTTTCATTCACCAGGTGGCCTCACAAATGATTGAAACTGTACCCTGCCGTTTCATGCTAGTTTTGGACAGAACAAAAAGTTGAGAATGGCAAATGTAGTTTCCATGTTTAAAAAAGGTAATAGGGAGAAACCTGGGAACTGTAGACCAGTGAGTCTTCCGTTGGTGGTATGAAAACTACTGGAAAGGATTCTTAAGGATAGGATCTACGAGCATTTGGAGAAGTACAGTCTACTCATGGATAGTCAACTTGGCTTCGTGAAGGGAAGATTGTGCCTCACGAGCCTGATTGAGTTTTTTTGAAGAGGTAACAAAAGAAATTGATGGGGGTAGGGCAGTGGATGTGGTCTACATGGACTTTAGCAAAGCATTTTGACAAGGTCCCTCATGAGAGACTCATCCAGAAAGTCATGAGGCATGGGATAAGAGGAACCTTGGCTGTTTGGATAAAAAATTGGTTTACAGGAAGAAAGCAGAGGGTAGTTGTGGAAGGAAAGTATTCTGCCTGGAGGTCAGTGACTAGTGGAGTGCCGCAGGGATCTGTCCTGGGACCCTTGCTATTTGTGATTTTTATAAATGACCTGGATGTAGAGGCGGAAGGATGGGTGAGTACGTTTGTGGATGACACAAAGATTGGAGGAGTTGAGGATGGAACTGCAGGTTGTCGAAGGTTACAAGAGGATATAGACAGACTGCAGAGTTGGGCAGAAAATTGGTAGATGGAGTTCAGTCCTGATAAGTGTGAGGTGATGCATTTTGGAAGGACAAACCAGAAGACTGAGTAAAGGATTAATGGTCAGTTACTTAAGAGTATGGATGAACAAAGGGACCTTGGGGTTCAAATCCATACATCCCTCAAGGTCACTGCACAGGTTGATAGGGTAGTTAAGAAGGCCTATGGGATGCTAGGCTTCATTAACAGGGGGATTGAGTTCAAGAGTAGAGAGATCTCTGGTGAGACTGCACTTAGAGTATTGTGTTCAATTCTGGTCACCTCATTATAGGAAGGATGTGGAAGCTATGGAGAGGGTGCAGAGGAGATTTACCAGGATGTTGCCTGGTTTGGAGAACAAGTCATAGGAAACAAGGTTAGCAGAGCTGGGACTTTTCTTTTTGGAGTGTAGAAGAACGAGAGGGGACTTGATAGAGGTCTACAAGGTTATGAGAGGCATAGATAGGGTGGATAGTCAGTACCTGTTTCCCAGGGTATCAATAACAAACACCAGAGGGCATATGTACAAAATTAAGGGAGGGAAGTTTAGGGGAGACATCAGAGCTAAGTTTTTTACACAGAGGGTTGTGAGTGCCTGGAATGACTTGCCAGGGATGGTGGTGGAGGCTAAGACACTAAGGGTATTTAAGAGCCTCTTGGACAGGCACATGGATGAAAGAAAAATAGAGGGTTATGGAGTAGTTATGGTTTAGTACTTTTTTTTTAAGGATTATATGGGTCGGCACAACATGGAAGGCTGAAGGGCCTGTACTGTGCTGTAGTGGTCTATGGTCTTAGAACCATAAGGCCATATGACATAGGAGCAGAAAAAGGCCATCGAGTCTGCTCCACCAATCCATCAGGTTTGATCCCAGATCCCACTCAACCCCATACATCTGCCTTCTCGCCTTATCCTTTGATGCCTTGACTGATCAGGAAATACTCAACTTCCGCTGTAAATACGCCCACGGACTGCAGTCTGTGGAAGAGCATCTCACAGATTCACTACTCTCTGGCTAAAAAAATTCCTCCTTACCTTTGTTCTAAAAGATCACCCCTTAATTTTGAAGCTGTTCCCTGCAGTCCTGCATACCACCACCACAGAAAACATCCTCTCTACATTTACCTTTCAACATTCGGTAGGTTTCAATGAAATAGCCCCACAATCTTCTAAATTCCAGTGAGTACAGGCCTAAAGCTGCCAAACGCTTCTCATATGTTAACCCCTTCATTCCTGGAATCATCCTCATGAACGTCTTCTGCATTCTCTCCAATGACAACACATCCTTTCTGAGATATGAGACCCAAAACTGTTGCCAATACTCCAAGTGTGGCCTGACCAGTGTCTTATAAAGGATCAGCATTCTCTCCTTGCTTTTATATTCCATGCCCCTTAATTTAGGCTGCATTTGCCTTCTTTACCACAGACTCAACCTCTAAATTAACCTTTCTGGGAGTCTTACATGAGTAAGTGCCTCTGCACCCCTGAACCTTCTCTCCATTTAGATAATAGTCCACACTATTGTTCCTTTTACCAAATGCATTATCAAACATTTCCCAACACTGTATTCCACCTGCCACTTTTTGCCCATTGTTCTAATTTGTCTAAGTCCTGCTGCTACCGCATTGCTTCCTCAGCACTACCTACCCCTCCACTTATCTTCATATCATCCACAAACTTCGGCACAAAGCCATCAATTCCCTTATCCAAATCATTAACAAACAATGTGAAGATTATTTGTCCCAATACTGACCCCTGGGGAACAGCACTAGTCACTGGCAGCCAACCAGAAAAGGCCTCTTTTATTCCCACTCACTGCCTCCTGCCTGTCAGCTATTTTGTTATCCATGCCAGTATCTTTCCTGTAACGCTATAGGATTTTATTTTGTAAAGCAGCCTCATGTACGGCACCTTATCAAATGCCTTCTGAAAATCCAAGTAAATAACATCCACTGCCTCTCCTTTGTCCACCCTGCTTGTTACTTCCTTTATAGGAACCATGTTGACTTTTGACTTATTTTATCATTAGTCTCCAAGTACCTTGAGACCTCATTCTTAGTAATAGACTCCAACACTGTCCCAACCACTGAGGTTAGGCTAACTGGCCTATAATTTATTTTCTTTTGTCTTCCTCCCTTCTTAAAGAGTGGAGTGACATTTACAATCTTCCAGTCCTCTGGGACCATAATCAAGTAATTATTGAGAGATCATAACCAATGCATCCATTATCTCTTCAGCAACCTCTCTCAGGACTCTGGGATGTAGTCCATCCAGTCCAGCTGACTTATCCACCTTAAGGCCTCTGAGTTTGCCTCGCACTTTTCCCTTTGTACTAGCAATGGCCCTCACTCCTGCTCCCTGACACTCACGGACCTCTGGCACACTACTAGTGTCTTCCACAGTGAAGACTGATTCAAAGTACCCATTAGGTTCATCTGTCATTTCTTTGTCTCCCACTACCACCTTACTAGCATTATTTTCCAGTAGTCCAATATCAGCTCACACCTCCCTTTTACTCTTTATATAACTGAAAAAAACTCTTGGTATCCTGCTTTATATTAGTGGCTAGTCTGCCTTCATATTTTATCTTTTCCCTTCTTATAGCTTTTTATTGCCTTTCATTGGATTTTAAAAACTTCCCAATCATCCAACTTCCCACTCACTTCTGCTACTTACATGCCCTTTTATTGGCTTTTATGCAGTCCTTAACTTCCTTTGTCAGCCACTGTTGCCTACCCCTGTCAGTTGAGAACTTCTACCTCAGGGAGATATCTACCCTCTGCCTTGTGAACTATTTCCAGAAATTTCAGCCATCTCCGCTCTGCTTCATCCCTACCAGTATCCTCCTCCTCCAGTCCAGCTGGGCATGCTCCTCCCTTGTAATTCCATTTTGATATTGAGACATGTGACCTTTGCTTCTCTCTCTCAAATTGCAGTATGAATTCAATCATATTATGATCATTGTCGCTTAAGTGTTCCTTTTCATTAAGTTCCCTAACAAGATCTGGGTTATCACAGAAAACCCAATCTAAGATAGCCTTTCCCTAAGAGCAGTCAAGCACAAGCAGCTGCTCTAAGAAGCCATTACACAGGCATTCAATACATTCCATCTATCTTGATTTGATACCAACCTGATTTTCCCAATCCACTGCATATTGAAGTCCTCCATTACAATTGTGTCATTCCCCTTATTACATGCCTTTTCCAGCTCCCTTGTCCTTGGATACTTCCAATTAATCCTTCCCGAGACTGCCGGTGTCCTTTTCAGTATCCTTGGACTTTTGTCTCTTATCAGAACGTTTACTAGTAAGCTTGTTTTAATTAGCTGGACATGGATTCTTTCGTACCCTGGACTGTATATAAAGGGGTAGTGCTGATCCCTGCCTTGTGAAATTCTGACTGAGTTACTGTTTTGTTTTGTTTTTTTTTCTGTTCATAAAATTCCTAGTTTTGTTTAACCCTTTTGAGTCTCTGTGATCCTGTGCTTGGGTCCAGAGACGTAGAGTAACAAACTACGTCACCATCTGGTATGGAGGAACCAGTGCACAGGATCGTAAAAAGCCACAGGAGTCTGAAAACACAGCCATCTCAATCATGGGAACCAGCATTGAGCACATCTTCAAAAAGCGATACGTCAAAATGGCAGCATCAATCATAAACGTCTCCCCTGCCCCACTATCATTCAGAAAATGGCCTCTTCTCATTTGCACCATCAGGGACGAGGTAGAGGAGCCAGAAAGGTCGCATTCAACGTTTGCGGATTAGCATTTCTGAAAGGAGAGTAAATCAACCCGTGAACAGTACCTCACTGTTTTTGCTCTCTGTTTCCACTAGTTATGCATCCCTCTTCTCCCGGTGAGTGTGGACGCTGTACAGTGCTGAGGCAATGGTGGCATCGGTAGGCGAATTGTAGGGGACCCAGTGTGGGTGGTAGCATGCCGCAGATATAGTCTTTAACCAGCCTCTCAAAGCATTTGATGTGAGTGCGACAGGGTACCTGGCCTGCTACCTTGGTTCTCTTAGGTACAGGGACAATGACAGACAATTTAAAACAGGAGGGCACTACACACAGGCAGAGGGAGAGACTAAAAATGTCTATAAACACACCAGACAGCTGTTCAGCACACACTTTGAGGACCCGCCCTGGGATGCTGTCCGGCCCCGCTGCCTTGTGGCTGTTGGCACGTTGGAATGTTCTACGTACCTCAGCCTCAGAGATGACCAAAGTGCAGGTCTCGTCGGTGGCTCTCCTCGAGGATTCATTCTTATCAACTTCGAACTGAGTGTAAAAAAACATTTAGCTCGTCCGGGAGCGAGGTGGCAATGCTGGCTGTACTGCTGTGTTTCCTCTTGAAGTCTGCGATGGTGTGCAGTCCTTGCCATAAGCTGCGTGTGTCATTGTCTCAGAGTTGTGACTGGATTCTGTCCCTGTGTTGCCATTTTGCCACCTTCGTGACTCTGCGTAAACCATAGTGGCATCTCTTGAGCTCCTCAAGGCTTCATCCCTTGCACTGAGAGCAACACGCTCTGAACTATTTATCCAAGGCATCTGGTTTGGGCAGATCTGGGCAGATTTTTGGGGAACAATGTCTTCAATGCACTTCTGAATGAAGCTTGTGACCACCTCCGTATGTTTGGAGGTATTCTCAGCTCGAAATACCTCAGGTGACGCTATCAAAACAGTCTAGTAAAACTGAGTCTGATTGGTTGGACCAGCTGTGGATGGTTTTCACTATGCCTGCTTCCTTTTTCAGTTTTTGTCTGTAGTCAGGCAGAAACAAAATGGAGGAATGACCAGACTTTCCAAGCGGAGGGCGGAGAAGTGCTTTGTAGGCGTTGCAGAAGGGAGAGTAGCAGAGGTCGAGTATGCTTCCTCCCCGTGTGCTCACCTTGACATGTTGGCAGAAATTCAGGTAAACTCTAGTCAACAATGCTTGGCTAAAGTCTCCAGTGATGATGAAAGCAGCCTCTGGGTGGGTGGTTTCATGGATATTGATGGTTTGCATTGCTCATTGAAAGCCAGGTTGGTATTGGCCTGTGGTGGGATGTACACAGCTGTAAAAATAACAGATCGTAGAGATGGTCACCAAAATCTTCAGTCTTATCTTCAATGCTATTCTTCAAAGCCCTCATAACAATGTTACTGCAATGGATCGCCATCAAAGATATTAATCTCTCTTTAGGCAGAGATGTGTTGTTATGGCAGCACTGTGCTTGCTACTTCCTTTTGTGTCTTAATGACCTCCAGCGTGGTGTTTATCCCTCAATATTTGTTGTCTTGTGTATAAGTCAGCTAAATCAGCCTCCATTCTAATACTAGTCAGATACGATGTGGTATCTGACTCATGGGACATTTTGCTAGTGGCTGCAAAATGTGCTGCCTGTACATTAGACATGCTGTCCTCAGCCTGTACGTTTTCCTGTAACTCATCACCTTTATATGTAATCACAGCCTGTTCTGCTGTGCATTTCCCCAGGGAACTGAGCTTCAACATCGCATCTTTGTTTCCGCCATTGTTCAGCCTCTGCTGTGACGGTGCTAATAAGTGTATCAGTGCTTATGAAGTTTATCGCAATCAGAGATAGGCATTAAAGAAAACAACAAGTTCTGTTACCTGGCAGCATCTTCACAAAGAGACTTTAATTCATCCAAATGAGACTGCACTCCGTAAATATCTTCTTGCTTTTCCTCTAAGAGATTTCTAATTGACAATATTAAATCTTTAATCCTCTCAACAGATCTATTATAGTCCTTTCAAAGGCTGTCAATGCTCTTCGCCAAAGCTTTCCTAGAAAGTTTAGTTTCTCTCTTAGTTCTGCCTTCAACGTCATGACTTACAGCCTGACTCATTTTGTCTTCCAATTGGACAAAACAGATAAAACAACGGCACTTTCATTTCAGCTTCCAACAAAGGAAGCAATATTTCAATTCTTCAGCTTTGCAACAGAACCAAGGTTCAAACACTTCAGGTAAATACCACTATATAGTTGGACATGGTAACAATGACCATTCAAAACTGTGTTTCAGATTCAAACTCATAGCTTGAATCAACAAAAGTTTGTTACTTGCCACAAGCTGCTTCTAATTTCTTGGACACATCCAAATGCTGATATTCTTTTGGTATAACTTTGCAAACAGAATGTAGCAGCAGTGCTAAACCACAACAAAATCTAAAAACAATTGCCGCTAGGCTGCAACCGCATGGACCGCTGTACTTGTGAGATGCGCCCACAGATCCAATGATTGCCCTAAAAGATGAACCCTTTATTCAATCCTTTATTAGCAATTAGCAAACATACAATTAAGCTATTATTTAGCATTATCTCAGCAGTCAGCAAAAGATACCTCTGCTGGTCCCAAGCTACAAACTGCAACAAAATAAGTAAGAATAACGTTAATCCCCTTTGCTTATGTGACTAGTTGCCATAATAAACATGTAACACTGAATACAAGGCAGATAGAGAACAGATAAGTGGCTCCTACACCTTCATAAATTAAAGTACTGTGAAAAGGAGCTGGGATATTACGTTGTAGTTGTATAAGATGTTGGTGACACCTAATTTGGAGTATTGTGTGCAGTTCAGGTCAACCATATACAGGAAAGACATCAATAAGATTGAAAGGACCCAGAGAAAATTTACAAATATGTTACCGGGAGTTGAAAACCTGTCTCGTAGGGAAAGGTTGACCAGATTAGGACTTTATATTTTGGAGTCTAGGGAAATGAGCAGAGAATTGAAAGAGGTACAGTATACAAAATTATGAAGGGTATAGATAGGGTAAATGCCAACTGGGTTGGGTTAGACTAGAACTAGAGGTGATGGGTTAAGAGTAAAAGGTTCTCTTAAACATGAGGGGGAACTTCTTCACTCAGGGGACGGTGAAAGTGTAGAATGAACTGACAGTGGAAGTGGTAGGTGTGGGTTCGATTTCAACATTTGAGAGACGTTTGGATAAGTACTTGGCTGGGAGCAGCATGGAGGCCTAGGCTCTAGATGTAGTTTAATAGAACTAGGTAAAGTATAGTCTGGCATGAGTTAGATGGATCGAAGGGCTTGTTTGTGCACTGTGGTGCTCCATGACCCTGACTCTAAGAGACTGTAGAGGAATTAGTACTATCCTTTCAAGAATCAAGTTCAAGTTTAATTATCATTCAACTGTATATGAATATAACCAAATGGAACAGCGTTCCTCTGGGGCCAAAGTGCAAAACACATTACCACCAGCATACAACACACTGCACTAACACGTAGCATAAATATCACATATGGTTATGATTTCAGAAAAACATACAGTCACAAATAAAAAAAATAGAGCCCAAGTCCTTGAGAGGAATAACTGTAAATTGTCTTGGTACCAACCTGATGGCATGAACATCAATGTCTCGAACTTCTGGTAATGCCCCCCCCCCAAACTTTCACCATTCCCCATCCCCTTTTTAGACCATAAGGTATAGGAGCAGAAGGAGGCCATTCGGCCTATTGAGTCTGCTCTGCCATTTAATCATAGGCTGATGCAATTCTTCCAGTCATCCCCACTCCCCTGCCTTCTCCTCATATCCTTTGATGCCCTGGCTAATCAACAACCTATCTATCTCTAGCTTAAAAGTGTTGAATGACTTGCCCTTCACAGGCACTCGTGGCAACAAATTTCACAGATTTACCACCCTCTAACTGAAGTAATTTTTCCGCATCTCTGTTCTAAGTGGACATTCTCTAATCCTGAAGTTGTGCCCTCTTGTCCTAGACTCTCCTACCATGGGAAATAACTTTGCCATATCTAATCTGTTCAGGCCTTTTAACATTCGGAATGTTTCTATGAGATTCCCCCCTCATTCTCCTGAACTCCAGGGAATACAGCCCAGGAGCTGCCAGACTTTCCTCATATGGTAACCCTTTTATTCCGGGAATCATTCTCGTGAATCTTCTCTGAACCCTCTCCAATGTCAGTATGTCTTTTCTAAAATAAGGAGCCCAAAACTGCAAACAATACTCCAAGTGTGGTCTCACGAGTGCCTTATAGAGCCTCAACATCACATCTCTGTTCTTATATTCTGTACCTCTAGAAATGAATGCCATTACTCTCTCACCCTATCTCCTTGCCCACCCACTGCCTCCCTCTGGTGCTCCTCCCCATTTTTCTTTCTTCCATGGTCTTCCGTCCTCTTCTATTAGACTCCCCCATCTTCAGCCCTTTATCTTTTTCATCAATCAACTTCCCAGCTCTTTACTTCATCCCTTCCCCTTCATATTTCACCTATCACCTTGTGTTTCTCTCCCCTCACACCCTACCTTTTAAATCTACTCCTCAGCTTCTTTTCTCCAGTCCTGCCGAAGGGACTCAGCCTGAAATGTCGACTGTACTCTTTTCCATAGATACTGTCTTGCCTGCTTGAACTCCTCCAGCATTTTGTGTGTGTTGCTTGGATTTCCAGCATCTGCATATTTTCTCGTCTGTCTTGGTCCACTTTGTTCTTCCATTGAGTGAACAGTGGAGGGCAGCACTGAGCAAACACTGGAGAGCAGCATCAAGTGAACACCAGAGGGCAGCACTGATACGAAGAGCCAGTCCCCAACCCAGCACAATTCTAGCTTGCTCAGCACAACCTCTGCTCTCTCCCCCGGGTGGCTGTATTCAAGTTTTCTGTGCATTCGAGGCCTAGTCCACCCCACAACCAAGGGAACACAGCTCCCCTACCACTGGTCATGCTAATGAATGAACATGCAGTATTCTACATTACCAATGCCCAACGGGGTTTTGCAATCACTGTTCCTTCTACGCTGTGCAAGTGCGTGGCCACAGAGTATCTGAAACGCTCCCGCACACGTAGCGTTTGTTCCCATACAGCTAGCTGATGGATTTGTGGCCAAGTTTACGGATGATACAAAGACAGGTGGAGGGACAGGTAGTGTTGAGGAAACAGGGAGTCTGCACAAGACTTGGACAGATTAGGAGAATGGGCAAAAAATTGGCAGATGGAATTAGAATTAGAATCAGAAGCATCAAATTTTGAAGGTACCCTGGATGTTGAGGAAGCTAGTGTCCATGATGGAGCTGGCACAGTCCACAACTTCCTGCAGCTTTTTCTGATGTTGTGCAGTGCCCCACCCCCCCCACCACCCATACCTGATGGTGATGCAAACACTTAGAATACTCTTCACAGTGTATCTGTAGAAATTTGTGAGTGACACATTCAAAATGCTGGAGGAACTCAGCAGGGAGGCAGCATCTGTGGAAAAAAGTATAGAATTGATGTTTCAGGCTGAGACACTTCATCAGGACATCTCGGCCCAAAACGTCTTTTCCATAGAGGCTGCTTGGCCTGCTGCGTTCCTCCAGCATTTTGTTGTTTGGCAGTTGAGGGTGCTACCTGGGCTGACTGCCTGCCCCTCTTCTGAGGGTACATCATCCTTGGGAGAAGGAGCATGCGGTCATGATGGGTAGAGTGGGGGATTTCCTGGAATGGTGGCCCCATTCCTACCCCAGGCAATTGACTTTTCTAGACAGCAATCATCATATTTTAATTTGAATTTGTTCTGTCTTGTAAAGACTAGATTTTTGAATTTTGGTGTAGTTTTTGTGTGAATAAAGTGTTGTAGTTTTGGGAAAAACTACAATGATTTACATTAGCTTTTAACAGATAGGAGTATGAACATAAAAAAAAGAAATAAAATCCCCTCATCCTGCGATAGTCTAGGGTTAACTAGGTGGGTTGCCGGATGGTGTGGCTCACTGGGCCAGCAGGGCCTGTTCTACACTGTCTTCACCATCTGATATTCTGCCCCAGGCTACTGACAGACTTTTACCGCTGTACCGTTGAGAGCATACTCACCAACTGCATCTCAGTGTGGTATGGCAATTGTCCCGTATCGGACTGCAAAGCACTCCAGCGGGTGGTGAAAACTGCCCGGTGGATTATCGGCACCCAATTGTCCACCATTGAGAACATCTACCATAAACGCTGCCTGGGCAGGGCGAAAAGCATTATCAAGGATGCATCTCACCCTAACTATGGACTTTTTACTCCCCTCCCATCTGGTAGGCGCTACAGACCCCTCCACTCCCGCACCAGCAGGCACAGGAAGAGCTTCTTCCCTGAGGCTGTGACCCTGCTGAACCTCACATCACAGCGCTAAGCAGTATTGCACCCATATTGTACTGTCTCAGTACTTTTATATTTGTGTGCTGTAGCACTTTTTATTCGCAGTTATTTTGTAAATAACACTATTCCTTTGCACTTCTGGTTAGATGCTAACTGCATTTCATTTGGCTTTGTATCTGTACTTGGCACAATGACAATCAAGTTGAATCTAATCTAATGCAGCTCTGGTAAACACAGTTGCAATATCACACACAGCTACCCTTTCAATTTGCTAAAAATTTAAACGCATTTCAAAGAGATTCCCTGTCATTTCATTAAACTATTATTATTAACCTAATGCCTTTTAAAAGTGAATAAGATTTAGGAGCAGTAATAGGCATTTGGCTCATTGATTCTACTCCACAATTCTGTCATTGCTGATTTATTGTCCCTCCAATCCCATTCTTTATCTTCTCCCCGTAACCTTTCAGACCCTGACTAATCAAGAATCTGTCAACCTCCATCCTATGTATACCGTCTGTGGCCATCAATTCCAGATCCACCACCCTTTGGCTAAAGAAATTCCTCCTCATCTCTGTTCCAATTATTACACTTTACAGATTCTTATTTATAAACTAACTGCTAGATAACAATTTGTATTTTTTTATATCATTGCAGACCATTTCCATTCGAACCACTTCAAGATACTGTTAACAAACAGGAGTTAAATCCAACTTCTGCCCCTGTATTTGGTAGCTTTGCATCTTCAACAAATTTCAGAAGATATGCCGGAGACAGTAAATCTGATTCTGATTCTGATTCTGATGCTGGATTGAGACGTGTTCGTGAAAGGAACCAACACACTCCGGGAAAGAAGTTGGAGCCCTTCAGGTACTTCAGCTGTTTACTTTCATCTCTCATCTAGTCGAGACAGCTGGATTACTATGTATAACTTTTCCACTGTAATCCAGTTCCTTTGTGTGTTTCAGGTTGAAATTGGAGCTGCTCTGCTTTATAAACTTCATTCACCTTTGATTAGGCTGCATTGTTTTTGCTGCCACTGGATTGAGAGAAGTTTAGAGTGAGGAATGTTTCAGTCTGGGCTGCTCCTGTGCACCTTTCACTTCCTTGGTTTCAACTGCCAAATAGACTCACCACAGCAGTTTGTTTTACCTTGCAGCAGCGAGGGAGGTCCATGGTGGAAATCCCTTTATCCAAGGGTTCCTTCCCCCCTACATTGCAGAGCTGCGATGGAAGGTGCTGCACAGGAGGGCAACAGGTTTTTAAGTCATGACACTGACACCCCATCCACCTGTCCATTCTGTGACTGGGAGGAGTCAGCGGGCCATGTTTATATGGAGTGTGAGAGGTGTCAGACCTAATTTGAATTAGGTGCCAGGTGTCAGGCCTTTGACAAGGTTCTGCACGGAAGGTTAGTTAGGAAGGTTCAGTCGTTAGGTTTAATATTGAAGTGGTAAAATGGATTCAACAGTGGCTGGATGGGAGATGCCAGAGAGTAGTGGTGGATAACTGTTTGTCAGGTTGGAGGTCGGTGACTAGTGGTGTGCCTCAGGGATCTGCACTGGGTCCAATGTTGTTTGTCATATACATTAATGATCTGGATGGTAGGGTGGTAAATTGGATTAGTAAGTATGCAGACGATACTAAGGTAGGTGGCGTTGTGGATAATGAAGTAGGTTTTCAAAGCTTGCAGAGAGATTTAGGCCAGTTTGAAGAGTGGGTTGAACGATGGCAGATGGAGTTTAATGCTGATAAGTGTGAGGTGCTACATTTTGGTAGGAATAATCTAAATAGGACATACATGGTAAATGGTAGGGCTTTGAAGAATGCAGTAGAACAGAGTGATCTCGGAATAATGGTGCATAGATCCCTGAAGGTGGAATCTCATGTGGATAGGGTGGTGAAGAAAGCTTTTGGCATGCTGGCCTTTATAAATCAGAGCATTGAGTATAAGAGTTAGGATGTAATGTTAAAATTGTACAAGACATTGGTGAGGCCGAAGTTGGAGTATTGTGTACAGTTCTGGTCACCGAATTATAGGAAAGATGTCAACAAAATAGAGAGAGTACAGAGAAGATTTACTAGAATGTTACCTGGGTTTTAGCACCCAAGTTACAGGGAAAGGTTGAACAAGTTAGGTCTTTATTCTTTGGAGCATAGAAGGTTGAGGGGGGACTTGATAGAGGTATTTAAAATTATGAGGGGGTTAGATAAAGTTGATGTGGATAGGCTCTTTCTATTGAGAGTAGGGGAGATTCAAACAAGAGGACATGAGTTGCATGAGGGGGCAAAAGTTTAGGGGTAACATGAGGGGGAATTTCTTTACTCAGAGAGTGGTAGCTGTGTGGAACGAGCTTCCAGTAGAAGTGGTAGAGGCAGGTTCGGTAACGTCATTTAAAGTAAAATTGGATAGGTATATGGACAGGAAAGGAATGGAGGGTTATGGGCTGAGTGCGGGCCAATGGGACTAGGTGAGAGTAAGGGTTCGGCACGGACTAGAAGGGCCGAGATGGCTTGTTTCCGTGCTGTAATTGTTATATGAATATCTGAAGGGGCTGCTCCCAAGGTTTTGGTTGTACTTCAGCCCCAAGCTTCTGCACGGTGGTCAGCACAATGCTTTACAGTACAGGCAGCTGAGCTTAAATTCCTGCCGCAGCCTACATGGAGTTTGTATGTTATCCTCCCGGTGTTCCGGTTCCCTCTCACAATCCAAAGATGAACCTGCTGGTAGTTTAATTTTCATTGTAAATTGTCCCATGATGGGTTGCATGGCTCAATGGGCTGAAGGTCCTATTCAATATAGTATCTTAATGAACACATGGGCACCCAGTATGTGGGGTGTCAAGTGGCTTGGAGGATCTGCCAGTGGGCCTGGCCACGATGGCCATTCACAGGTCCAAGGTGGCAGGCAGTTGAGGGCTACAAACACAAGAGGTTCTGCAGATGCTGGAAATCCAGAGTAACACACTCGAAATGCTGGAGGAACTCAGCAGGTAGGTGATGCACCATCAATAACTCACTCTGAGACGTAAAGACGAGATATTGGCTTTTATTGACTGGAAGAAGGAACAAGCAGTGAGTGACCACCATACTACATCCTGGAGAATGAGGCCGGGCTCAGACCTCCATCACCTTTATACAGGGGGTCTGTGGGAGGAGCCACAGGAGCAGTCAGCAGGGGGTCTGTGGGAGGAGCCACAGGATCAGTCAGCAGGGGGTCTGTGGGAGGGGTCACAGGAGCAGTCAGCAGTGGGTCTGTGGGAGGAGCCACAGGTGCAGTCAGCAGGGGGTCTGTGGGAGGAGTCAGCAGGGGGTCTGTGGGAGGAGCCACAGGTGCAGTCAGCAGGGGGTCTGTGGGAGGAGTCAGCAGGGGGTCTGTGGGAGGAGCCACAGGAGCAGTCAGCAGGGGGTCTGTGGGAGGAGTCAGCAGGGGGTCTGTGGGAGGAGCCACAGGTGCAGTCAGCAGGGGGTCTGTGGGAGGAGTCAGCAGGGGGTCTGTGGGAGGAGCCACAGGAGCAGTCAGCGGGGGTCTGTGGGAGGAGCCACAGGAGCAGTCAGCAGGGGTCTGTGGGAGGAGCCACAGGAGCAGTCAGCAGGGGGTCTGTGGGAGGAGTCAGCAGGGGGTCTGTGGGAGGAGTCACAGGAGCAGGGGTCTGTGGGAGGAGTCACAGGAGCAGGGGTCAGTGGGAGGAGTCACAGGAGCAGTCAGCAGGGGGTCTGTGGGAGGAGTCACAGGAGCAGGGGTCAGTGGGAGGAGTCACAGGAGCAGTCAGCAGTGGGTCTGTGGGAGGAGCCACAGGAACAGTCAGCAGGGGGTCTGTGGGAGGAGCCTCAGGAGCAGTCAGCGGGGGTCTGTGGGAGGAGCCACAGGAGCAGTCAGCAGGGGTCTGTGGGAGGGGCCTCAGGAGCAGTCAGCGGGGGTCTGTGGGAGGAGCCACAGGAGCAGTCAGCAGGGGTCTGTGGGAGGGGCCTCAGGAGCAGTCAGCGGGGGTCTGTGGGAGGAGCCACAGGAGCAGTCAGCAGGGGTCTGTGGGAGGGGCCTCAGGAGCAGTCAGCGGGGGGTCTGTGGGAGGAGCCACAGGAGCAGTCAGCAGGGGTCTGTGGGAGGGGCCACAGGAGCAGTCAGCAGGGGTATGTGGGAGGGGCCTCAGGAGCAGTCAGCGGGGGGTCTGTGGGAGGAGCCACAGGAGCAGTCAGCAGGGGTCTGTGGGAGGAGCCACAGGAGCTGTCAGCAGGGGGTCTGTGGGAGGAGCCTCAGGAGCAGTCAGCAGGGGGTCTGTGGGAGGAGCCACAGGAGCAGTCAGCAGGGGTCAGTGGGAGGGGCCACAGGAGCAGTCAGCAGGGGTATGTGGGAGGGGCCTCAGGAGCAGTCAGCGGGGGTCTGTGGGAGGAGCCACAGTAGCAGGGGGTCTGTGGGAGGAGCCACAGGAGCAGTCAGCAGGGGGTCAGTGGGAGGAGCCACAGTAGCAGGGGGTCTGTGGGAGGAGCCACAGGAGCAGTCAGCAGGGGGTCTGTGGGAGGAGCCACAGGAGCAGTCAGCAGGGGTCAGTGGGAGGAGCCACAGGAGGAGTCAGCAGGGGTCAGTGGGAGGAGCCACAGGAGCAGTCAGCAGGGGTCAGTGGGAGGAGCCACAGGAGCAGTCAGCAGGGGGTCTGTGGGAGGAGCCACAGGAGCTGTCAGCAGGGGTCTGTGGGAGGAGCCACAGGAGCAGTCAGCAGGGGGTCTGTGGGAGGAGCCACAGGAGCTGTCAGCAGGGGTCTGTGGGAGGAGCCACAGGAGCAGTCAGCGGGGGGTCTGTGGGAGGAGCCACAGGAGCAGTCAGCAGGGGGTCTGTGGGAGGAGCCACAGGAGCAGTCAGCAGGGGTCTGTGGGAGGAGCCACAGGAGCTGTCAGCAGGGGGTCTGTGGGAGGAGCCACAGGAGCAGTCAGCAGGGGGTCTGTGGGAGGAGCCACAGGAGCAGTCAGCAGGGGGTCTGTGGGAGGAGCCACAGGAGCAGTCAGCAGGGGGTCTGTGGGAGGAGCCACAGGAGCAGTCAGCAGGGGGTCTGTGGGAGGAGCCACAGGAGCAGTCAGCAGGGGGTCTGTGGGAGGAGCCACAGGAGCAGTCAGCAGGGGGTCTGTGGGAGGAGCCACAGGAGCAGTCAGCAGGGGGTCTGTGGGAGGAGCCACAGGAGCAGTCAGCAGGGGGTCTGTGGGAGGAGCCACAGGAGCAGTCAGCAGGGGGTCTGTGGGAGGAGCCACAGGAGCAGTCAGCAGGGGGTCTGTGGGAGGAGCCACAGGAGCAGTCAGCAGGGGTCAGTGGGAGGAGCCACAGGAGCAGTCAGCAGGGGTCAGTGGGAGGAGCCACAGGAGCAGTCAGCAGGGGGTCTGTGGGAGGAGCCACAGGAGCAGTCAGCAGGGGGTCTGTGGGAGGAGCCACAGGAGCTGTCAGCGGGGGTCTGTGGGAGGAGCCACAGGAGCAGTCAGTAGGGGGTCTGTGGGAGGAGCCACAGGAGCAGTCAGCAGGGGTCAGTGGGAGGAGCCACAGGAGGAGTCAGCAGGGGTCTGTGGGAGGAGCCACAGGAGCAGGGGGTCTGTGGGAGGAGCCACAGGAGCAGTCAGCAGGGGGTCTGTGGGAGGAGCCACAGGAGCAGTCAGCAGGGGTCTGTGGGAGGAGCCACAGGAGCAGTCAGCAGGGGTCTGTGGGAGGAGCCACAGGAGCAGTCAGCAGGGGGTCTGTGGGAGGAGCCACAGGAGCAGTCAGCAGGGGTCAGTGGGAGGAGCCACAGGAGCAGTCAGCAGGGGGTCTGTGGGAGGAGCCACAGGAGCAGTCAGCAGGGGTCAGTGGGAGGAGCCACAGGAGGAGTCAGCAGGGGTCAGTGGGAGGAGCCACAGGAGCAGTCAGCAGGGGGTCTGTGGGAGGAGCCACAGGAGCAGTCAGCAGGGGGTCTGTGGGAGGAGCCACAGGAGCAGTGGGTCTGTGGGAGGAGCCACAGGAGCAGTCAGCAGGGGGGGGGGGCGTGTCCAGACAGGTATATGTAGTTCACCACATTCACCCCCCCTTTTGTTTTAAAAAGAGTCCCCAGGTGGCGAAGTTTCTTACAAGTATATTTACAGGTTAAGTCTATCAGGTGGTCGAATCTGTCGCTGCGATCTACGTAGCACCGGCTGTGATTGCACAGGTGCCGGTGGTGGTGATTGCACAGGTGCTGGTGGTGATTGCACAGGTGCCGGTGGTGGTGATTGCACAGATGCCGGTGGTGGTGATTGCACAGGTGCTGGTGGTGATTGCACAGGTGCCAGTGGTGGTGATTGCACAGGTGCCAGTGGTGGTGATTGCACAGGTGCCAGTGGTGGTGATTGCACAGATGCCGGTGGTGGTGATTGCACAGGTGCCGATGGTGGTGATTGCACAGGTGCTGGTGGTGATTGCACAGGTGCCAGTGGTGGTGATTGCACAGGTGCCGGTGGTGGTGATTGCACAGATGCCGGTGGTGGTGATTGCACAGGTGCTGGTGGTGATTGCACAGGTGCCGGTGGTGGTGATTGCACAGGTGCCGGTGGTGGTGATTGCACAGATGCCGATGGTGGTGATTGCACAGATGCCGGTGGTGGTGATTGCACAGGTGCCGGTGGTGGTGATTGCACAGATGCCGATGGTGGTGATTGCACAGGTGCCGGTGGTGGTGATTGCACAGGTGCCGGTGGTGGTGATTGCACCAAGACGGCATTTCCACTCTGGCCACCGTAACCCTCGACCAAAGCACCCCACACCAGCTTGCAAGGTCAATGATGGACATCCTGGTGGAGGGGCACAGGACTAGCTGCCTGTTTGACACGGGCAGCACTGAGAGTTTTATTCACCCGGACACAGTGCAACGCTGCGGACTCGTGACACGGCCGGTAAGCCAGAGGGTCACCATGGCTTCTGGGTCGCATTCCACAGACATCCGGGTGGGTTGTGTAGCGACATTGGGGGTGCAGGACACAGAATATCGGGACTTTGCGCTACTGGTCATGCCTCAACTGTGCGCGCCTGTGCTATTGGGGCTGGACTTCCAGAGCCACCTCAAAAGTGTGACTATGGCATATGATGCCCCCCCCCCACCACTCACTGTCAGGAATCCTCAGTTTGGTGGGACTTCGCCATATACGCCGTCACTGCACACACACACACACCGAACCACACGTCCCACCCAGCACCATGCCGATAGCTGCGCTACCGACACCACTTGCAGCCTCTCCACCATCAAGATCCGTCCCCCACCGCTGTTCGCCAACCTGACCCCCGACTGTAAACCGGTGGCAACTAAAAGCAGAAGGTACAGCGCGGGGGACAGGGCCTTCATTCAGTCAATAAAATTGATGCACCATCAATAACTCACTCTGAGACGTAAAGGCGAGATATCGGCTTTTATTGACTGGAAGAAGGAACAAGCAGTGAGTGACCACCATACTACATCCTGGAGAATGAGGCCGGGCTCAGACCTCCATCACCTTTATATCGGAGTCTGTGGGAGGAGCCACAGGAGCAGTCAGCAGGGGGCGTGTCCAAACAGGTATATGTAGTTCACCACATTAGGCACATCTGTGGAAAAAAGTAAACAGTCGATGTTTCAGGCTGAGACACTTCATCAGGACATCTCGGCCCGAAACGTCTTTTCCATAGAGGCTGCTTGGCCTGCTGAGTTCCTCCAGAATTTTGTTGTTTGGCAGTTGAGGGTGCTACCCGGGCCGACTGCCTGCCCCTCTTCTGAGGGTACATCATCCTTGGGAGAGGGAGCATGTGGTCATGATGGGTAGAGTTGGGGATTTCCTGGAATGGTGGCCCCATTCCTCCCCCAGGCAATTGACTTTTCTAGACAGCAATCATCATATTTTAATTTGAATTTGTCCTGTCTTGTAAAGACGAGATATTTGAATTTTGCCAACACACAAAATGCTGGTGGAACCCAGCAGGCTAGGCAGCATCTATAGGGAGAAGCGCTGTTGACGTTTCGGGCCGAGACCCTTCGTCAGGACTCACTGAAAGGAAAGATAGTAAGAGATTTGAAAGTAGTGGGGGGGAGGGGGAAATGCGAAATGATAGGAGAAGACTGGAGGGGGTGGGATGAAGCTAAGAGCTGGAAAGGTGATTGGCGAAAGTGATACCGAGCTGGAGAAGGGAAAGGATCATGGGATGGGAGGCCTCGGGAGAAAGAAGGTGGGGGGAAGCACCAGAGGGAGATGGAGAACAGGCAAACAACTAAATATGTCAGGGATGGGGTAAGAAGGGGAGGAGGGGCATTAACAGAAGTTAGAGAAATCAATGTTCATGCCATCAGGTTGGAGGCTATCCAGCCAGTATATAACGTGTTGTTCCTCCAACCTGAGTGTGGCTTCATCTTGACAATAGAGGAGGCCATGGATAGACATATCAGAATGGGAATGGGATGTGGAATTAAAATGTGTGGCCACTGGGAGATCCTGCTTTCTCTGGCGGACCGAGTGTAGGTGTTCAGCGAAACGGTCTCCCAGTCTACGTCGGTCTCACCAATATATAAAAGGCCACACTGGGAGCACCGGACGCAGTATACCACACCAGCTGACTCACAGGTGAAGTGTCGCCTCACCTGGAAGGACCGTCTGGGGCCCTGAATGGTGGTGAGGGAGGAAGTGTAAGGGCAGGTGTAGCACTTGTTCCGTTTACAAGGATAAGTGCCAGGAGGGAGATCGGTGGGAAGGGATGGGGGGGGGGGGGATGAACGGACAAGGGAATCGTGTGGGGAGCGATCCCTGCGGAAAGCAGAAGGGGGGGAGGGAAAGATGTGCTTGGTAGTGGGATCCCGTTGGAGGTGGCGGAAGTTATGGAGAATTATACGTTGGACCTGGAGGCTGGTGGGGTGGTAGGTGAGGACAAGGGGAACCCTATCCCGAGTGGGGTGGTGGGTGGATGGGGTGAGGGCAGATGTGTGGGAAATAGGAGAGATGCGTTTGAATTATGGTGTAGTTTTCGTGTGAATAAACTGTTGTAGTTTTGGGAAGAAAAATTGTTTAAGTCCCAATGATTTACATTAACTTTTAATGGATAGGAGTATGAACATAATAAAATAGAAATAAAATCCCCTCATCCTGTGATAGTCTAGGGTTAAATAGGTGGGTTGCTGGATGGTGTGACTCACTGGGCTGGCAGGGCCTGTTCTTCACTGTATCTCAAAATAAAATACATTTGGAGCAAAACACTTTCTGCAGGAGGAACTCCATGGGTCAAGCAGTATCTGTGGGAGGACAGGAACTGCCGAATCTTTGGGTCAAAACTGAGGGCAGAGAGGGGAGAGGCCATTGTAAAGGCTCTGAGGGGGAGGTAAAACTGAGGCCAGAGAGTGATTGGTGGATTAAGCTGTGGGGCAGTGAGAGATGATATATAGATTGACTCAGGTGGTAGAGGGAAGAGGTGGAATTACACAGAACATAGGATAGTACTGCATTGGGTGGTGAATCTGTGAAATTCATTGCCACAGATGGCTGTGGAAGCCAAGTCATGAGGTATATTTAAAGTGGAGATATATAGATTCTTGATTAGTCAGGGTGTCAAAGCTTAAGGGAAGAGGGCAGGAGAGGGAAAATAAATCAGCCATGATCATCCAGTGGAGAAGACTAGATGGGCTGAGTGGCCTAACTCTGCTCCTACAGTGTGTCTTATGGTCCTATGGTTCTTAGTCCTTGTCATTATGCGCTGTATTGTATGACTTAGGTGATCATGGTCTTTCCATGTCTATGATTGTTCTTGGCAAATTTTTCTACAGGAGTGGTTTGCCATTACCTTCTTCTGGGCAGCGTCTTTACAAGATGGGTGACCCCAGCCATGATCAATACTCTTTCAGAGATCGTCTGCCTGGTGTCAGTGGTGGCATAACCAGGAGTTGTGATGTGCACCAGCTGCTCATATGACCATCCACCACCTGATCCCATGGCTTTACATGACCCTGTCTGGTGGGCTACACCTTGCCCAAGGATGACCTGCAGGCTAGTGGAGGGAAGAAGCTCCTTATATCTCCATTGGTAGAGGCGTATCTCCACCTTATCACCCAGTCTGAGTTCTGCATTCCCCTAATAACCAAAAATATATTGATCACTGACACGAGTATATTCTGTGAGCCAACTCGGGCTGGATGGGCTTGTCCAAACATTCATCATTTTCCAAAGACATTTCATCAGAATCAGAATGAGAATCAGATTTAATATAAGACAATAAGATATCGGAGCAGAATTAGGCCATTTGGCCCATTGAATCTGCTCCACCATTTCATCATGGCTGATCCATTTTCTCCTTCTTAGTAGCAATGAGAAGGTGGCATGTCCAGGGTGATGGGGGTACTTAATGGTGGTTGCCACGTTTTTGAGACGTCGCCTTTTGAAGGTGTCCTTGATGGTGGGGAGGCCCCTTTGTCACCATCTGATATTCTGCCAATCTAATATACAGCTCTTTTAAACACAGTTGCAATTTCAAAGGGATTCCCTCTCATTTCATGAAACTATTATTGTTAACCTAATGCCATTTAAAAGTGAATTAGACTTGGGAGCAGTGTTGGGCCATTTGGCCCATTGATTCTACTCCAACATTCCATCATTGCTGATTTATTGTCCCTCCAACTCTGTTCTCTGCCTTCTTCCCGTACCTTTCAGACGCTGACTAATCAAGAACCTGTCAACACCATCATTATATATATCCAATGACTTGACCTCACAGCCGTCTGTGGCCACCAATTCCATATTCACCACACATTGGCTAATGAAATTCCTCCTTATCAATGTGTCAATTATTACAATTTAAAGATTCTTATATATGAACTAACCATCATTTTTCATCTTTTCTGTTTATTCTAGATTACGGATTGTGTTTCTTTTTATCATTGCAGACTCTCTCCATTCCAACCACACCAAGCTACTGTTACCAAACAGGTGATAAAGCCATATTATGTCCCTATATTTGGTACCTATGCATCTTCAACAAATTTCACAAGAAATGCCGGTGATATTAAATCTACTATTGATTCTGATGCTGGATTGAGACGTGTTCGTGAAAGGAACCAACACACTCCGGGAAAGAAGTTGGAGCCCTTCAGGTACTTTAGCTGTTTACTTCCATCTCTCATCTAGTGGAGACAGCTGGATTGTTATTAATATAACTTTTCCATTGTAATCGCATTCCTTTGTGTGTCTCAGGTTGAAATTAGAGCTGCTCTGCTTTATAATCTATTCACCTTTCATCAGGCTACATTGTTCTTGCCGTCACTGGATTGAGAGAAGTTTTGAATTAGGAATAGAGAAGTACAGCACAGAAACAGGCCCTTTAGTCCATCTGGTCCATGCTGAAACCATTGAAGCTGCCTATTTCGATCGACCTGCACCTGGACCAAAGCCCTCCTTATGCCTATCCAAAATACTCTTAAACGTTGAAATCGAACTTGCATGCACCATTTGTGCTGGCAGCTTATTCCACACACTCCTGGCCTTCTGAGTGAAGAAATTTCCCCTCGTGTTCCCTTAAACTTCTCGCCTTTCACCCTCACACTGTGGTGGCTGGAGTACTATCGGGAATTTTGATCTACAGTGACACTCAAAACCTGTGGTTCTGCACTATGGCCTGTTCCCGCCCTTGGAGCTTGTTGATTGGCCGCATCTTGATATGCTCAGGTTTGGCTTGAAGCCTTCTTTTATATCTTTTAAGCTTGTTTCTCATCTTGAATGTGATGCTGGAACAACTGGAGCCCGTGTTTTGCTGTTTGGAGATCGGCTGAGGGTTTCAGCGCTCTGCAGTCTCTGAGGTTACGGGAGTCAGTGTGAGCGAACCCTGTGGCGAGAAGGCTCCAGGATGGGGTGCAAGCCAATGTTTGACCACATTTTTCCAATTAAAGCTCCCATTGTTCAGCGAGTAAAGCAAGGAGAGCAACTGAAGCATTGAAGCTAGTGCAGAGGGTGAGCGCCAGTTGCCTGTCTATTGATCGGTTGCTCTGTACCAGACAGGGAAAGGCCTGCTGCTGCGTCCGGGCCTGGAGATACTTCTCTGCGGTTTTGGATTTGGACTTCAGGCTGTATTTTGGGTGATATATTGGACTATATAGACTCTAGATTTTGGTTTTATAGTTTTAATTTTCTGAGTTTTCTTGTCTGACTTTCTCGGGGGGTTATTTGTGTGGCGGAGGGGAGCTGTGGGTCATTTTTTGTACGGGAGGTGGGATTTAGGAGTCAATGGACCTGATCCATTTTGGGTTTTCTTTGGCGTGGCATGAGGGATTTGGGGGTTAATGTACCTGATCTATTTTTATTTGTTTTTTTTTGAGGGGAGGTGGGATTTGGGGTCGATGACTGTGCTGCCTTTCCTTTCATTTCTTTTTCTTTTTCTTTCTTGGTTTCTTGGCTATCTGGAGAATTGACGAATTTCAGAGTTGTATTCTTTGATAATAAAATGAAACTTTGAGCTTTTAAAGTCAGGAGACTTCGGGGCCTGCACGGTCCTGTGGACATGAATTCTCACCAATGTCACGTACTGAAGCGTAGCGGGAGCCAGAACATCGAAGGCAGTGAGAGGGGCTGTTGGAAGACTCTGCACTCCGTAATTGATTTGCCGATTCTCGAGTTGGAGAGCTTGGAAAAAAACGCTTCAGACTGACAGTAACACTGAAATAGTGACTTTTGGCTCCCCAGTCGCTGTGGAAGGAGTGATATCTGTCTCTCCCCTGTTAGTGAGTGAGTGAGCCTGTGGAAGGGATGTCGACGATGTTGGAGTGAACAGTTAGTTTTTGATGTACTGTAGACTATGGTTTCCCTCAGGAAGCTATGCTGCTGCTGGCATGGCGGATTGTGGGAATGCTGATGCTTTATGCTAGAAAACGTGGGGGAATGGGAGTGAGAGGGGTTGATACTGCTGCTTGCTGTTGCTTGTGCTTGGAAGGGGAGGGCAGAGGCTTTTGGGCTCTGACTCCTGCAAACAGGTAACAGCAAGGCTTCAGGCCTAGTCCTCGCTACAACTGTGGACTAGGCCCCTTCCATCTGTTCCTGCTCTCATCCAATAAATCAGCAGATTGAACTTGTGGTGTACCAGATTAACCATGTCCAAATAGGCCTTACGATGACGAGAAAAGCGACCATGACACCACTCGCTATTTGACTGTAAGCCTCAATTGATTCAGGCAGCAACATGTTGTGCAGCTCCTTCATTATGTCTGCCAGCAAGCAACTCGCTGATGGTGTAGACCTGCAGTACCTGAAATCATTAGAAGTGTGTTAAAGTAGAATGGTAGCATCTTTTGTTGACCCTGTAGAAGCCGCTGTGACCAGTTGCTCTGTCATCTTGCTGGAAATGTCTGACTAAAGTCCACATAGACAACATCCACTGCCTTGCCTTCGTCCACTTTCCTAGTCCCTAGATTGGTTAGAGAGGACCTACCACACAAGAAACCCTGATGACTATCCTTAATCAGTCCATGTCTATCAAAATATTGATTTATCTGGTCCTTTGGTGTACTTTCCAATAACTCTCTCACAACTGATGTCAGACTTATCAGCATATAATTATGTTTAGAGCCTTTTTTAAAGAGTGGAACAACATTAGCTGCCCTCCAATCCTCTGGTACCTCTCCTGTCACTAAGGATGTTTTAAATATCCCTGCTAAGGCCCCAGCAATATCTGTGTTTGCCTCCCATATGGTTTGAGGGAACACGTTATCAGGCCTGGGGATTTGTCCACTCTAATTTGCCTCAGCTCAGTGAACACCACATCCTCTAGTCTGTACAGGGTCCATGAAGTTGATGCTGCTTTGCCTGACTTCTATAGACTCTGTGTCTGTCTCCTGAGTGAATACAGATGCAAGGAATTCATTTCACGTCTCCCCCTGCTGCTTTGGCTCCACGCGTGAATTATCATTCTGGTCTTCCAGAGGACCAATTTTGTTCCTTACAATCTTTGTGCTCTTAACATACCTGTAGAATTCCTTAGGATTCTCCTTCATCTTGTCTGTTACAGCAACTTCATGCCTTCTTGTTAGCCTTTCTGATTTCTTTCCTAAGTGCTCCTTGTACCCCATAAGCATCTCATTTGTTCCTACTTGCCTATACCTGCTATGCACCTCCTTTTTTCTCTAAACCAGGGCCTCAATATCTCTTGAAAACCAAGGTTCCCTACACTTGTTATCTTTACCTTTTATTCTGATGGGCACATACAAGCTTTGTACTCTTAAAATTTCATTTTGAAGGCCTCCCATTTTCCTAGTACATCTTTGCCAGAAAACAGCTTGTCCCAATCCACACTTGCCAGATCATTTCTGATACCATCAAAATGGCCTTTCTCCAATTTAGTATCTCAACCTGCGGACCAGACCTTTTTTTTGTTGCATATTTACTTTGAAGCTAGTGGAATTGTGGTCACTGGATGCAAAGTGTTCCCCTACACCAACTTCTGTCCCCTGCACCGTCTCATTCCCTAATAGCAGATCCAGTATCACACGCTATCTTGTTGGAACTTCTATGTACTAATGAAAGAAACTTTTCTGAACACATTTAACAATCTCTGTCCCATCTAGTCCTTTTACAGTATGGGATTCCTTGTCAATATGTGGGAAGTTAATAACACCCACATGTGATGTCTTTACAGAATTGTTCCTCTAGATACTGAGAACTGTTGGATGGTTTGTAATATAGCTTCTTTAATGTGGTCTTACCTTTCCTATTTCTCAATTCCACCCATAACACCTCATTAGTCAAGTTCTCCAGTCTGTCCTGACGGAGCACAGCCGTGACATTTTCCCTGACTAATAATGCCACCCCTCACACTTCAATCCCTCCCACTCTGTCACATCCAAAACAATGGAACAACAGAATACTGAGCTGCCACTAAGTCTCACCAATGGCTACAACGTCATAATTCCAAGTGTAGATCCATGCCCCTGATCTATTCATCATTACTACGATACTTTTTGCATTAAAATGTACGCAGCTCATGCTCAACCTTTTGATTCTTGACTTTGGCTGAGATCTTACCGACATCTGCCTCCACAGACTCTCTACTACCTGTTCAGGTACTCTGGTTCCCATCCCCCTGCCACTCCAGTTTAAACCCCACTGCACAGCATTAACAAACCTTCCCGCAAGGATGTTAGTCCCCCTGCAGTTCAACTGCAAACAATCCCTTCTGTACAGATCCCGCCTTTCCTGGAAGAGAGCCCAAAGATCCAAAAATCTATGCCTCCCTCCTATACCAACTCTTTAGCCATGTGTTAAACTGTATAATCTTCCTACTTCACTAGCACGTGGCATGGGTAGCAATGCTGAGATCACAATGCTCGAAGTCCTGCCCTTTAACTGAGCACCGAACTCAACCTCATCACTCATCCTACCCATGTCATGGCCCATGACCACTGGCTGTTCACCCTCCTACTTAAGAATGCTGAGAACTTCATCCAAGATATCCCAGACCCTGGCACCCTGGAGGCAACATACCATCCAGGAATCTAATTCTTGCTTGCAGAAGCTACTGTCCATCCCCCAACAAAAGAATCCTCTATGAGCACAGCGCACCTCTTCTCCCCCTTCCCTTCTGAGTCACAGAGGCAGACTCAGTGCCAGAGACCCAGCCACTGTGCCTTTCCTCTGCTAGTTCATCTTCCCCAACAGAATCCAAAGTGATGTACCTGTTGTTGAGGGGGATGGCCACAGGGGTACTCTGAACTAGCTCCTTAACCCATTTCCTCTTCCTAACTGTCACCCAGTTTCCTGTGTCCTGCACCTTGGGTGTAACTACCTCTCTGTTAGTCCTATCTATCACCCCGTCAGCCTCCTGAATGATCTGGAGTTCATCCAGTTTCAGATCCAACTCCTTAAAACGGTTTGTTAGCAGCTGCAGCTGGATGTAATTCTCACAGTTGTAGTGGTCAGGGATACTGAAGGTCCCACATCCTGTAAGAGGAGTATTCCACTCTACTGTCCTAGCTGAGAAGGTATAAAGGGAAGGAAAAATAACTTTACCTGAAGCTTTTCTTTATTTTCTGTTTTCTCTGACTGAAGCCTCAACATAACCGCTCGGATTCTGTCCAATCCAACAACGGCCGCTGCGCTTGTCCCTGCCTTCCTTTCATTTGCTCTTGCTAATCAATCCCGAATGCCACTGGTCTGAGCTCAATCACACTGCTGCAATCCAATGCCACCTTTTTTCTACTCGATCAGTGGACCTGTTTGAAATCACCTCCTCTCAATTTTCTTATGTCAGGTTTGGTCGCTGGCTCAAAAGGTTCCCTTTATTATCAGATAATATACACAGTATACAACCCAAAAGTCTTTCCTTGCCAGACATCCATGAAAAACAGAAACCCCAAAAGAATGAAGACCAGAAAACATTAGTTCCCTCCCCACTCCCCGCACAAGCCTCAAGCTCCTCCTCTGCCTCGACTGTTTCAGCAAAAAAGCCTCAGTGCCCAGCACCCACCCAGCAACAGCAAAGCACTCAAAGAGAGACCATGATCTGCAGTCAACAAATATGTTATTGTTTACCCGACAGTTTGACGTGCCTCAGGTTCTCTCTCTTACCAACAAGGACAGAGGGATATCAGCCGTTTTTCACAGCGAATGAGGAGACCGACAGTCGCTGTTTCAGTGTTACAGTCTGCCAAACGCTTTTTTTATTCTGAGGTTCCTGATGCGAGGACAAGTAGCAAACTCTCCCCCCATCGAGAGGAGGAGAGAGCGATCCGACACTGCCTCTGTCTGCTCAATCAGCGGACCTGATTCAAATCACTGCCTCAGGTTTCTGATGTCCGGATTGGTCACTGGTCAAAGTTCAATTGCGCTGCCACGATCCGACGCTGCCTTTTCTACTTAAGTCACCTCCTCTCAAACTTCCGATTTCTGGATTGGTCGCTGGTCAGAGCTCAGCGTTTAAGTCCTCCGCTGCTTCTGCACCCCTTTCAGTTCCTTGCTCTCATCGGTTGACCAGGGTCACTGTGGCAGGCTGTTTTACCATGTGGCAGCAAGGGTGACCCCAGTGGAAATCCCTTCATACAGGGGTCTTTCCCCTGTACATTGTGGAAGGTGCTGCATAGGGCAGTAGCGTGCAACAGGTTTTTAAGCAGGTTCACTGGCACCCCATCCACCTGTCCTATCTTCGATTGGGAGGAGTCAGTGTACCACATGTATATGGAGTGTGAGAGGCTGCAGCCCCTATTTGAATATCTGAAGGGGCTGTCCTCAGGGTTTGTTTGCACTTTAGCCCCAAGCTCCTTGATGCACCATCAATAACTCACTCTGAGACGTAAATGCGAGGTATCGGCTTTTATTGACTGGAAGAAGGAACGAGCAGTGAGTGACCACCATACTACATCCCGGAGACAGAGAGGCCGGGCTCAGACCTCCATCACCTTTATACAGGGGTCTGTGGGAGGAGCCACAGGAGCAGTCCAGACAGGTATATGTAGTTCACCACACTCCTTAAATATAGACACCCGGTACAGAAGGGGGCAGGTCGCTCATAGCATCTACTGTTGCACTTGGTCCTGGGCCTGGTCAAGTGGCCATTCAGGGGTCCAGGTGGCAGGTAGTTGAGGACGCTGCCTGGCCCTCTTCTGTGGATATGCTTGGTGCCCGTGTGTCCTTGGAGAGGGAGCATTTGGTTACCATGTATACAGTGGGGAATTCTGGGAATAGTGGCCCCTCCCTCTAGGAAACTGACAAATTTGTGGACGGTGATAACCATATTTGAATTTGTCCACTGTCTTGTAAATGTTTGATGTTTGAATTGTGGTGTAGTTTTTGTGTCGATAAACTTTTGTAGTTTTGGAAAAAAATGTTTAAGTTCCAATGGTTTACACTGACTTTTAATGGATAGGATAACAGGATCATAGGATCTAGAAATAAAAGACCCTCATCTTGTGATCAGGTCAGAGTTAAATAGGTAGGTCGCTGAACAGTGTGGCTCATTGGCTGGAAGGGCCTGTTCTGCACTGTACAGGCAGTCCCCGGGTTACGGACGAGTTCCGTTCCTGACTCCGTCTTTAACTCGGATTTGTACATAAGTCGGAACAAGTACAGCCGGTATTATTTAACGTCAGTTAGTCAAACGTTTGTCTTAGTATAGTATATATTTTACCTTTCTATGCATACAAAACACTTAAGGAACGTATGTATTCCAATAATTAAACCATTGTATTGCTTAGTAATAATTGTAGCTTTCATCGGGGCGGGGCCTTTCACATGCTCCATTATTCTCACTTTATCTTTTACCCTTTAAAATTGTTCCGATCGTTGACCGACTGTAGCCTAACGCTTTTCCAATGACCGATGGTGTTTCACCTCTTTCCAAATGCTTTATTATTTCCACTTTATTTTCAATCGCGATCGCTTCCTATCAATGGAACAGAAACATGGCGGGCGGCGAGTCCCGAGCTCCGCCGGCTCCTGAGGTCCGCTGGGTCCCAAGGACCACCGCACTGAATTCCCCAGGTCCTAAGGACCATCGCTCTGAGACAGGTTAAATAGGACAAGTGGGGGCTGTGCTGGGTTTGGGTATATAATCCTCCACAATATTCCACGTGGGAATTTAAACTGGAGGTGGCAGTGCTTTTTATTTTTACGAGGTCGAGTTGCAAGCTTGACATCAACCTGGCATGGACCTGGAGGCTGGTTTTTACGTTGGACCTAAAGTTAATTCTCCGTAACTTCCGCCACCTCCAACAGGATCCCACTACCAAGCACATCTTTCCCTCCCCCCTCTTTCTGCTTTCCACAGGAATCACTCCCTAGGCGACTCCTTGTCCATTCATCCCCCCCCCCCCCCCAATCCCTTCCCACCGATCTCCCTCCTGGCATTTATCCTTGTAAGCGGAAGTGCTACACCTGCCCTTACACCTCCTCCCTCACCACCATTCAGGGCCCCAGACAGTCCTTCCAGGTGAGGCGACACTTCACCTGTGAGTCGGCTGGTGTGGTATACTGTGTCCGGTGCTCCCGGTGTGGCCTTTTTCTTTATTGGTGAGACCCGACGATGCAGACTGGGAGACCATTTCGCTGAACACCTACGCTCGGTCCGCCAGAGAAAGCAGGATCTCCCAGTGGCCACACATTTTAATTCCACGTCCCATTCCCATTCTGATATGTCTATGGCCTCCTCTACTGTCAAAATGAATCCAAACTCAGGTTGGAGGAACAACAGCTTATATACCAGCTGGGTAGCCTCCAACCTGATGGCATGAACATTGACTTCTCTAACTTCCGTTAATGCCCCTCCTCCCCTTCTTACCCCATCCCTGACATATTTTGTTGTTTGCCCATTCTCCATCTCCCTCTGGGGCTTCCCCCCACCTTTCTTTCTCCCGAGGTCTCCCGTCCCATGATCCTTTCCAGCTCGGTATCACTTTCACCAATCACCTTTCCAGCTCTTTGCTTCATCCCACCCTCTACAGTCTTCTCCTATCATTTCGCATTTACTCCTCCCCCCACTACTTTCAAATCTCTTACTATCTTTCCTTTTGGTTAGTCCTGACGAAGGGTCTCAGCCCGAAACGTCGACAGTGCTTCTCCTTATAGATGCTGCCTAGCCTGCTGCGTTCCACCAGCATTTTGTGTGTGTTGTTGTCTTGTAAAGTTGCCTATTTTTGCACTAGCCTCTCCACCATCGAGGATGTCCTCAAAAATGTGGCACCCATCAATAATGGACCCCCACCACCAGGACATACCCCCTTCTCATTAATACCATCAGGGAGAAGGTACAGGAGCCTGAAGGCACAAATTCAATGTTTTAGGAACAACTTTCCTTCCACCATCAGATTTCCAAACCCATGAACTCCAACCTCACTATTTTGCACTAATTAATTTTTAATATACAGTACTGTGCAAAAATCTTAGGCACACATATATAGCTAGGGTGCCTAAGACTTTTACACAGTACTGTAGTAATTTTATGTATTGCCCTGTACTGCTGCCACAAAAAGAAAACAAATTTCATGACATATGTGAGTGATGAAAAACCTGATTCTGATATGGGTCTCTTTTGTGGACTGAGAGTGGGAAGGGGCAGGGAGAAAGGAATCATGGTTGGGAAAAGGGGAAAGGACAGGACAGGGAGCAGGAAGCACCAGAGACATTCTGTAATGAGCAATATACCAATTGTTTGGAGTCAAATTACCTTGCTTGGAGTCGCAGGGCTGAGTGTGTCCACACCCGCAGAAACTCTTGCCCTGGCACTCTTTCTCTGCCACCTTTCCCGTGGCACTCCACCCTCACCATTCCCAACATCCTTTGTTCCCGCCAGATTTACAAACTCGCTCTCTGCTCCAGGTTGACAAAGACAGTACTGTACAAAAGTCTTAAGGCATCCTATATGTGCCTAATACTTTTGCATGCTACTGTGTATATAATTGTAATTTACTTTTGTCATGTATTGCACTGTAATGCTGATGTAATACAACATATTTCACGACATATGTCTGTGATAGTAAACCGGATTCAGATTCTGCTGACCATTGTACTTATCATTACCAGTCCTATTTACCGACATTTGGTCTGCAGTGTTCAATGCCTTGGTGGTTCTCATGCTTCTTAAAAATAGCACAAGTACCTACCTTAGCTACCTTTTCAGGGTGGGCTATCCAGAATCCAGCCACTGTCTGTGTGAGAAAATCCCCCTTCTCATTTAAAGCTCTTACCTCTCACCTTATCGCAATGCTATCTTGTTTTAGACACACCCACCAATCTTCAAGGTTGAAAGTATATTTATTATCAAAGTACATAAATGTCGCCCTGTACTTCCTTGCAGCTCATTTTATTGTGGAGACTCCCAGGAAATAGAAAGAAACACAATGGAATCAAGGAAAGACCGCACACAACAAGAAAGACGAACATCCAATGTGCAAAAGACAACAAACTGTGCAAATACAAAGAGAAAAGAGAATCTGAGATGAAGAGTCCTTGAAAATGAGTGCATAAGTTGTGCGGACAGTGCAGTATTGGGTTGAGTGAAGTTATGTTCTCTTGTTCAGGAGCCTGACACTTGAGGGGTAATAATAGTTTCTGAACTGTATAGTGTTGGTCTGAGGCTCCTGTACCTCCTTCCCAATAGCAGCAGCGAGATGAGAGCATGGCCTGTATGATGGGAATCCTTGATGATGGATGCTGTATTTGGATTTTGATGGATGATATGGCTAATAGACTCTTGCCATCTACCCAGCTATCTTCCTCATAATTTTTTATATCTGTGGCAGGTCGCCCTTCAGTTTCCTCCACTCTCGGGAAAACAAAATCAACCTCTTCAAGCTCTCCTTACACAGAACCATGATGTTCCATTCCAAGCCCTCCATTGGTCAGAGTTGACCAAGGAAAATGTGTCCTAGCAGTCTGTGAGTCAATACAGAAGCCAGTACACAACCCACGATATGGAAAGCAAGCTGACGGCCACATAACAAGCTCTCCCTTTCCACGCAACTGGTGAACACAAAGGAACAGCACAGACAGACTGATACGGTTTGGCGCCAGCAGCATCGCAGGAGTTGCCAGTCAGTGTTGAACTTACATAACTTCCTTAGGGACTCCAGCTCTGGATTCTTCCCCTGGGAGTTTACTCCCAAAGCCTTCCCCATGAGTGGGTATAGCCACAAGGCAGCAGAAGTTTGAAATCAAAGTTTTCCTTCTCCTAGATGAGCTGCCAAACGCAGCTGATGAGCCCTATGTGCCAGAAGTAACTGGTTTTAAGACATCAGTAACTTGACTTTGCCCCTTCTACTGTCAGTAGAAATGATTCTGCTATGCTTAGTAGCTAAGCCACATGTGAAGTCCAGGAGCTGCACTTGGTTGTCGGAGGTGATCTGAGACGCACACTAACTAGCACATTCCAGGCTGTAGATGTACATGCTGAAGGGTGCACTAAAACTTGGTGCAGCCACCACCGGGCTCGGGGAGGAAAGAAAACAGAATAAGGTCCTTCTGCCACTGGACAGAGAGGGATTGCGTTGGGTGAGAAAGCTTCTCAAGAGTATACCACCCCAGGGGGCCACATGAGTAGCAACAGTCCAATTTGTTTCAAGGAAAATAATGGAACACTCTAATGTTTTGAGTACTAATGTAGGAATGAAAGGCATTGCACAGATCCTTTTTGAAAATATGTTTTAATTGTGAACAAAGTTTACTTTGATAAAAAAAGACCTCTACATGGTACAGTAGGGTGGCACAGTAGCGCAGTGATTAGCGCAATGCTTTTCAGTGACTCAGGTTCAATTCCTGTCACTGAATGTGAGGAGTTTGTGTATTCTCCCTGTTACTGAGTGGGTTTCCTCCAGGGGCTCCAGCTTTCTCCCACATTCCAAAGACATCAGTTGGTAGGTTAATCGGTCCCGTGATTAGGCTAGAGTTAAATCAGGCTCAATTAAAAATAAATAAACAGCCCCTCCAGTGAAGTCACATTCTTCCAAAAGTGTGATGAATGAATCTGTGCACAGTCTTCCAGGCTTGATAACGTCGTAGCCTGAAGACCCTGCTCTGCTGTTCTCTCTACTAAGCCTGATGAAGACAAGCATTCCATATGCCTTCTTCACTAGTTCAAATTCATGTTTAATTGTCGTTCAACCATACATGAAAACCCATGAACACAGCCAACTGAACCAGCATTCCTCTGGAATCAAGGTACAAAACACAACACCAACAGTCATTCACTGCACAAGGCACATATAGTGCATATAAGATAGTAGGTAACTAACAGTCACACATAAAACAAGATATAGCCCAAATCCCTAAATGACATATCCTGCAAGTTGATGGTGCATGCATATTATAGACAGTTCTTAATAGCCTGCAGTTGAACGTATGCATGTGTGCAAACAATCCAGTTTGTCATTCCACTGAGTGAACAATGGAAGGGCCAGCCCTCAACCCAGCCATGCTAAACTGCCTCCAATGTCTCCTTGCCTGGACTGCTGCAACAGGCAAGCCTGCAGCTCGAGGCCTGGTCCTCACTACAACCAAGGCCACACAGCCACCACTTGTCAATGCTTCAATTTAATGTCAGAAAACATAAATTATACGACCTGAAATCCTTACAGGTATCCATGAAAGAGAGAAGAAAAAACACAACAAATGAATGACAGAAAATGTTATAACCCCACATTTCTAACTGTGGCGATGCTGTAGTGCAGTGGTTAGTACATTGCTTTAAAGCACAAGCAATAGAGTCAGGGTTTGATTCATGCTGCGGTCTGAAAGGGGTCTGTACGTTCTCCCTGCGACTGTTTGTATTTCCTCCAGGTGCCTGGTTTCCTCCCACAGATGAGAGACATCCGGTTAGGTTTAGTGACATGTGGGTGTCCTATCTGGTGCAGAAACACGGCAACACTTGTGGGCTGGACCTAGCACAGTCCTTGCTGATTTGACTTGACACAAATGATGCATTTTACTCTAAGTCTGAATGTTCATGGGACAAATAAAGCTGATCCTTATCTTTGCTCCATATCCCATTTCCATTGATAGTCTTCATTATCCACAACCTTTGCAAATTCTGCGCCATCTGCAAACCTGCAAGGTAGGACATAGAAGAGTGCTTTATTATCAAAGTTCCTATAAGTCACCATATACAATTCTGAGATTCATTTTCTTCCGGGCATTTACAGGAAAATAAAGAAACACGATGGAATTTATGAAAACCTATATAGAAACAAAGACTAACAAACAACCAATTTGCAAAAGACAACAAATTGTGTAAATAAATAATATTGAGAAACTCATTTGCAGAGGCTATGGAAGTGAGTCCATAGGTTGAGAAATCAGTTCAGCTGAGGTGAGTAAAATTATCCACGCTGGTACAGGAACTTAATGGTTCAAGGGTATTGACTGTTCCAACCTGGTGGTGTGTGACCGAAGGCTCCTGGACCTTCTTGATGGCAGCACTGAGAAGCGAGCATGGTCTGGATGATGGGGATTCTTGATAATAGATGCTGCTTTCCAGCAACAGTGCTCCTTGCAGATGTGCCCAGTAGTGGGAAGGACTTACCAGTGGGCTGCATCTGCTACATTTTATGGGCTTTTCCATTCATGGGTGTTGGTGTTTCCAGACCAGGCTGTAACTCAAACATTCAGATACTCTCAGAAAGGAATACATGAAATAAACTTCCCTGGATTACTCCATCTACAAAGAGACTGGCGATGCAACACAGATAGGAGTTGTGTTGGTAATCACTTGCACCATTTCCACTTTCTGAATATCAATGAACTGTTAATGAAGGCAATGTTTACTCTTGCATTACAGAGCCACACAGCCACAGCGTGGAACCCTGAACACGTCTGCTATCAGGACTGTTATCCAGAATAAATTTGGGGAATACCAGAGGTACCAGACGACCATATTGCAGATACTAGGTTAGCATAAAAACTCATTCCCTGAATTGTATGACGTATGTAACAGGTGAATCAGTAAGCAGCAACATAAACAAATGAACTCTCTAATTCTCCCACCAAGTCATATGCAACTGCTGACTTAGTGTGGCTCTTTGTTTCAGTGTAACCCCTTCCTCACTAACAATTCTCTCTGAGTAACCCCCTCTCCGTGTGACCCATTGTAAACTATTGTTTACCCAACAGTTCAACATGCACAAGCTCTCTCTCTCACTAACAAGGGATAGAGAGATAGCACCCGTTTTCACAGTGATAGGGGAGACTGACTGTTGTTGGTATGATATCATTGTTCGAGCTCATAGGACTAGATGTGTCAATCCCTTTGATAAGCAGATACTAACTTGGGTCATAGCATAGAGATCTTGAGGTGGGGTTTGGTGGATGGCAGATGCTTCCCAGGGCTCATCAGGTGGGCACCTCCCCCTTCTTAGATGTTTTGTCAGTTTAAGCCCACTACATCTCCAGAGGGCTCAACAGTGTGACCTGGCGTCTCGGGTGCACCCATTTCACATCTGGCCCAGCTGCTGTCATTCCTCTTCATCCATAACCAGTGGCTGCTTCGCTCGGTTGCCTCAGAGTTCTGTTATAGCTCACTGCTGGCGCTGGCCTCGGACTCCCAATCCCCTCTGCAAACTGACCACGTAAGTAGCCACAAGCCCTTTGCAGCCAACCTCTACAGGGAAATCTGCACCTTCCATCCACGCTGCTGGGCCTCTGCGGCCAGCTCAGCGTATTTTACAAGTTTCCGCTCATACTCCTCGCAGGCTGCGTCTTCCCAGGGCACTGTGAGCTCCGAGATTACTACAGCCTTCAGACTGCTGGACCACAAGACCAAATCTGGTCTGAGAGATGGTAGTGGTGATCTCCAGGGTAAATATTGGCCTTCTGTCAAGGTTGACAGCCATTTTCCAGTCACGAGCAGGCTCCAGTATGCCTGACACCAACCGTGTTACTGAGGGTGGCACTGTCTGTCCTTGTTGGACAAAGAGGATGGTGGTTCTTCCAGTCATATGGGGCTTAGAGTTGTTCAGCCTTTGCTTCTCCACAATGGATGCCAAACATCTGAAGACCTTGTTGTGCCTCTGTGTGCATCTTCCTTGAGTGGGGCTTACTTTGCAAGATGAGAGGATGTACTTGAGGTTTACTGTTCTTCCACAGAGTGGACAAGCTGGGTCTTCACCGAGCCACTGGTTCAGATTTTTGGGAGTTAGGAGAACATCATAAACTGCTTTTATAAGGAAGCTAATCTTTCTTCCTTCTGTTTCCCGTAAGTCTTTCCAGCTGAATTTTCTTTTCTCAATGTATTCCCACCTTGTCCACTACCCCTGTTTTGCCTGAGACACTGCTCTTACATACCTTGTCTGTTCCTCCTGTCGCTGCACTTCCTCCACCATCATAACTCGCTTTTGCTCTTGTGTTGATACCTTTTGACAAATGGGCCTCTTTAAGCCTATGCCAAGGCCCCTTCTTCCAGACTGCACCCGGCCTACCAGGTTCATTCTCCTCTTCTATCAGATTCCCTCTTCTCTAGCCCTTTGCCTTTCCTATCCACCTGGCCTCACCTATCACCTTCCTTCCCCTCCCCCAATACTTTTATCCTGGCATCTTCCTCCTTCCTTTCCATTCCTGAAGAAGAGCCTCGGCCCAAAATGTTAACTGTTTATTCTTTTCCCATAGATGCTGCCTGACCTGCTGAGTTTCTCCAGATTTCAAATGGTTCCGTTTATTATCAGAGAATGTTTCCAGTGTCCAACCTGAAATATTTGTCTTTGCAGAAATCTATGAAAAGCAGAAGAACCCCAAATACAATGAACAGAAAAATGTTAGAACTCCAAAGCCTGCTGTCCCCCCTCGCCCGCCAAAGCAGCAGTAAGATTCAACGCATCAACCACCGACCTCTCCCCACCCGTTTCAGCAAAAAGCGTCAGTGCCCTCCACCAAGCAACAGCAAAGCACCCAACGAGAGACTATGATCTGCAATCAAGAAAAACTATTGTTTACCCAGCAGTTCAACACACACAAGCTTTCTCTCACTAACAAGGGACAGAGAGGTACCACCCCTTTTCACAGTGACAGGGGAAAATGACTGTCATTGTTACGATATTACAGTCTGTTGTGTTGCTTTTGTTCCGAGATTGGGAGATCCTCCAGCAGCAAACTCACCCACCATTGACAGAAAGAGAAAGTGCGATTGCTCAACGACAGAGACTTCCATCCATACATCCGCCTATACATCTTGTGCCTGTTACTCTGCATTTCCATTATCTGAAGATTTTGTCTTGATTTTATCTTTTGTATGGTCTTTTCAGTGTGCTCTTAGATAGAACCATAGAACATTACAGCACAGAAGCAGGCCTTTTGGCCCTTCTTGGCTGTGCTGAACCATTTTTCTGCCTAGTCCCACTGACCTGCACCTGGGCCATATTCCTCCATACACCTCTCATCCATGTACCTGCCCAAGTTTTTCTTAAATGTGTTACGTCTCCGGCAACAATGATTATAGAATTGAGTCAGGTTTTATAAACAAACAAACATTTATTAAACTCTGCTCAACAGAAATGAAAAGTAAACTGTGACAAGATCTGAAGGATTAACCAAAGTGGACTGTTCCCTTTAAAAGAGAGAGAGGGAGCGAACAGCACGTGTGCTATTTCAGCAATGGAAAGAGAAAGTCTGTGAGTTGGCTTGGAAACTGAAAGGTGGAACTACAATGCCAGACACCAATTGAGCTTTGTGTTTTTGCTCACAGTATGGACGAAACCGGTGGAAAGCTATCAGTGTGTTTAACCCTTGCCTGGGTTGATAGGGGTACCACGTGGAAACGGCATCTTCTTTTTCTGGTCACAGTCAGTGTCTTTAAGTTTTGGGAGCAGGAGGACGACGGGGAAGATTGGACGGCATCGGCACTAGGAAGACAAAACAACTCTCTCTTTCTCTCTCTCTCTCTCTCTCCAACTCTACTCAATTCAAATTCCAGAACTGAAGTGACTTCTTACCTACCACCGTAAGACTATCATCTAGTCACCTGAGCTGGGAGAAGCTTGGGAACTTTATTTACTCACTTATATATGCATATACTCTGCTAACCTGATTGCCTCATCTTGTTTTATATTACTTTATCACGTAGTTACTAACAAAATAGTCTTTATAACGGAAGACTCAGACTCCAGGTGTGTCCATTTCTGCTGGTCCTTATTAACCCATTACAGGGTACGTAACAAAACAAACAACTAACTTAACCGGAAGTTAACTGCTAAATGGCAACTTAGCAAACAGCCAAATGCTGGAATAGATCTTAAAGTGGTAAATTTGAACATAGTCTTAAAGTGGTAAATTCAAAAGTCCAAGTAATTTACAGTCAGTAAGGAGAGACTTTACTACAACAATTTCTCCGAAGAAAATGACAAATCTGCTGATCACAGTCGAGATATGCCTTGTCCAAAGGATTCACGACAAAGGAAATAAAAACGGCTTAAACTGACCTTTTCCTTGGTGAATGAACACTGCACAAACCTTCCTGCTCTTACAGCCAGGGGTTATCTCAGGTGCAGATCACTATTTCTGAACGAAGATTCAATAAGGTCAATCCTTCATAAAACCGCTGAACAACACCAACTTTACTCGATCCTTCGGGTCCCTGTACTTTGGTAAAGTCTTCACTCTCCAGTACTTAGATTTTAAAATTAAATCAAAGGTACGTCAAACAAAACTGGCAGTGATTGGTGAAACTGCCGGCACAACGATTCTGTACCTTACAATAGAAAGTAAAACTCCACTTTAGAACAAAACTGCATCACGAGACAAATACGCAGCATAACGGAGTAGCTGATGAATTAAACAACAAATCAACTGCGTAACAACAGGGGTTTTCCATTATATACCTGTTGAGAATATGTTATGTGACCTCACACTGGTGGGAAAATTACATCACCCCACCATCACAAGACAATTACATCGTGCTCACCAGATACTCAATTACATCATGGTCATAAGACTGTCACAAGATACCCACGGGATATGTAATACCTCCCTCCAAAAAAAAAGAAAATTTTGGTCTTTTTTGAGCAAAATTTTAACAACTATCTCTTTACAAAAAAAAATACAAATATATAAAATCTACAACATACACAATATACACAGTATTATCATACAGCACCTTTACAAACTAATATATGGTAGGAGTATTACAAATGTTAAAATACCGCTCTGTAAATAAATTACATTGTACACTCAACATCTAGATGGACAATCAGCAATCACATTATCTTTGCCTTTAATATGAGTTATCAAAATATTATGCTCCTGTAACATCAAACTCCAATTTAGTAACCTTCTAGTTTTGTTTTTCATCTTACTCAAAAATACTAACGGATTATGATCAGCATAAACTATGAGTGGTTTCTGAGTTGTACCAACATACACATCAAAGTGTTGTAAAGCCCAAACAAGGGATAATAATTCCTTTTCTATAGTTGAATAGTTGCTTTGATGCTCATTAAATTTCTTAGAAAAGTAGGCTACTGGATGCTCAACCTTGTCACCCTCATTCCTTTGCATCAATACTGCTCCTGCAGCCTCATCACTAGCATCTACAGCTAGTGAAAATGGTTTTTCAAAGTCAGGTGCCCTGAGCACAGGTTGATGACATAGCAGAGTTTTCAATTTCTCAAATGCCTCCTGACAAAGCACTGTCCACACAAACTTTTCATTTTTCTTCAAGAGGTTAGTTAAATTAGCAAAATTCTTACAAAATTTTCGGTAATATCCTACAATTCCCAAGAATCTTCTGAGAGTCTTTTTAACAGTTGGAGTGGGTACCTCTAAAATTGCCCGAACTTTTGCCTGAACAGGAGCTAACTTACCTTGACCCACAACATAACCAAGGTAAGTCACAGTGGCATGACAAAATTCACTTTTAGTAAAGTTAATAGTTAAGTTAGCTTTTGAAAGCCTTTCAAATAGTTTCTCCACCACAGTAATATGTGCTTCTCAAGTATCATTTCCTGTAACTAAATCATCAATATAGGCATCTGTATCTTTTAACCCATGAATCACAGAATTAATCATCCACTGGAAAGTACCTGGGCATTCTTCATCCCAAATGGAAGAACATTATATTCATATAGCCCAGATGGAGTTACAAATGCAGAAATCTCTCTACCTCTGTCCGTCAATGGAACACACCAATACCCTTTTAACAAATCAATCTTTGTAAGGAACTTTGCTTTTCCGACTTTATCCACACAATTTCCACATATTGCGCATGCACACACGCACACAGTTGTAATTAACAGTATATTTTATCTATTGCATTGTACAGCTGCTATAAAGCAACAAATTTCACGACATTTGTCAGTGATGCCCTAACTCAGAATCAGTTTATTAAGTGTTATTTCTAAATATAACATAAATTGGGCACTGGCAGCATAGGTTACAAAGACTGTGCATTTTAAATTTGCTTTTGGTTTCTGTTGCATAGTTGCACTGAGTGACACATTCTTTGTCACTTCTCTCCTTTGTCAATCACTTCATTCTATCTCCCAGTTCACCAACCCACACTAACTCTCACATGGTGGATTGGATAGTGGACTACTTGACAGATAGACCTCAGTATGTGCGGTTGGGAGACTGTAGGTCTGACACGGTGGTCAGCAGCACAGGAGCGCCGCAGGGAACCGTGCTCTCTCCGGTCCTGTTCACCCTGTACACATCAGACTTCCAATTTAACTCGGAGTCCTGCCATGTGCAGAAGTTCGTTGATGACACGGCCATAGTGGGGTGTGTCAGGAATGGTCAGGAGGAAGAGTATAGGAAACTGATACAGGACTTTGTGATATGGTGCAACTCAAACTACCTGCGTCTCAATATCACCAAGACCAAGGAGATGGTGGTGGACTTTAGGAGATCTAGGCCTCATATGGAGCCAGTGATCATTAATGGAGAATGTGTGGAGCAGGTTAAGACCTACAAGTATCTGGGAGTACAGTTAGACGAGAAGCTAGACTGGACTGCCAACACAGATGCCTTGTGCAGGAAGGCACAGAGTCGACTGTACTTCCTTAGAAGGTTGGCGTCATTCAATGTCTGTAGTGAGATGCTGAAGATGTTCTATAGGTCAGTTGTGGAGAGCGCCCTCTTCTTTGTGGTGGCGTGTTGGGGAGGCAGCATTAAGAAGAGGGACGCATCACGTCTTAATAAGCTGGTAAGGAAGGCGGGCTCTGTCGTGGGCAAAGTACTGGAGAGTATAACATCGGTAGCAGAGCGAAGGGCGCTGAGTAGGCTACGGTCAATTATGGAAAACCCTGAACATCCTCTACATAGCACCATCCAGAGACAGAGAAGCAGTTTCAGCGACAGGTTACTATCGATGCAATGCTCCTCAGACAGGATGAAGAGATCAATACTCCCCAATGCCATTCGGCTTTACAATTCAACCGCCAGGAGTAAGATATGTTAAAGTGCCGGGGTTAGGACTCAATGTATTTAAGTAAACTACTTAAGAACTTTTTAAAAGCTATTATTAATGCTTTTTGAGAGGGTGATTTTAGATGCATATCATATTTTTACTGAGTTAAGTATTGTATGTAATTAGTTTTGCTACAATAAGTGTATGGGACATTGGAAAAAATGTTTCCTCTCTATTCTGTCTGCAGCATTAATGATTTTAAATATCTATTGGATCTCCTTGCACCCTCTTTGCTTCTAAAAAATACCTCTGCTTCCTCCAATCTATGCTGCAGTATTTTATTACCAGAGTTTGTGTTTGTGGTTTACAAGTTTTGCTTCTTCTTAATAGTCAGGGCATCAAAGGATATGGCAAGAAGGCAGATGTCTGGGGTTGAGTGGGATCCGGGATCAGACATGAAGGAATGGTGGAGAATTGATGGGCAGAATGGCCTAAATCTGCTCCTATGTCTTATGGTCTTAAGGCCTTTTTTGTGCAGGGGTTGGGTTGATATCTTTTGAGGACTAATATGTTTTTTCTATATTTCATGGCTATCTGGAGAAGACGAATCTCAGAGTTGTATTCTGCATACATACCTTCATAATAACAAACTTTTGAGAGATCTTTTCACAAGGCATTATTGATGTCGACATGTTGGTCTATTTTATTTCTGGTTAAGTTCCCAAGCAGGTGATACTGTGCCTTATTTAGTTTCACAAGAATCAAAGTCTTGCAATGATATAGGAGACTACAGGCACCAGTAATTTCTTTTGTAATAGTATTTCTTTCATTATTGAAATCGAAGAATGACAAGAAATCTTCAACAAAAAGACTTCATAATATTTACCAAGTACCAATGAAGGAATGAGTGCAATAGCATAACTTAATGAATAGCAGAAAGACCATTCAGCCCCTCATGTTCAATTCTATCACGTTTGATCCTTCACCTCCTTGCAGAATCAAAACCAGGTTTAACATCACTGGCCTGTACTTCTTTTGACTTTATACATTAATGACTTGGATGATGGAATTGATGGCTTTATGGCCAATTTTGCGGATGATGTGAAGTTAGGTGAAGGGACGATTAGTGTTGAGAAAGCAGGGAGTCTGCAGAAGGATTAGATTTGGAGAACAGGTCAAGGATTGGCAGATAGAATATTGTGTAGGGAAGTATATGATCATGCACTTCGGTAAAAGGAATAAAGGTATAGACTAATCACTAAACGGAGAAAATTTTAAAAACAAGAATCAGAGGTGCAAAGGGACTTGTGAGTCCTTGCTCAGGATTTCCTGAAGTTTAACTTGCAGGTTGAGTCTGTGGTAAGGAATGCAAATGCAACATTAGCATTCATTTCAAGAGGACTAGAATACAAGAGCAAGGGTAGCAGTAGCTGTAGTATTTTCAGCAGCTTTGAGCTCCTCACCTAAGAAAGGATGTGCTGGCATTGGAGACCCCAGGGGAGGTTCACGAAAATGACCCAATAAATGAAAGGGTTAACCCTTTCATTATATAGATAGATAGATAGATACAGTGCATTTGATGGCTTTGGGCGTGTTCTTGCTGGAGTTTAGAAGAATGAGGGGGCATCTCATTGAAACAAAAAGAAAGATATGGATAGAGTGGATGTAGGAAGGATGTTTCCTATAGTGGGGGCATCTAGGACCCACAGGCACAATCTCAGAATAGAGCGACATCCATTTAGAAGAAATGAGGAGGGATTCCTTTAGGCAGAGTCTAGAATCTGTGGAATTCATTGCCACAGATGGCAGTGGGAGCCCAGTCATTGAGTATATTTAAAGCAGAGGAAGATATGTTCTTGATTAGTCAGGGTATCGAAGGGTACAGGGAGAAGTCAGGAGAATGGGATTGATCAACCATGGAACAACAGAGCCAAATGGCCTAATTCTGCTCCTGTGTCATATGGTATTACATCACAATGAAAAATAATCGTACAAAAGAAATAGTACGGTGCTGTTAATGAACCAGAAATCAGATGATAGCGGGGAAGAAGCTGCTCCTAAATTTTCCACATCCCCCTTGGAGAGAGCGTTCTGAAGATTCACCTATTGAAGAAGTTTCTGATAGGTTGATATGCAGCCGTGAAGTTTAACTGCCCCGAAGAAAAAATTCCATCCATTCCCTCCTCCACCTTGATGAACTAATTTCTTTCAGTTCTGATGAAGGGCATTGGACTCAAAGTATCAATTATTTCTCTTTTCACAAACACTGCCAGGCCTCCTTGCCTCCTGTATTTTCTGTTTTTATTTTGAACACGTCCAGTGTTTGCAGCCTATGAACCCAAGTATTTTGTTCATACTTTATTGATAGAGAGTATTTTAAGTTTCACTCTGATTTGTGGGAACTTCATGCAATTAAGCTTCCACATACAATTACTACTTTATTATATATGGGAAAAGTGCATTTATTAAACAGGAAAGTCCCACAAGTAAATAATCAGGTAAGCAGCTTTTGTTTCTGATAGAAATTCATTTTACATCCCGGAACATTTTATTAAGTTTCATTAATATTTCCAGATAGGGCTGCTCCATGTACAAGTAGGTTTACATTTTAACCCAGAACAAGACTCCCTGGATAACCCATGCCTTTGTATTTGCAGCTTGACGTGACCTATTGAATAGACAGTCAGAACTACTGATTTTGCCAAGCTAACCCAATGGACTGAAGTGATAGAATTTCTAATATCTTTTTCTGGTAATGTTTACATTTCCTTCAAGATAAAAGAGCTCATAAAGAGCCTTTGGTACATTAGTCTTCATAAACCAAACTACTTCTGGAAGGTTTGGATTGGCAACGCCATCTCCTCCATCACCACAGGCACACCACAAGGCTGCATGCTTAGCCCCCTACTCCACCCACTTTACACTTATAACTGTGGCTAAGCACCCCTCCAATGCCATAGTCAAGTTTGCTGATGAAACCACTATCTTCTTTTCTCACTGCTGCTATCAGGAAGATGGTATAGGAGCCTCAGGACTCAAACCTCCAGGTTCAAGAACAATTGTCAACTATCAGGTTCTTGAAACAGAGGGGACAACTTCACTTGCCCCATCATGGAATGTTTCGACAACCAATGGACTCACTTTCAAGGATTCTCCATCTCAAGTTCTTGATGCTTATTGCTCATTTATTATTGCTTTTTGTATTTGCATAACTTGTTGTCTTGCACGCTGGTTGAACACCTAAGTTGGTGTGGTCTTTCATTGACTGTTGTGGTTATTCTATGGATTTATTGAGTATGCCCACAATAAAATGAATCTTAAGATTGCGTATGGTGCTGTGTACTTCAAACTTTACGTTGAATTTGTACAAGATATTGGTGAAGCCTAATTTGGAGTACTGTGTGCATTTCTGGTTTCTTGCCTACAGGAAAGATGTTAATGAGATTGAAAGAGTACAGAGAAGATTTACAAGCATGTTGCTGGGAACAGTGGAGTTGAATTATAGGGAAAGGTTGAGGGGATAGTTGATAAAGTATGTAAAACTATGGAGGTGTATAGATAGGGTAAATACAAGCAGGCATTTTCCACTAGGCAGAATAATAGCCCAGCATGAACTAGATGGATCAAAGGTCATACTTCTGTGCTGTAGCACAGACTAAAATATACCATCCAAAGTAAAATTTATTATCAGAGTTCATATATGTCACTACATACAACCCCAAGACTCATTTTCTGTGGGCATACATAGCAAATCTACACAACAGTAACTGTAAACAGGATCAATGAAGAAATTGTGCAAATGCAAATATAAATAGCAATAAATAATGTGTATGAAATAACAAGATTAAGAGCCCTTAAAATGAGACCATTGACTGTGGGCACACCAGAAATAGAATGTGTAGTTATCCCCTTTCGTTCAAGAGCCCGATGGTTGAGGGGTAGTAACTATTCTTGAACCTGCTGTTGTGAGTCCTGAGGCACTTGTACCTTCTACCTGATGACAGCAGTGAGAAAAGAGCATGGCCTGGGTGGTGAGGACCTATGGTAATAGATGCGGCTTTCCTATGGCAATGTATCATGTAGATGTGCTCAATGTTTGGGAGGGCCTTACCCATGATGTACTGGGCCAAATGCACTAGGCTTTATAGGCTTTTCAACTCGAAAGGCATTGGTGTTCCTATACCAGGCCATAATGCAGCCAGTCAGCACACTTTCCACCACACATCTATAGAGTTTTGCCAAAGTTTGAGGAAATGTCAAACCTCCAAAGACTCCTGAAGTAGAGGCACTCATGCTTTCTTTCATCAGCTTGTGGAAGAATTCCCTCATGCAGACAATGCAACAGGAAGGTGAGTGGTTGAATGTTAAAAGGGTGTTACTGTACTTGTCAATCACAAGGTTTTGCAATAAAACAATCTTATTTAGCCTGTGAATTGAAGACTGTTTATCCCCCTTCTCTACTCACTTTACACTTATGACTGAGGCTAAGCATAGCTCCAATACCATGATCAAGTTTGCTGACGACAACACTGTCATTGGGCAAATCAAAGGTGGCGATGAATCAGCATATAGGAGGAAGATTGAAAAGCTGGCTGAGTGGTACCACAACAATCTCTCTGTGTCAGTAAGGCCAAGATGCTGATTATTGACTTCAGGAGGAAAGCAGGGATCCATGAGCCAGGCCTCATCAGCAACTTTAAATTCCTCAGCAGTTTCATCTCAAAAGATCTGTCCTCAGTTCAGTGTGCATGTGCAATTAAAGTTCAAAGTAAAATTCATTATCAGAATGCATACATGTCACCACATACTATCCTGTGATTCTTTTTCTGCATGTACTTAATCTATTGAACAGTAACTAAATTGCAAACAGCAGGAACTGAACTGTAAACAAACTGTGCAAATGCAGATATAAATAAACCCCAATAAATGGCAAACATGAAATGGCAATGTAACGGAGTCCTATATGAGTGTAGCTATCCTTTTGTCCAAGAGCCTTATGGTTGAGGGGTAGTAACTGTTCTTGAAGCTGCTGGTGCGAGTCCTGATACACTTCTACCTTCTACCTGCTGAGAGCAGTGAGAAAAGAGCCTGGCCTGGGTGCCGAGAATATTTGATGGATGCTAATTTTCTACAGCAATGATTCATGTTGATGTGCTCAATGGCTGGGAGGGTTTTACCCGTGATGAACTGGGCATTTTCTGCGCAAAAGGCATTGGTGTCAATTTGGAGCAAGAAGGCTGCAAGTGAACTGCTGATTTTTCAGAGCAAAGGGAGTTTTTTTTCCTACTCGGGTTAAAGAGAGGCAAGACTGCGCAGGCACGTGATGTCAGCCAGTAGCGCGCGAAAGGTTTAAAGAGACCACCATATCCAGCGGGCAGTGTCAGAGCGGCCAGTGGAGTGAGAGGCAGCAGAGTGGTAGGGCTTTGGCTGATCGTAGCGGGACGAGGCAAGGCAGGAAGTATGTGCAAGACCAGTTTTCTGTGCTCGGTGTCAGATGCAGGGGGGTCCTGGAGTCTCCCAGCCTCTCGGACTGCCACATCTGCACCAGGTGTGTTGAGCTGCAGCTCCTGAGGGACCGAGTTAGAGAACTGGAGGTGCAGCTCGATGAACTTCGCCTGGTCAGGGAGAGCGAGGAGGTGATAGAGAGAAGTTATAGGCAGGTGGTCACAGCAGGGCCACGGGAGACAGACAAATGGGTCACAGTCAGGAGGGGGAAAGGGAAGAGTCAGGTACTAGAGAATACCCGTGGCTGTAACCCTCAACAATAACTACTCCTGCTTGAGTACTGCTGGTGGGGGGGGGCAGTCTACCTGGGGGAAGCAGCAGTGGCTGTGCCTCTGGCACAGAGTCTGGCCCTGTGACTCAGAAGGGTGGGGAAAGGAAGAGGAAGGCAGCAGTGATAAGGGATTCTATAGTTAGGGGGTCAGACAGGTGATTCTGTGGATGCAAGAAAGAAACTCCGATGCTAGTTTGCCTCCCAGGTGCCAGGGTCTGGGATTTTTCAGATCGCATCCAAGATATCCTGCGGTGGGAGGGAGAACAGCCAGAGGTCGTAGTACATATAGGTACCAATGACATAGGTAGGAAAAGGGAAGAGGTCCTGAAACAAGACTACAGGGAGTTAGGAAGGAAGGAGTGGAGAAGCAGGACTGCAAAGGTAGTAATCTCGGGATTACTGCCTATGCCATGCGACAGTGAGAATAGAAATAGGAATGAAGTGGAGGATAAATGCGTGGCTGAGGGATTGGAGCAGGGGGCAGGGATTCAGATTTCTGGATCATTGGGACCTCTTTTGGGGCAGGTGTGACCTGTACAGAAAGGACAAGTTGCACTTGAATCCCAGAGGGACCAATATCCTGGCGGGGAGGTTTGCCAAGGCTACTGGGGAGAGTTTAAACTAGAATTGTTGAGGGGTGGGAACCAAACTGAAGAGACTGGGGAAGAGGTTAAATCACAAATAGAGACAGCTTGTAGACAGTGCGAGAGGGAGGATAGGCAGGTGATAGAGAAGGGACGTGTTCAGACTGAAGGCTTGAGATGTGTCTATTTTAATGCAAGGTGTGTTGTGAACAAAGTGGATGAATTTAGAGCATGGATCAGTAATTGGAGATTTGATGTGGTGGCCATCACAGAAACTTGGATGGCTCAGGGACAGGATTAGCTACTTCAAGTGCCAGGTTTGAGATGGTTCAGAAAGGACAGGGAGGAAGGCAAAGGAGGTGGGAGTGTGGCACTGCTGATCAGAGGTAATGTCATGGCTGCAGAAAAGATGGATGCCATAGAGGGATTGTCTAGAGAGTCTCTGTGGGTGGGGTTAGGAACAGGAAGTGGTCAATAAAGTTACTGGGTGTTTTTTTAAAAAAAAGCAGGCCACCTAATAGTAACAGGGATATCGAGGGAGTGGAGTGGAGAAAAACAAGACAGTAATTGGAAAACAGCATTAAATACACAAGGAGCAGAAAAAAGTTGCAGCAGCTCCAGAATAGATAGATAGATACTTTATTCATCCCCATGGGGAAATTCAACTTTTTTCCAATGTCCCATACACTTGTTGTAGCAAAACTAATTACATACAATACTTAACTCAGTAAAAAATATGATATGCATCTAAATCACTATCTCAAAAAGCATTAATAATAGCTTTTAAAAAGTTCTTAAGTCCTGGCGGTAGAATTGTAAAGCCTAATGGCATTGGGGAGTATTGACCTCTTCATCCTGTCTGAGGAGCATCATAGTAATGCACAGCTGTGGAACTTCAGGTTTTCCACACTTTCCAGAGGGAGCTGTGGACTGTCTTTTGATCTCCTGAAGTAAATGATCTCTTTCCTTTTAGACATATTAAGGACCAGGTCATTGTCCTTACACTACTCCGTCAGATGATCCACATCAAGCCTGTAGGCTGCTTCAACCTTGTCTGAGATCAAGCCAACCACTGCAGTATTGTCTACAATTTTAATTATGGTGTTGGAGGTGTAGGTGGAGGTAGTGGACGTGTGCTTACCAACTCTGCCTTGCTGTGGTTAGTCTGTGAGAAAGTGTGCATGAGGAAGTATCTTGGGAATTTTGAGTGTGTGGGAAAGTGTGTGTGGAACCTGAGGAAATAGCAGAGCTACTTATAACATAACCATATAACAATTACAGCACAGAAACAGGCCATCTCAGCCCTTCTAGTCCGTGCCAAACGCTTACTCTCACCTAGTCCCACCAACCTGCACTCAGCCCATAACCCTCCATTCCTTTCCTGTCCATATACCTATCCAGTTTTACTTTAAATGAAAATATTGAACCTGACTCTTCCACTTCAAGCTCGTTCCACACAGCTACCACTCCGAGTAAAGAAAGTCTCCCTGGATGAACCCTATAATCTATCCTGCTAGAGCACCGCTGTGATATTTTCTCTGACAAGTAATGCAACACCCCTCCCTCTTGTCCCTCTGATTCTATCACACCTGAAGCAACGAAATCCAGGAATATTTAGTTGCCAATCACACCCCCTCCTGCAACCATGGTTCACTAATAGCTACATCAACATCATATTTCCATGTACCAATCCATACTCTAAGCTCATCCACCTTTCTTACAATGCTCCTAGCATTAAAATAAGCATTTAAGAAATTCTCCACCTCTTCCTCCGTTTCTCTAACAGTGCAAACAACTTTTTCTTCCTTCTCCCATACATCTGGTCCTACACTGGCTCCCCTCCCTCTTGTATCTACAAACCTCATTTCCAGAAAAGTTGGGATATTTTCCAAAATGCAATAAAAACAAAAATCTGATATGTTAATTCACATGAACCTTTATTTAACTGACAAGTACAAAAAGATTTTCAATAGTTTTACTGACCAACTTAGTTGTATTTTGTAAATATACACAAATTTAGAATTTGATGGCTGCAAATCTCAAAAGTTGGGACAGAGTTAAAATAAGATTGAAAAGTGCACAGAATATTCAAGTAACACCGGTTTGGAAGACTCCACATTAAGCAGGCTTGACTGGGTATAAAAGTAGCATCCATCAAAGGCTCAGTCTTTGCAAGGATGGGTTGTGGCTCACCCCTTTGTGCCAAAATTCAAGAGAGAATTGTTAGTCAGTTCAAAAGGAACATTTCTCAACACAAGTTTGCAGAGAATTTAGGTTTTTCAACATCTACAGTACATAATATTGTGAAAAGATTGAGAATTCAGAGACATCTCAGTGCGTAAAGGGCAAGGTCAGAAACCACTGTTGAATGCACATGATCTTTGAGCCCTCAGGCGGCACTGCCTAAGAAACCGTCATGCTACTGTGACAATTATAGCCACCTGGGCTCGGGAGTACTTCAGAAAACCATTGTCACTTAACAGTCCTTCGCTGCATCCAGAAATGCAACTTGAAACTGTATTACACAAGGAGGAAGCCATATATCAACTCTATGCAGAAACGCTGGCGAGTTCTCTGGGCCCGAGCTCATCTCAGATGGACCGAAAGACTGTGGAACCGTGTGCTGTGGTCAAATGAGTCCACATTTCAGCTAGTTTTCAGAAAAAAAAAAAAAATGGGTGTTGAGTTCTCCGTGCCAAAGATGAAAACGACCATCCTGATTGTTATCAGCGAAAGGTGCAAAAGCCAGCATCTGATGGTATGGGGGTGCATCAGTGCCCACAGCATGGGCAAGTTGCATGTATGTGAAGGTACCATTGACTCTGAGGCGTATATTAGGATTTTAGAGAGACGTATGTTGCCATCAAGGCGACGTCTCTTCCTGGGATGTCCATGCTTATTTCAGCAGGACAATGCCAAACCACATTCTGCACGGGCTACAACAGCGTGGCTTTGTAGACAGAGTGTGTGTGCTTGACTGGCCTGCTGCCAGTCCAGATCTATCTCCTATTGAAAATGTATGGCGCATCATGAAGAGGAGAATCAGACAATGGAGACCACGGACTGTTGAGCAGCTGAAGTCTTATATCAAGCAAGAATGGACAAAATTTCCAATTGCAAATCTACTACAATTAGTATCCTCAGTTCCAAAACGATTAAAAAGTTATTAAAAGGAAAGGTGATGTAACACAATGGTAAACATGCCTCTGTCCCAACTTTTGTTGAGTGTTGCAGCCATCAAATTCTAAATTGGTGTATATTTACAAAATACAATTAAGTTGGTCAGTAAAACTATTGAAAATCTTTTCTTTGTACTTTTGTCAGTTAAATAAAGGTTCACATGAATTAACATTACAGATTTGTTTTTATTGCATTTTGGAAAATATCCCAACTTCTCTGGAAATGGGGTTTGTAGTTTAAATCCACTGGAGCCGCTCTAGCAAACCTACCTGCAAGAATATTTGAACCCCCTCCAGTTCAGATGTAAACCGTCCTGCCGGAACAGGTCCTTAATGAATAAGGTCCAGAACTTAATGAACACTACTTCAGTATTCACTATGAAAATGAATCTTAGTGATTGTAGTGATGACTTGCAGCAGACGGATAAGCTTGAGTATTTAAATATTAAGACAGAGGATCTGGTGGAGCTTTTGGGAGGCATCAAGTTGGATAAGTCACCAGGACCAGATAAGATGTTCCACAGGCTACTGTGGGAAGCGAGGGAGGAGACTGCTGAGCCTCTGGCGATGATCTTTGCATCATCAATGGGGACAGGAGAGGTGCCGGAGAATTGGGGGGTTGCGGATGTTGTTCCCTTATTCAAGAAGGGGAGTACAGATATCCCAGGAAATTATAAACCAGTGAGTCTTACCTCAGTGGTTGGCAAGTTGAAGATCTTAAGAGGCAGGATTTATGAACATTTGGAGAAGTATAATATTAGGAATAGTCAGCATGTCTTTGTCAAGGGCAGGTCATGCCTTACGAGCCTGATTGACCTATCCTTCTCCATAATAATCTTGAAATAAATGGCATTATGATCCTCTGCACCAACAGTTCCCAACCTTTAATGCAATGGAGTCTTACCATTAAATGAGGGATCAATGGGCCCCAGGATGGGAACCCCTGCTCTGCCCCATTCCTTAATAGAAGATAGAGTATCACAAACCTTCTAGCTATGATCCATGTATTGATGAACATATTTGACAAACTATTCCATCTAATTGTTTTACAGCATGGGAGTCCAAATCAATGTGGAAAGTTAAAATCACCTACCATCAAAACCTTGGCTGAAATCTCTCTACAAAGTTGTTCCTTGAAATCCACTGACTGAGGAAATCTATGATCCTATTAATGTGGTTGTTCTTTCCTTATTCCTTTGCTCCACCTACATAGTCTCAATTTCCCTGACTAGTAATGCTGCCACTAGCTTTAATCTATCTTGCTCTATCACATCTAAAGCAATGAAATCCAGGAATATTGAGCTACTCCTGCCCCTCCTGCAACCAAGTCTCACAAATGACTACAGTGTTATAATTCCACATGTTGCTCCAGGCCACAAGTCATAGACCTTAATACCACTTGCTTTGAAATATACACAACTCAGAGCATTAGTCCCACTGTTCAGCATTTTGATTCCTGACTTTACATGTAGACTTTGCAATCTTTCTCCACAAACTCCACCAAATGCTCTGGCTCCCATTCCTCCGCAACTCCAGCTTAACCACCACCCCTCATGCAGCACTAGAAGCATTCCAACAAGGATATTAGTCCCCCTCCAGTTCAGATGCAAAGAGTCCTGTCAATACAAGTCCCACTTTTCCTGGAAGAGAGTCCAATTATCCAAAACTCTGAAGCTATCCCTCTTGCACCATCTCCTTAGCCCCATGCTAAACTGCATTATCTTCCTAGTTCTGGCCTCACTAGCACGTGGCACAGGTAGTAATCCTGAGATCACAATCCTGGAGACCCCATTCTTTAACTTGGCACCCAACTCCCTGAACTCACTTATGGAACCTGCGTGGAATCAATGGAACATACATGAACCATGATTTCTGGCTGTTCCCCCTCCCACTTAAGAATGCAGCAGACACTACGAGATATCTCAGATGGACACCTGGGAGGCAAAGTACCATCTGGGAATCGCTTTCTCATCCACAGAACATCCTCCATCCCTTAACCACTGAATCCCTTTATCAATGCAGCTCACCTCTCATCCCCCTTTCCATTCTGAGAAAGAGCCAGATTCAGTGCCAGAGATCTGACTGCTGTGGCTTTCCTCTGCTATTTCCCCCCCACCAACAGTATGCAAAGCAGTAGCCTGGAGGAACAGCCACAGGGGTACACTACACTTGCTGCCTATCCCCATTCCCAATCCTTGCAGTCACCCAGTTAACTGAGTCCTGCACCTTGGGTACAACTAACTCCCCGTATCACCTTTTGATCAACCCCTCAGTCTCCCAAATGATCTGGAGTTCATCCAGCTCTATTTCTTTAACATGGTCTGTAAGCAGCTGCAGCTGGATGCTCTTCCTGCAGGTGTCATAATAGTGATAGTAATTAAATATTTTGTTTTAAATATAAATAGGCTAAGATGCCAGTGGAAAAGAAAGAGGATATTCTGGCTTCATGTTGTGGTTAACCTGAGAAAACAATAGATTTGTTAATATCTTAACCATGAGAGGTTCTCAGATGCTGGAAATCCAGACTAACACAAAATGCTGGAGGAACTCAGCTGGTCAGGCAATATCTAGTGAGGAGAATAAATTGGAGACATTTCAGGTCGATCAGAAATCCACAAGAGATTCTGTAAATGCTGGATTTCCGGAGTAGCACACAAAATGCTGGTTGAACTCAACAGGTGAGAGAGGAAAGTAATAAAGAGTTGATGTTTTGGGCCAAGACCCCTCATCCAGATCCCAATGAAGGGTCTCAGCCTGAAATGTTGACTTTAGTCCTTTCCATAAATTTTGCCTGACCTGAGTTCCTCCAGCAGTTTTGTGTGTTATATTTATTAACTCCTTGAACAAGACTGCTCTTCAAATGGCATAAGCTCAGTAAAGCTAGTATTGGCACAACTATATGCAATAATGAAACAGAAAATTGCAGGGACTAAACACCAGCATTTTGACACATCCTCAAACCTGTTTAAATGCAGATCACCATAAAGTATAACTATGGGTTACCTCTCTGAAGAGCAGCACTTCAGCCTCTTATTTCGACTGCACTTGTGCAAAGAAAATGACTGACCTGCAGAAATAAATCAAGCTTCCTTTTCAAGTGTAGGGTATTGTAATTGCTTTCAAAGTAGCTATAAATCTTCGCTTCATGCAATGCTGTTGTTTGAAGAATTCAAACTAACAGCAATGGATAGAGTTGAAAATTCTTGCACAATGTGCAGCATTTGGTGTCTGACATGTTTAATGCAATTCATGTACATTTCCATTTGAGTGAAACTATACCACTTTAGTCATTTTGAATGTTACTTTATTATATTCTTTGTCCTTATAGATTAGATGTTATTAACATGAAGCCTTGATTCTTTGACATGGGTTTCAATTCAATGTAAATTTCATATTACAGTGCATATGGCACCACGTACAACTGAGATTGGATTTGCTGTGTACGCCTACAAGAAAATCAAAAAAATGAAATACCATACCCAGCAAGACAAACAATTCATGTGCAAAATATACCAAACTGTGCAAATACAAAAGAGGAAAATACTAAATGATCAAAAAATAAACAAAAGATGAAGAGTCATTGAAAGCGAGTCCATTGTTTGTGGGAACAGTTCTGTGATGGGTCAAGTGAAGTTGAGTGAAGCCATCTTCTCTCATCAAGAGCCTAATAGCCGAGGGGTAATAACTCTTCCTGAGCCTGGTAGTGGGGGTCCTGAGGCTCCTGTATGCTGATTCACCACCAAATTTGATTTGGCCTATGACAGTGGTGGTGTCGGCAAAGTTAAATGTGGTGTTGGAGCTGCGCTTAGTTAGAAGGGAAAGCAAATAGAGCAGGGGGCTGAGCACACAGCCTTGAGGTGCACCTGTGCTGATGGAGATTGTGGAGAAGTCATTGCCAATCCGAACTGGCTAGAGTATGCAAGTGAGGAAATTAAGAGCCCAATTGCACAAGGAGGTATTAAGGCTAAGATCTTGAGGATTATTGATTTTGAGGGGAAGGTAGTATGGAATGCTGAGCAGTGGTGATAAAGGGCATCCTGACATATACATCTTTGTTGTCCAAGGTGGAGTGAAGAGCCAATGAAATGGCATCTGCTATTCACCTGTAGGCAGATTGGAGTAGATCCAGCTTCAGGCAATTGATATGCTTCATCACTACAGTAATGTAGTTAACACAACTAACAGTGACCTGGGCATATTTCCCATCACTGCCTGCAAAGAGTTTGTATGTTCTCCCGACTGCATGGGTTTTCTCCAGGTGTTCTGGTTTCCTCCCACAGTTCAAAGTTGTACTGGTTGTAGATTAATTGGTCATTGCAAGTTGTCCCATGATTAGGCTAGGGTTAGATCAGGGAATTGCTGGGTGGCATGGCTCAAATGGCCTATTAGATGCTGTAACTCAATTAAAAACACAAAAATCTCTCACAACACTTCACTGTGGATGCAAGTACTGCTAGACTGATGACACATGATGCTTTCTTTGCTCCTTCCATCAGTAAACCCCTCAGTGACTCTGGGTTTTGTGCATCCTGCAATTAACAATATAAATCCTTACAAAACTGACCTTCTACTGAGTGTGGCAGATTAACCAACAGACACCACCCATCATTGTACTGCATTCCCACTAGTGCCTCTGTCGTCCTTCATGTATTTAAGGTCAGTCTTTGTCCTTTACATTTTAAAATCTAGATTTTGCTTGTTAGCTTTGGGCCTTGTGCAGCAAAGAAATCAAACAGGACTCTGCTGGGAGATAATTTATTTCAGCTTATTTTCCTTCATTGTGTTCTTCATACCCCAAGGGACTTTAAAATCCCTTCCAAATAATGTTGGCACTTTCCTTCATTTGGTTGCAATGCCACCATTTAAATCCATTAATTGCAGCTTGTGATAATTCTAAGATTTTCCCAGCTCTGTCTAGAGATATGCCCCCTTCACTGAGAAAAGATAGTACTTTAATACAATATAATTCAATTTAGTAAAATTAATTTTGTTTGTAACTAATAAATGGCTGTATGCATGGGTGAAGTGACATTGTAAGATTCACCAATTCATATTTAATTTGATCCAACTCAAGCAACTTGCTCATAACTGCAAGAAGCTGCCTTGCATACAAGCACAGTAGATATATCCATTAAGAGGCATCCAGTACAAACACTTAGTTGATATTCGTTGTCTGGAGTCCTCCCAAGTGACTACACTGTTTTCTTTCTCATCTGTACTATACTATTGACTGAGAATTTGCTTTTTTCTCTTTGTGCATTCCATTTCTCTCATACCATGAGATTGTTGATTGTCACCTGCCAATTTCCCAAAATATCATGTTACTTTCAAAGAAATTTATTAGCTGTTGCTTTGTTTCAAAGTTCAAACGCTCAAAGTAAAAAGTACAAATGTCACCATATACCACACTGAATTCATTCCTTGCAGGCATTTATAACATATACAAGAAACACAATTGTCAGTGAAAAACTGCACCCAACAGGATGGATAAATAACCAATGTGCAAAAGAGAACAACCTCTGCAAATACAGAATAATAACCTATAAATATTGAGAACTTGCATAACCGGTGAAGCAGCTAGTGCCGACAGCAAGGCAGCCCAGAATTTTCCTGTGACACTGAAGGCCATAATTGAAAAGGACAACTATCCTGCTGAGCTAATCTTCAACATGGATGAAATAGGACTCTTTTGGAAAGGAACACCCTCTCATACTTTGATCTCCCAAGAGACATGCATTTGGGTTCAAGGCTACAAAGGACCGGTCAACTCTTATGCTAGGAGGCAGTGCTAAAGGGGACATCCACACTAGATCGGATAATTTTGAGAACGCCGGTTTTGCGTAAAAATGATAGGCGTCCACAATATGTGTTTTTAAGAATATCTCCATCCACATCGAAACAGATTTCAGCGAATCTCCTCCTCCTGCGCATGCGCAGGACACATCTACCGAAAACAAGCAACATGTTTGGTGTCGAATCTCACCGTGAAAGTGCACGTTTGTGTAGTTACAGACTAGAAAAGCTTAAAACGACGGACTGCTGTTGGTTCTCGCACAGGAGAAGTTAAAAAACAAATACTGGAGCATATGGAGGCAACCAACAGGGGGTGCATGGACAGATTGACCCGGCTGATGACAAACATTGAAAAACTGACCAACTCTGTTGCACTAATAAAGCACTCTTTTAAATGTATAAAACATGTCTGCATCAGTGTTATCTTGTATCATTGTATGGAAATACATTAGGCTGTTACACATCTATTGTCAGAGAAGTACTTGCATAAATAGGTAAATCACCTTCATACAAGCAAGGACAGAAAACAGGGCAAAGTGAGTATACTTATTTATTCAGCAAGTTATGGGTCAAAGTATTTGGCGAGTACATTTCTAACTCTTCTGGCTTCAGTCTCGTTGCCGTCTGTTCTGAAATTGTTAGGTTGCGTTAAAGCCTATTATGTATCTCTGAAATCCCCGCAAGCAATGAAAGGTATTTTAAAGCCAAGTTTACCCAGTGATTTGGAAATCAAACAAGGAAGCTGTTTGCAAAGCTGTTTTTAATAAAGCAAAGAGACATGACTTCCTGCTACCGGGAACTGCTTCATGAGGGGAAACTTAACAAGGCGGCCAAATCTCATCGCCTACTTTAAGAATTAGAGGACCCACCGTCTGGTCCCGCCTGCAAGATGTAACCAGCACCCGCTTCCCTCTGCCGCCGCTGCGATGGTGTACAGGTTAGGGCTATTTGTTTGTTACTCAACAAATTGCATCAAATAATGCCATGTATCACGGGTTTTATTTTTAACAAATTGGGCACACGTGTCCATGCAATGTTATGAGCCCCCATAGCGCTGATTTGCATAGCACACCACTTCCGAGGAATGCATCCTCACTGTTAACTGGGTTCACTTTAAGAGGTGGGCCTGACGCGATGTGATTACATTAAGGGTTTTGAAGCACACTGCGTTCAGGTTTTGGAGTTCAAAATGTGTCGGGTTTTCTTCTCTTAAACATAAAACACTCCGATCATTTTATTTGCAAAAACCTACAAGGATCAATAACAATACTCCGGTGAACTAAATACACCTTCCCAAGATCAAGATTCTCAAACTAGAAAAAAGGTTCCCAGAGCTGTCGGAGCCACCAGCTGCAACCTCAGTCAACTCCTACAGCCACCACGGAGACCCCAGAACCCGGGATTGCTTTACAGCCGCAAGTCTCAGCTGACAAGCTTTCCTTGACAGCAACGATGTTATCCCACAAAGAAAACCTCCACACTGACCAAATCCTTCAGCTTGAAATGGAACAAATTAAAACTTACGGTGTGTATATAGTGATTGTATTATAATACAGTCCAGATGCATTCTCTATCGAGTTGGATTTTATAGCTAAGCAGTGAGTGTTGTGCATTTAATATTTAAGTAATATTTGAATAATCTTGCAAACAGTATATTTAAGCATTCTTGTTCATTTCAATAATTCATTAGAGGTTATCTGTAAAAATACACGAATTGCGAACATCACACCACCAGAATACGCGCGCGACTTGTTTAAAGTAAACTCGAAGTTAGACCCGCACTCCCAGACTCCCGTGTCTTTGAAATAGTTTAATGCTTTGAAGTTTCAAAACATCACACACAAATGCCTCAGACTGCTGAAACAAGAGGTGAGCGCTCCAGCCCGTTGATCAGCTATAACCAGGTGACCACTGAATATCATTTTTCTATTGTTAAAAGTGGACTTGCGTATTTACCTTGGTAATACCCAAGTAGCCTTTACGAGAAAGCGGTGATGTCATTTCGCCTGGGTGGAGTAGAACGAAGAGTTGCCATGTTCTAGAAAGGACGGCGTTTGAATGCTTTCCCAGGTTTGGCGAGGAAAGATTTTCGCGAGTAAATTGATCAGCGCTGGATTGCGTGATTGCCAAGTTCCTTAATTGGCCTACTAGCGTCAGCAGGGACAGCTCATTTCAATGTCTAGCCCATGTTTGGAAGTTAAGCACGTGTGTGCCAAAAACTGCCACTACCGTATTGGTTTTGTATATCGTATTGCATTAAAAAATCAAAGACCTCTAAACTGGCCTGGAATTATCGCACTCCTAGTACGTGTTGGCGCATGGATAAGGCATCAGAAATAGTAATCTGAAGGTCACTAGTTCGAGCCTCAGCTGAGGCAGCGTACTTGTGTCACTTAACAAGTCGTTAAGCTGCCTCGGTCCTAGTGCCCAACATCAGTGGCGTAGAGAAGGGAAGGCTTGCAGCGTGGGCAACTGGAAACCTTCCAAGGCACAAATCCATAGTCTCACCAGACTAACTGATGCCTGGTACACAGCACAGGTCTTCAGTACTCAGTCAGCTACCCCACCTGGGCCAGATGCTTTCAGTCAGTTCATTCTTGAAGGATGCTGGCACAGACTGAAATCACAGGATCATCAGGGGCCATGGAAGATTGTGAAGTTTCCCCCATTTTAACAGTCAAGGCAAGCATAAAAGACATTGAGCTCATCTGGGAGTGAAGTATTGTAACTACATCACTTGATTTCACTTTGTAGGTGGCGAGAGCATTTAAGCCCTGCCACAGACTATTCAATTATTCAGGTTTAGTCCCAAATTGCCTCTTCAAATGAGATGGATTTCTGGAGATCATACCTTGATCTCTTGCATTTTACTGAGTCACAAGACATGAAACATCACTGGCCTGGCCCGCAGTGGTCTGTGGATCTGATCGTTCAACCAGGGCTTCAGTTTGGGGAAGACCCTGCATGATTGTGGGGACACATTCATCTGAAACTATTTTTATGAAGTCTGTGACAACCCAGGTATATTTGGTCCTCTGAGTCCTTGAACACGGCCCAGTCCATTGACTTGCAGCAATCCCGCAACTGCTCCTCGGCCTACTGTGACCCCCCTTTTGTTGTGCCCATCTCTGGAGCCTTCCTCTTTAGCCTGTGCCCATACGCAAGTAAGAGGACAGCTGAGTAATCTGATATCCCGAAAGAATGGAACAACAGGGATTCTTTATCAGAATATAGCAGTGGTCGAGTGTATTGGTACCTCTGGCGCTGCAGGTGATACTTTGGCATAGATTTCTTCAAGCAAGCCTGACTGAAGTCCCCAGCAAGGATTTGCAAAGGCACGAACTGAATAATCACATGGATGTGGTGTTCAAAATAACAGGCAATTTCTCTTTTTAAAAAAAGTGCACATCAGGAGACCAGTCAAAGCTGATCTACACGAGCACAAACTTGATACAGCTATTACATTCTCAGTCAATGAGATTACCAGTAAAACTATTTTCATAACAGAATTGTGGCTACATGAAGACTCAATTAAGTAACAGACTAGGGTCATGATTACTGAGTGAAAGTTGTCCACAGGTCTAACAGTAAATCCAATTTTTTATTACAATTATAACTCAATTATAATATGATTAATGAAGTTTCTGAACCTTGGACATCATTACTACTACAATACATGTTGCTACTTCTAGGCTTTGTCTGCAGTTTCCTGTCATCATATTAGCATAATCACATCTCCACTTACTAGTTATTAGCCCTCAGTTCTTTCCCCTACAACAATTAAGGCAGAGGAGGCAGCTAATGATAAACAAAAGATTCTGCAGATGTTAGAAATCCAGGGCAAAACAAAAGACTGGAGGAACTCAGCAGGACAGGCAGCATCTATGCAAATGAATGAATAGTCAAAATTCTGGGCCAATACCACAGGTATTTTTGTTTGCTGATGTCAACACTCAGTGCCTACTTAACATTGGCCTTTGGCAGTTTGTAAGCTGATCAGGATCACAATGGAGATCTCTTGGCAAGTAGGACAGTTAGCACTTAGACGTTCCAGGTTGGGGGAACAAATGTGACAGGATTGCTACATCCGAACACCACAAAGACCATCATGAAATACCGTCTCCTACCTTTCACCTTCTCCAAATTAGCAGTCCAGTCCATATTGTGTATCAAGTCATCCTCTGGTTTTACCGATGTATCCAGCAAAGTAGTTTTGTGAGCCATCTTCAGCATTCTGTTGTGTACTATTCAGCCATGTCTTCCAATATAAAGCAGCAAACTACAGATTCACAGTAGATCACATAATAAAAGCATTAATAATTTTACTTGCAAGGGGAGGTATACCACCAGCCAAGTTTCATCTGGAAATATAGCTCTGATCATCTGCTTAAAGCCAAGTACTTTTATAACTTCTTTTACTGTTAAAGGTCTAGATGGGTTAGAGTTTGTGAAATGTGTTCAGGAAAGTTTTCCAAATCAATATATGGATGAACCAACTAGGGAGGATCCAATACTAGATCTCCTACGAGTTAGAGCAGGTGATGGAAGAGTGTGTAGGGGAACACTGGTTCCAGTGATCATAACATCATTAGTTTCAACTTGATCATGGATAAAGATAGATCTGGTCCTCGGGTTGAAGTTCTAAACTGGAAAAAGGCCAAATTTGAAGAAATGAGAAAGGATCTAAGAAGTGTAGATTGGGATAGGTTGTTCTCTGGCAAGGATGTGATCGGTAAGTGGGAGGCCTTCAAAGGAGAAATTTTGGCCGTGTAGAGTTTGTATGTTCCTGTCAGGGCTAAAGGCAAAATGAATAAGAATAAGGAACCTTGGCTCCCAAGGGATACTGGAACTGATAAAGAGAGATATATAACATGTATAGGCAACAGGGAGGAAATAAGATGCTTGAGGAGTACAAGTAAAAAATGCTTGAGAAATCAGTAAGGCTAAAAGACAACATGAGGTTGCTTTTGCATGGTGCTCCTTTCCTTTTCTCCCCCACTCTAAAATTGTAGAAAGCAAAAATACACCAATCTTACTTAGGATGTCAAAAAGAATGTGTCATCTTTAACTTTATGACTTGGAGATCAGTTCATCTTCTACTCACTTAACTATTCACAGTAACAGAAATTTTGACTGAGGTGAACACACAAAGTTTTCTCATCCAAACTAGCAAACCACCTTAGAATTCCATATTCCCCATTTTGTTACATTACATTTACAAAAGAATTCAGGGTTACAGGTAGATTTCCACATCATTGCCATTAGTTGCTGGTACCATCTTGTCACAGAACTCACCAACATTCCCAAGTACTGACATTTGACTTCAGGTTTGGCAAATTAGCTACTCACATGGCTGATACCTCATTACCAAAGCCATCTATTCTACATCTGGTCACAGGAAGAGGTTGACTAGTAGACAGAAAGGAGCCAAGAAGGAGCATACAGCTTACCTTTAAGTACAACATCCTTACTGAGTTCTGTAAATGCTTGGATGATGGAAGCTCATGGTGTTGAAAGGCATTGTAATCAAATGTGAACCTCCAGGTCACACTTCAGAAACACAGACCTCCTCAAACAGTGGAAGAAGTGTACCACCTCTGCCTGCCCACCTCATGCCCATCCATAAAAGAGTCTGCAGATGCTACTTTCATTAGACACTAATTGTCCTTGATACCAGTCAGCCACAACAATAGTTCAAGGCAAAGTCTGCTCAAGTGATAAAGTAAGTAAACCAAACTTGAGAAAACAAAACCATGCACTCACCTCCCTGCTGCTCCAGCATCCTAACAGCAAATGCAACACTACTTCTTAGCACCACATCAGAAACCAGCTCAAATGAATTAACTTACTACCCCAAAATCTCATTTTATACACATACTCAAACCAATCCCACCCTGTCACATGATTAATCACAATGGCAAACAAGCTTTAATTAAGCCATTTAGCACATGAACCACTACCACACCTGTGGACCTTGACAATATTAATTTGCACATATCAAAAGGTGAATGTCATTCCAGCTAAGCAGGCACCGAAAATCAAGGATATCAATGCAGTGGTGCCTATGCATAAGGGGAAGGTGAAATCTGCAATCAAAAAGTCTATTTGATCATTGTAGCAACAAAGATGAATTAAGGAAAAGAAAGATAGGGCATTGAAGAATGCAGTAGAACAGAGTGATCTAGGAATAATGGTGCATAGTTCCCTGAAGGTGGAATCTCATCGGGATAGGCTGGTGAAGAAAGCTTTTGGTATGCTGGCCTTTATAAATCAGAGCATTGTGTATAGGAGTTGGGTTGTAATGTTAAAATTGTACAAGGCATTGGTAAGGCCGTATTTGGAGTATTGTGTACAGTTCTGGTCACCAAATTATAGGAAAGATGTCAACAAAATAGAGAGTACAGAGAAGATTTACTAGAATGTTACCTGGGACTCAGCATCTAAGTTACAGAGAAAGGTTGGGGGGACTTGATAGAGGTATTTAAAATTATGAGGGGGATAGATAAAGTTGACGTGGATGGGCTTTTCCCATTAAGATTAGGGAGATTCAAACAAGAGGACACGAGTTGAGAGTTAGGGGGCAAAAGTTTAGGGGTAACACGAGGGGGAATTTCTTTACTCAGAGTGGTAGCTGTGTGGAACGAGCTTCCAGTAGAAGTGGTAGAGGCAGGTTCAGTATTGTCATTTAAAGTACAATTGAATAGATATATGGACAGGAAAGGAACAGAGGGTTATGGGCTGAGTGTGGGTCAGTGGGACTAGGTGAGAGTAAGCGTTTGGCACGGACCAGAAGGGCCGAGATGGCCTGTTTCCGTGCTGTAATTGTTATATGGTTATAAGGTTGATATTTATATAAAATTCAGAGGATGGTGGGAACTCAACTGGGAGATGGGTATAAAAGGATAGAAGTTGTTATACTTACATTTTTACATATTGGATGTACTAGGTTGAATTATTCAGAATTAATATGCATGATACGGGCATTTGAGAGGAGTGCACTTGTCACAGGGAACAGTGCTGGGTCCATTGTTATTTGTCATCTATATCAATGATTTGGATGATAATGTGGCAAATTGGATCAGCAAATTTGCTGATGATACAAAGATTAGAGGTGTAGTGGACAGTGAGGAAGGTTTTCAAAGCTTGCAGAGGGATTTGGACCAGTCGGAGGAATGGGCTGAAAAATGGCAGATGGAGTTTAATGCGGACAAGTGTGAGGTATTGCACTTCGGAAGGTCAATCCAAGGTAGAACATACAAGGTAAATGGTAGGACACTGAGGAGTGCAGTAGATAGAGCGATCTGGGATTACAGATACATAATTCCCTAAAAGTGGTGTCACAAGTAGATAGGGTTGTAAAGGGAGCTTTTGGTACATTGGCCTTTATAAATCAAAGTATTGAGTATAAGAGTTGGAATGTAATGGTGAGGTTGTATAAGACATTGGTGAGACCGAATTTGGAGTATTGTGTGCAGTTTTGGTCACCTAATTACAGGAAGGATATTAATAAGGTTGAAAGAGTGCAGAGAAGGTTTACAAGGATGTTGCTGGGACTTGAGAAATTGAGTTACAGAGAAAGGTTGAATAGGTTAGGACTTTATTCCCTGGAGCGTAGAAGAATGAGGGGAGATTTGATAGAGGTGTATAAAATTATGATGGGTATAGATAGAATGAATGCAAGCAGGCTTTTTCCACTGAGGCCAGAGGAGAAAAAAAACAGAGATCATGGGTTAAGGGTGAAGGGGGAAAAGTTTAAAGGGAACATTGGTGGGGGGCTTCTTCACGCAGAGAGTGGTGGGAGTGTGGAATGAACTGTCAGATGAAGTGGTGAATGCGGGCTCACTTTTGACATTTAAGAAAAACTTGGACAGGTACATGGATGAGAAGGGTATGGAGGGATGTGGACCAGGTGCAGTTCAGTGGGACTAGGCAGAAAAATGGTTTGGCACAGCCAGGAAGGGCCAAAGGGCCTGTTTCGGTGCTGTAATGTTCTATGGTTCTACGTTCAAAATAAAAACAGAAAATATAGGAGGCAAGGAGGCCTGGTAGTGTTTGTGGAAAGAGAAATAATTGATATTTTGAGTCCAACGCCCTTCATCAGAACTGAAAGAAATTAGTTCGTCTAGGTGGAGGAGAAGGAGGGAATGGATGGAATTTTTTCTTAGGGGCAGTTAAACTTCACGGCTGCATATCAACCTATCAGAAAATTCTTCAATAGGTGAATCTTCAGAACTCTCTCTACAAGGGGGATGTGGAAATTTACTCAATAAACAGTCAAGGCACAGATCACTGATATTTTCAACGTTGAGGTTAAAGGATGTGCAGCTTCAAGTTCCTGGCTACTGACATCTTAAGTGATCTATTCTGGACCTAATGCATAGATGCCATCACAGAAAAGCCACACCAGTGTCTCCACTTCATTAGGCGATTTAATGTGTTACTGAAGACCTTATCAAATTCCTACAGATGGATAGTGGAGAGTTTTCTGACTAACTGCATGGCTGCCCACCAGTCAGGCTCCAATGCAAAGGATCGAAAGAGGCTGCAGAGGGATGTTAACTCAGCGAGCATCTTTACGGCCACAACCCTCGGCACAATTGAGGACATCATTGGGCAGTTCTTCAGGAAGGCAGCATCTATCATTAAGGATCCTCACCATCCAGGGCATGCACTCTTTTCATTGCTACCATCAGGGAGGAGGACAGGGACCTGAAGATCCAGACTGATTATTTTAGGAGTAACTTCTTCACTTCTACCATCTGTATTCTGGTTCATTAACAGCACCGTACTATTTCTTTTGTATGATTATTTTTCATTGTGATATAATACCATATGACATAGGAGCAGAATTAGGCCATTTGGCTCTGTCGTTCCATCATGGTTGATCAATCCCATTCTCCTGACTTCTCCCTGTACCCTTCGATACCCTGACTAATCAAGAACATATCTTCCTCTGCCTTAAATATATTCAATGACTGGGCTCCCACTGCCATCTGTGGCAATGAATTCCACAGATTCTAGACTCTACCTAAAGGAATCCCTCCTCATTTCTTCTAAATGGATGTCGCTCTATTCTGAGATTGTGCCTGTGGGTCCTAGATGCCCCCACTATAGGAAACATCCTTCCTACATCCACTCTATCCATATCTTTCTATTTGTTTTGTTTCAATGAGATACCCCCTCATTCTTCTAAACTCCAGTGAGAACGTGCCCAAAGCCATCAGATGCACTGTATATAATGAAAGGGTTAACCCTTTCATTTATTGGGTCATTTTCGTGAACCTCCCTGGGCTCTCCAATGCCAGCACATCCTTTCTTGAGTGAGGAGCTCAAAGCTGCTGAAAATACTACAGCTACTGCTACCCTTGCTCTTGTATTCTAGTCCTCTTGAAATGAATGCTAATGTTGCATTTGCATTCCTTACCACTGACTCAACCTGCAAGTTAAACTTCAGGAAATCCTGAGCAAGGACTCACAAGTCCCTTTGCACCTCTGATACTTGTTTTTAAAATTTTCTCCGTTTAGTAATTAGTCTATACCTTTATTCCTTCTACCGAAGTGCATGATCATATACTTCCCTACACAATATTCCATCTGCCAATCCTGTACCTGTTCTCCAAATCTAATGGTTCTGTCCTGACGAAGGGTCTCAGCCCGAAACATCGACAGTGCTTCTCCCTGTAGATGCTGCCTGGCCTGCTGCGTTCCACCAGCATTTTGTGTGTGTTGCTTCTGCAGACTCCCTGCTTTCTCAACACTAATCGTCCCTTCACCTAACTTCACATCATCTGCAAAATTGGCCATAAAGCCATCAATTCCATCATCCAAGTCATTAATGTATAAAGTCAAAAGAAGTACAGGCCAGTGATGTTAAACCTGGTTTTGATTCTGCAAGGAGGTGGAGGATCAAACATGATAGAATTGAACATGAGGGGCTGAATGGTCTTTCTGCTATTCATTAAGTTATGCCATTGCACTCATTCCTTCATTGGTACTTGGTAAATTTTATGAAGTCTTTTTGTTGAAGATTTCTTGTCATTCTTTGATTTCAATAATGAAAGAAATATTATTACAAAAGAAATTACTGGTGCCTGTAGTCTCCTATATCATTGCAAGACTTTGATTCTTGCAGAACTAAATAAGGCACAGTATCACCTGCTTGGGAACTTAACCAGAAATAAAACAGACCAACATGCCAACATCAATGATGCCTTGCGAAAAGATTTTAGAGAAGGATAACAAATGAAAATAAAACTGGTCTTCATGGTGACTTTTAAGGATTAGTTGCAAAATAAAGCTTAGCAAATGCATTTCAATGCATGGAGAATGAGTCGAAACGGTACTTCAAATATTGAATTAAAGCATCCGTGTTGTTAGATACCAATTTCCAAGGATCAACTTTAGCATCAATGCTCAACTTTATTCAAAGTATGAGGGGTGATTGATAAGTTTGTGGCCTAAGGTAGAAGGAGATGAGTTATACAGCTCTTGTTACATGCACATGCAGTTCAACTCTTCGAGTGATTATGCAGAAAGTTTGAAGTTAATAACTTTTCTCCTTCTACCTTAGGAGATGAGTTATTATCTTCAAACTTTCTGCATAATCACTCAAAGAGTTGAACTGCATGTGCATGCAATGAGAGCTGTATAACTCATCTCCTTCTACCCTAGGCCATGAACCTATCAATCACCCCTGCTGTGGACGCTCTCTGGAGGTCCAAGATCTGTATGCTCCACGACCGCTGGACTAAGTGTGTAAATGTAGGAGGGGACTATGTTGAAAAATAAATGTGCTAGGCTTTCTAAAATTGACTCCTTCTACCCTAAGCCACGAACTTATCAATCACCCTTCATATATGTTTGTAAGTACAGGTTGTGCCTCTCTTATCTGAAATTCCAAAATCCGAGAACCGCTGAAATCCAACATTTTTTTCAGCGCAGATATGATGACACAATGGAAAATTCCACAAGGCAGTAGGGAAGTTCCCAGGTGACACACAGATCTGTGCCCAACACGGATAGTCGTGAAAAGTGACCTCACATATAAGACCATAAGATATAGGAGTGGAATTAGGCCATTTGGACCTTCGAATCTGCTCTGCCATTTCATCATGGCTGATCCATTTTTGCTTTCAGCCCCAGTCTGCTGCCTTCACCCCCATAGCCCTTGATTCCCTGACCAATCAAGAGTTTATCATCCTCTGCCTTAAATATACGTAAAGGCCTGGCCTCCACAGCTGCCAGTGACAAAGTATTCCACAGATTCATCACTCTCTGACTAAAGGAATTCCTCCTCATCTCCATTGTAAAAAAAATGCCCCTCTATTCTAAGGCTGTGTCTTCTGGTCTTAGACTCTCCCACCATAGGAAACATCCTCTCCACATGAACTCTATCAAGGTCTTTCAACATTTGATATGTTTCAATACCTTCATTCCTTTTTTCCATTGTGTCATCATATCTGCGCTGAAAAAATGTTGGATTTCAGCAGTTCTCGGATTTTGGAATTTCAGATAAGAGAGGCACGGCCTGTACTTACAAACATATATGAAGGGTGATTGATAAGTTCGTAGCCTAGGGTAGAAACATACCCTTCATTCTTCTGAATTCTAGTGAATAGAAGGCCAAAGCTATCAAACCCTCTTCATGACAAACCGTTCAACCCTGGAATCAATTTTGTGAACCTTCTTTGAACGGTCTCCACTTTCAGAATGTCCTTTCTCAGATGAGGTCTCAATATTTCAAGTGAGGCCTCACCATTGCATAATTGCTTAAGTCTCAAAATTGCATCCTTGTTTTTATATCCTAGTCCTTTTGAACTGAATGCTAACATCACATTTGCCTTCCTCACCGCACACTCAACCTGAAAATTAAGCTTCAGGAAATCTTGCACAAGGACTCCCAAGTGTCTCAGTTTGTGCCTCCGTGTTTTGTATTTTCTCTCCGTTTAGAAAATAGTCTACCCTTGTCATTGTACTCACCCAATCCAGAAATGCTGATCCCCTGGTGGGCTCAACCAGAAGCTGCTCTGAAAAGCATTCTCATAGGCATTCTAGAAAATCTCTCTCTTGGGACCCAGCACCAACATGATTTTTCCAATCTGCCTGCATACTGAACAACCCCTCTCCGACTATTGTAACATAGCCCTTTTGGCAATGTTAATTTGTAGACCACGTCCTTACTACTGTTTAGGGTCTGTAGAAAACTCCCATCAGGGTCTATTTACCCTTTCAGTTCCTTAGCTCTATCCACAATGATTCAACACCTTCCAAACCCATGTTGCCTCTTTGTATTGATTTTATGTCATTTTTACCAACAGAACACCACCACGCTCTCTGCCTTCCTGCCTGTCCTTTTGATACAATATATATCCTTGAATATCTCAGCTATAAACTTCTTTCAGTCATGATTCAGTGATGCCTGCAACATCATACTTGCCAATCTGTAACTGTGCTGCAAGTTCACCTACTTTATTCCATATACCGCGCACATTCAGACACAACACCTTCCATCCTGTAGTCGCTCTTTTCGATTTTGTCTGCCTTTTACATTGCAACTCATCCTGTTGACGGCAATATTGCCCTGTCATCAGCCTCTCCTTTTTGCGAGTCTCATTACAGATTGTTTCTGTTTGTAAACCAGCTACCTCCTCCTCAGCAAACAACATGAGTGAATCTGCAGATGCTGGAAATAAATAAAAACACAGAATGCTGGCAGAACTCAGCAGGCCAGACAGCATCTATGGGAGGAATCTCCGTTGATACCCCTTCCCCCCCCCCCCTTACCCCATCCCTATCTATAATTTTCGTCCGGTTCTCTTTCTCTCTCTTTTCCCCCCTCACTATAATCTCCCCCCAGCCCTACCTTTCTTTCTCTTTTATTTCCCATAATTCTCCACCTTCCCCCTAGCCCATTTCCCTTCAGCCTATCATTTCCCAGCTCTCTACTTCATCCCTCCCCCCACTTCTTATCCCCCCTCGACCATCCCATGTTACTTCACTCCTGATTAAGGGTTTTGGCCCGAAACGTCATCACTACCTCCTCCCATAGATGCTGTCTGGCCTGCTGAGTTCTGCCAGCATTTTGTGTTTTTACCTCCTCCTCAGCACTCACTCCAGTTTCCATTGCATTGCCAAATTTGTTTAAACCTTCCCGAACAACTCTAGCCAACCTGCACACAAGGACGGTGGTGAAAAGAAGCTGATGAAAAATAGAAAAACTGCATCAATGAAATATAAAGTTCACAACTGAGTATTGAAAGAGTAGATTCGTCAGCACTGGAGTGAGATTATGCCGCTTAACAGTATGCTGATCATGAAACAAGCAAAGATCTACCTATCATGATGAATTGAAGGTAATTGTGAATATTCAGCAGGCTGGTTGCCGGAATTTAAGAAAAGGTGCCCATTAAATTTTGAAAGATTTCTGGCGATAAAACATCTGATCACGAAGCTGCAGAGAAACTCATTGAGCTTGCCAAAATCATCGCTGAAGAAACTCTAACTGGCTGAGTAGATGCATCAGTCCATATGTGTGATGAGCAAGTGTAAAAAAAATCAGAATGGGATTTAATATCACTGACATATGTAGTGACATTTGTCGCTCTGTGGCTGCAGTACATTGCAATACCAATAAAAACTATAAATTACAATGAGTGCATATATAAAAAAAGTTAATTAAATGTGTAGTGCAAAAAGAGGAAGAAAATACTGAGGAAGTGTCTATGGGTTTATTGTCCATTCAGAAATCTGACTGCAGATGGGAAAAAGCTGTTCCTGAAATGTAAAGAATTTTAGAATTTTTAGAATTTATTTACACCTTATATCCACCCCACAACGTGAGGGACTAAAAATCGTTGCGTTATGACTCCATTGCAATGTACAGACGTGTGAATTTAAAAGTCTAATGGCTTGGAGTAAGAAGCTGTCCCCATAGCCTTTTGGTCCTGGCTTTAATTCTGCGGTGCCATTTGCCAGACAGAAGCAGCTGAAACAGTTTATGGTTGGGGTGACTGGACCCCCAATGATCTTCCAGGCCTTCTTTCTGCACCTGCTGATATAAACGTCCTCAATGGGGGGGGGGGGGGGAAGTTCACGTCCACAAATGTGCTACCGCTCTCTGCAGTGCCGAGTGAAGAAGGTTGGTGCAGCTCCCGTAACAGGCGGGGATACAGCCAGTCAGTATGCTCTGAATGAATCCCCTGTGAAGGTCTTGAGGATCTGGGGGCCAATGCTGAACTTCCTCAGTCACCTGAGGTGTAAGAGACACCACTGCGCTTCTTTTTGCCACAGAGCCAGTGTGTACAGTCCAGGTGAGATCATCAGTGATGTGTATACTGAGGAACTTAAAACTATTCACCCTCTCAACTGCAGACCCATTGATGTTGATCAGGCCGAGCCTGTCTCCGTTCCTCCTGTAATCCACAATCAGCTCTTTTGTTTTTTTTTAACATTGAGGGAGACGTTGTTATTCTGGCACCACAGTGTCAGGGTGTCAACCTCTCCTCTGTAGGCTGTCACGTCATCACTAGAAATAAGGCTGATCAAAGTCTTGTCATTTGCCAATTTGATCAGCAGATTGGAGCTGTGTGTGGCGGTACAGTTGTGGTTGTAAAGGGGGTAGAGAAGGGGTCTCAGAACAAACTCTAGAGGGCACCTGTATTGAGGGTAGAGGGGCAGAGGTGATGGAACCCATCCTTACCACCTCTCGGCGATCTGATAGGAAGTCTAGGATCCAGCTGCACAAGATGGGATGCAGCGTGAGGTCTCTGAGCTTCCTGTCAGGTCTGGAGGGAATTATAGTTTTGAATGCTGAACTATAGTCCAGGAACAGCATTCTAATGTATGTGGACCTCTTCTCCAGGTGAGTGAGGATGGTATGTAGTGCTGTGGCTGTGGTGTCATTGGTAGAGCGGTTCCATCCGTAGGCAAATTGTAGGGGGCCCAGTGTGGGTGGTAACATGCTGCAGATGTGGTCTTTAACCAGCCGCTCAGAGGAATTGCTTATAATTGAAGTGAGTGCGACAGGACGCCACTCGTTCATGCATGCTATCTTAGATTGTGTCTTCAGGCTCCTCTACCTCCTCCTAGATGGTAGCAATGAGAAGAGGGCTGGTCCAGGGCCCTTAACGATGAACGCTGCCTTTTTTGATGCATCCCACTTTGAAGTCCTGGATGCTGGAGAGGCTGGTGCTCATGATGGAGTAGGCCGAGTTTCTGCAGGGTTTTGCAATCCCCTTCCAAACCAGTGATGCAACCAGTTAAAATGCTCTGCACAGTACATCTGTAGAAAATTACAAGTGTCTTTGGTGACATACCAATTCTCCTCAAACTCCTAATGAAATATAGCTGCTGTCGTGATTTCTTTGTAATTGCATCAAGGATAGATCCTCAGATGTTGACACCCAGAACCTGAAGTGGACAGACTGCTTACCAATAGCACATAAATTCAGAGTAAGGAATGATGGCAATGCCAAACAACCAGGTGACTGTTCACCTGGGCAGCCAATGTAGTGATAACTTACCTTTCCCATAGTTCAATGTGCACATGATTGTTTTTAGCAGAAAATTGTTTAAAATATTATGCAGAACTGCCTCCCTTCCTGTGGAATGGGCAGCTGTTTGTAATTGATGGCGGATATGAAGGCAGTCACAGCGCTGTAACCCAGTAGTAGACGTGGCTGGGAGCGGTCATTCAACTCTGACAGTCAGTGGAGGACCCAGCTCCATCACATCAGACTGTGCTTCAGCTGTGGTCTGTTCACTCTGGGTTTCACACCAGAAGCACATTAGTGGTATACGTAACGTAGATCGATTTCATGTTTAGATTTGGGTCCCATTCCACGGTGTATCATTATATAAATGCAAAAATTCCAAAATCAAAAAGATTCAAAACACTGCCAGCTTATTTTGGATAAGGGGTGCTTAACCTTTATTATGAATTTGCTGTGGTGTGTTGATCAGGGCATGATAATCAACAATTATAAAGAATTTTATAACAAGTTGGTGGTTAAAGTACAGATATGGAATAAAGTGTGCATAGATACATAAATACTAGCATTTCTATACATTGCATTATGAAATGTAGTTTAACGTTTAATGTGCAGTGACTGGGGTAATAGAAGGCTGGGAGTGGGGGTTGTGGGCTAAATAGAATGATTAACTACCTGGGGGATGAAACTTTTAAGAAGGCATGATGTTTTGAGGTAATGATGATAAATGTAATCACAGACAAGATTTTAAAGCTTTCTGGATTGAACAAAGTACAGGAAATGCCAGCAGTAAGGATGGAATGCCAAGATGAAAGGAATGCTGACTTTAGTTATCAAATTCTTTACAGTCACAGCTTGTCTGTTGCACATTGTTTGTTTGCCCAGTTGGTGTGGTCTTTCATTGAAATATACTGTGCTATGGTTCTTGGATTTACCAGATAAACAGCTGGTAAGGGTAAAATAAATCCTAGATGTTTAGGAGCTCTAGATGACAACCTAATATTGTCATGGTAAGCTTAAAATTTCATGGTTAACCAACTTCCAGCAGAATCGTCAGTTATGCCAGATCATCTGAGGTCCTTCAAACACCATATGCAACATCTTTAAATAATCCAAATCTTTAAGCACAAGACTCTGCAGTTGGAGCCTCTCCTGAAATGGAGAGCAGCAAGCTTATTTCTATGAAGTTTACCACTTAGATGCAGGACGGTAGGTTCAGTAGGCGAGCTTTGTAGAATGGAAGTACTAGAGAATGCAGATACAGATATGAGCAACAAACAAGTAGCAGGGGATACAATACTCAATAGGTCAGGAAGCATCTGTGGAGGGAAATGGACATTTATCATTTCAGGTTGAAACTTGTTAGACCAGAAGAAGGGTCTTGTCCCGAAGCATTGACTGATCATTTTCATCCAGAAGTGCACCCTGATTGGCTGAGATCCTCCTGTTATGAACCCCATAACTGGGTCACTTACCAGCAAAGATAGAGAGATCCGTTGAAGTCTGATGGTACTATTTTTAAACGTTTTTATTTTATAAAGGGGCACAAAAGTAAGGTTAATACAAACATTCAGATAATATACGTCGTCAATACTCAATCTAAAGCGCGGGTCTAGTAATAATCAACAATAAGAAGTAGCTCTATCGTTTGTCTAGGGGTAAAAATATTGTCCAATGGAAATATCAAAGTCTTTGGAGTTCATGCAGGCTTTTAGCCTTTTGGGGACCGCTGGGTTTCACATGTTGGAGAGAGAGAGATTTTTGGGTGAGAAAAATAAACTTGCCAGCCTTTTGGACTCAAATCGTTGAATCGGGAACGTGGGTTCCCCGTTGTCAGTTCGAAGTCCTTTTCGGTGTTATCAGCCACTCATTCCCCAGGCTAGGGGAAACGAACCACACGTGGCTTCCGAATAGCTTCCCGTTATCACGGGAGCGATGAGCGATGGTGTCTCCTTCTGGTGCGTCGCTGGGGTACTGCCTCCTGCAGTCCCCTTTTTATCTTGACTTGCAGAGTTGTAGATGTCAATCAAGGTGGGGTGATACAATCCCCACCCCACATTGCCCGAGGGTGTCCATGTAGCCCTGATAGCTGGCACGTAGGGTCGCAATCCACAAAGGTGTCTCTAAGAAACAATGGTCAAAATCCGTTGCATTGTCTCTCTGAGGATTCTCTCTCATTTCCTGGGTCCAAGACCCGAATTAATAGTGATCTTGCAATTCTCAGGAAGGAGGGGGCTGGTATCATAACACTCCAGTTTCTTGTTTCATGCAATGGAGCCTGGATGCAGGGGGTTGAATGATTGGCTTTTGAAATCAATAACAGCAGAAATAAAATTCCACTGGGAATTGAGAAGAGGTCTACAGTTCAGCTAGAATTGGTATTTAAATGGAATATGGAGAAGGCAGAATTGCTCTAACAGCTCCAATAAATTACCAGCACCTCAACTTCTGAAAGGCAGAAGGGCTTCATGTATGGGATTGCCATCAACTGCGGTCATACCATCCAGTCTTTAAAAGACATCGTCATTCTTCCAGTGCTGGGTCTGAATCCTGGTACTGTGGTGCGGATATACTTTCACCAGGACTGCAATGGCTCAAGGAAGCATCTCTCCACATTCTCCAGGCCAAATAAGAATGGGTTAGTGATGGTGAGATTTTAAATGAATGGGATGCAGTTTGAGATTTTCAGGGCAGTGGGTAGATTTGTGAATTGGATGTGCAAAAGAATTGTGAAAACAATAGTAGAAATAGGATATTCTTGCGTGATCGTTGTAAGGTAAATAGTTTCAGTAACCTAAAGGACAGATTGTTACAGGAGATGACCATCTGTTAGGAGGGGTTTGGAAAAGTAAAAGAATATTACTAAACTACAGTAAAAAATAAAACCCAGAGATTTTCCATTTACCTGATGATATGAACATCGATTTCGTGAACTTTTGGTAATCCCCCGCCTTACCATTCCCCATTCCTTTCCCCTCTCTCACCATATCTCCTTGCCTGCCCATTGCCTCCCTCTGGTGCTCCTTCCCCTTTTCTTTCTTCCATGCACTCTGTCCTCTCCTATTAGATTACCCCTTCTCCAGCCCTGTACCTCCTTCACCAACCAACATCCCAGCTCTTTACTTCACCCCTCCCCCTCCTGGTTTCACCTATCACCTTGTGTTTCCCCTCCCCCCCACCTTTTAAATCTATACCTCATCTTTATCTTTTCTTTTCTCCAGCCCTGCAGAAGGGTCTCAGCCCAAAATGTTGACTGTACTCTTTTCAGTAGATGCTGCCTGGCCTGTTGAGTTCCTCCAGCATTTTGTGTGCGTTTCTTGGGTTTCCAGCATCTGCAGATTTTCTCTTGTTTTTAATCACTGTTTCTATTGATCCATTGAAGAGGAGTTTGTTTTTTCATCTTTCCTAAAAAGTGAGTCAATAATAAAGCATTGGTCTGAAAGTTATCTGGAAGGGAAGCCAAGGATCTCGAGTGGAGATGTGGGAAATGTCTTGAGACAGAAGAAGAATGTTCTGCCAGATGAAATGTTGGAAACTGATCCACAAGAAATATTGCATGCACTCCATAAAGTTCACAGATAAAAATGGGGATACAGACAGAGCAAGAGAATACTTTCTAAAATTTGACGGTCTCAATTTCGTGATTTTGGGAATATGCTTCCCAGATATTCCCTAGCAATAAACCCAAAGTCATTACTTGTCCTTGACTGGAAAGTGGGGTGAACCTTGGGAGTTAAGGTTAGCTTTATTTGTCACATGTACATCGAAACATTGAGACCTACAGTGAAATGCATTCTTTGCATCAAATCAAATCAAAGTGGATTGTGGTCAGGGGAGCTCACCAGTGAACCCATATTTTCAGTGCTAACGTGCACACAAGTTCCTAACCCTATCCAATACGTCTTTGCAATGTGGAGGAAGCTGGAGTACCCCAATGAAACCCACGCAGTCACGGGGAGAACGTACAAACTCCTTACAAACAGTGGTGGGAATCAGACCCAAAGCAGAGATTGCTAGCACAGGAGAATGATTGCACTAGCCGCCAACCAATACTCATGCATGCTGGTGACTGTGGTGCATTCTTCTGTGACAATGCACTTTACTGAGACAATCCAGTTAGGTGCTACACCCTGCACCGACCCATCTCAGGTTTATAATTCTACATAATTAAAGCACTAATTTGGTAGTTATGTTTTCTGCATTTCCTCTGTTGCAGGAACCACACTGTACCACGACATGAGCTCAGTAGTGACTTAATGCTTAACTTGCTGTGAGGTTTATGAGAACCTCTGAACAGTTTAGTTTGTGTCAGAGCAGTGGAGTGTGCAATTGGGCATTATTTAATTGTCTGTAAAATACATGAAATGCAGATTTTGCAGTAAATATGTTATTCATGTTTAAATTCCATTATATCCCTAATATAGCAAAATTAAGCTGTGCACACCAGCCCTCAGTAAAGCAAAAGCACATTGGGGAAAACTAATAGGCAGCCCACTGGATTAATTAATTTCCATAATTACAGATAATAGACACTGGAAAGGCTCATTAAAGAATCCAGCCTTCCACGATATTTTTCCCTTTGCAATTTCAGTTAAGTACTCCTTCAGCAGAGAATGCTAATGGTATGAGGGGCAGAGGGCAGAGAGTAGGGATCATCTCACACATGAGGACCCAGGCCCCACTGCAGTGATACGCTCTGGGCTGGCCCATACATCGGCCTGGCCTTTAGATGGATCCAATCTCGCTCCCGGTTTGTGTGGATGGGCTCTGAGAAAGCTCCTCTCCAATTTTTCTCTGCTCCACTCTCTTCAACACCGTCTCAGACTCTGACTTTGTTTTGAACATGCCTCCACTTCACTCCTGCCACACGAATGTGCTTTGACCATTGGATCAGCCTTGCCTTTGCTTGAGTCTTCATTGTTTGTGGCGATCACTTATCGCCACAAACTTAGTTTTCCACATAAAGTGTTATTAAGAGAGTATTTAGTCATATTCCTTGCTTGCAAAACCACCTTCAGTAATGCTATCTTGAACCGGAAGTTTAAATAGACACATGTCTTAAACAAACACAACATAGGCACTTAAAGTTTGTCTTGTAAATAGTGGGTCGAATAGTTATTGATTCATTATATCACGTGTAGTAATACACCTGAAAAACTCTTGCATGCTGTTTATATCATTACACAGTGCATTGGGCTGCAATAACGTCAACCAATAAGATTGCAGAATGAAGTGTAAAAGCTACTGTTAGAGTGCAGTGCAGGTAAATGAAATTCAAGATCATAATCAGGTACGCCTCGAGGCCAAGAGTCCAACTTATCGTACAAGAGGTCTGTCCAATAGTCCGATAACACTGAGGCGGGAGCTGTCCTAGACCCTGGTGGTACATGCTTTCAGGTTTTTGTTCCTTTTGCCTGGTGGGAGAGGAAAGGAGAGAGCTCGCATGGCTGGTGGGGTCTTTAATTCTGCTGGCTGCTTTACTGAGGCAGCAAGAAATGTTGACAGAGTACACAGAGAGGAGGCTGGTTCCTGCGATGTGTCCATAACTCTCTGATTTCTTGTGATCTTGTGCAGAGTGTGCAGTATGACTGATTCTACACACAGCTGGCCAGGTAGCAATCAAGATGGGACATACAGTTGGCATCTCATCAATCATGGGTTTTAGACTTCGAATTTTTTTAAAAATTGAGGTACAGTGCAGAATAAGTCCTTCAGCCTTTCAAGCCATGCCACCCAACAATCCCCTGATTTAATGGTGGGCTAATCACGGGACAGTTTACAATGACCAATTAGCCTACCAATTGGCAACACACACAAAATGCTGGTGGAACGCAGCAGGCCAGGCAGCACCTATAGGAAGAAGTACAGTTGACAATTTGGGCCAATACCCTTCGTCAGGACTAACCCTACCAACCTACCAACTGGTACGTCTTTGGACTGTGGGAGGAAACTGGAGCACCTAGAGAAAGCCCACATGGTCATGGGGAAAACATACAAGCTTCTTGCGGGCAGCAGCGGGAATTGAACCTGGATTGCCTGCACTGTAAAGTGTTGTACTAACCACTAGGCTACCATGCTGCATGTATCCTGCTTTCACTTAAAAAAAAATTTGGATTAGTTCTTTGTTTCTTGCCCCATTACCATATCACTTCCCCGTGGCGTCCTCTCCAAGTAGCAGCTCCCACATGGGACAGTACAGGAGACCTGAGCACTCAGAGGAGAAGCGTGCAAACTCCACATAGACAGCACCAAAAGTCAGGATTGAAGCTGCAGCACTACCTGTTGTACTACATGGCTGCCCGATGGCACATTCTCTGACTGAATATCGGGGAGGTCAAAATCATCAATCCTTTTCATGGCTGTTATAAGCTCCCATAAGGGAGGTTGAGTCGGTCATAAAGAAGGTAAATGCAATGCGTTCATTTCAAGAGGACTAGAATATAAAAGAAAGGATGTAATGCTGAGGATTTGAAAGGCCACACTTGGAATATCATCAGCAGTTTTGGATCTCTTACCTAAGAGAGGATGTGCTGGCACTGGAGAGGGTTCAGAGGAGATTCGTGAGAATGACCTCAGGAATGAGAGGGTTAATATATGAGGAGTGCTTGTCTCTCGGCCTGTACTTGCTGGAGTTTGAAACCTATCGATTATTGAAAGCCCTAGATATAGATGTGGGGAGCATGTTGCCTATAGTAGGGGAGTCTTGTGTCAGAGGGCACAGCCTCTGGACTGAGGGACATCCATTTAAAACAGATGAAGAATTTCTTTAGCCAGAGAGTGGTGAATCTCCGGAATTCATTGTCACTAATGGCTCTGGGGAACAAGTCACTGAGTATATTTAAAACAGAGGTTGATAGGTTCTTGATGAGTAAGGGTGTCAACGGATGCGGAGGGAAGGATGGAGAACAGAATTGAGGGGGATAATAAAGCCTCAGCATTACATCGATGATGGAACAGCGGATTGAACTCGATGGGCTGAATGGCCTAATTCTGCTCTTGTGTCTTATGGTCACATGGGACTGTACGGCTCTTCGTCTCACAATATTGATGCCAATTCAAATTAAATCTTTTCTGGCCGAAAGGCGAGTTGAGCACTGCGGAGATCCACACAACTACACAGGCTCTCAAACTCCACATCAACAACATCAGAAGTCAGGATTGAAGCTGAGCAGTTGGAATTGAAGCAGCAGCACTACCTGTTGTCCTACACGACTGTCCAGTGATGCACTCTGATTGAATATCAGGGAGATCAGAGTCACCAATTCTCTTTATGGTTTCCATAAGGCCCCATAACTCTTTCAAGGTGTGAGGTAGACTCTGGCTGCCAGCACCTGCATTGCTTAACCTCAAACTGAGTTTCAGGTAAGATCATCTCTAACCACAAAAATTATCTTCTCTTTCTTTTCACCAGATATCTCCTCAGTCATCATATAATTCCTTACAATTTAGGCCATTCACCCCTTGAATCTGTTCTGGCTCTCAAAGCAATTGTACTGCTTCCCCCACCCAACCAGGTTTCCCAATAACCAATTCTCCACTCGTCCTCAGCAGCTCCCCAACTCTTCTGCCATTTGATGTCATACTAGCGGCAAATTAATGACCAATCATTCTACAACCCTGTACCTACTTGGGATATATCGGACTTCTCTGAGCACCGTCACCTCGTCGTGAGTTCCTCAGATTCTGAGAGCGCTGTCATCCGGAGGTTAGGCAACTGGTGCATAGTTTCTGGTGAGGTCGCCCAATAATGCCAAGAAGGAGGTTTCCAGACAAAGAGCGATCCAACCAAGACCTCAACAGTGGAGCTGGTGTAAGATGACAGCACATCACAACGGCAGTGAAGGCCGAGTAAGGCTGCAGCAATGAAGGGTCTCCAGTCTTCTTGCATTCCATGTCCCAGAACCTACAGTGTCAAGGGCGATGTGATGGCTGTCTGTGCGTCAGCCTCCCCACGTCAAGCAAAGTGGCTCAGAGGCTTTCTCCTCTAAGGGAATCTACCCTAACATATGACCTCTTGGGAGGCCATCACACTCGACTCGAGCATCTGCACTAATACTAGATCATTAATAGTGTATTGTTGATTTATTGATTTATTTGGAGATGCAACATGGTAACAGCAAGCTTCAACTCATTGAGTCCACACTACCCAATTCAGAGTTCAAAGTAAATTTATTATCAAAGTACATATATGTCACCATGTATTACCCTGAGATTCATTATCTTGTGGTCATACTTAATAAATCTATAGAATAATAACTATAACAGAATCAATGAAAGAACACCCAACCAGGGCATTCACCCAGAGTGCAGAAGACAACAAACTGCAAATACAAAAAGAAGAAATAATAATAAATAAGCAATAAATATTGAGAACATGAGATGAGTCTATAGATTGTGGAATCGTTTCAATGATGAGGCAAGTGAAGTTATCCCCTCTGGTTCAAGAACCTGATGGTTGAGGAGTAGTTATGCCCATGTGATCAATTAACATAACCAGTGTGTCTTTGGAATATGGGAGAAAATTGGAGCACCCGCAAGAATCCCTTGCGGTTAAGGGGAGAAGGTACAAACTCCTTAGGCGTCTATGGATTTGAGCCTGGTTTGCTGGTGCTCCAGTAGAGTTTTGCTTTCTGCTACACTACTGTAGTAGCCATGAGTATTCATTCTCATTCTCATTCTCTCTCTCTCTCTCTCTCTCTCTCTCTCTCTCTCTCTCTCTCTCCCCCCCCCCCATTCCAAAGTCTGTAGAGATTTTTTTAAAAAAAGGTAGTAAATGCATTTAATAGCTCCAGAGCGGACTGTCAGAATTTTGAGATGAAGATTCTGGAAATTATCAGCTTTCAACTCCATAATATCTCTTTTAAAAAAAAACTCATCCTCAATTCTTTCTGTTCCCTAATCTAGCTAGACTCTTAGTTCTCTAGCACTTTGTTCTTTTCTTTGAAGACAGACGCAAAACATTAATTTAATTTCTCAACCACTTTAACATTCTCCATTATTAATTCTCCTGTCTGTCTTTAAGTTCTCACTTTGCCTTTTACGTGTCTTTTACTTTTTTGCATATCAGTATAAGTTTTAATTGTCTTTTTTTTCCCCAGTTTCTATGTCTTTGATTTCTAAAATGCTCTTGATTGTCAGGTCCAATGCTGTTTCTGGCAATGTTAGAAGCCTTTTCTATGGATTTAGTGCTATAGCGTCTCTTTTTATCCCGTTAACCAAAGATAGTCCTTTTTTCCTGTTGGATTTTTGTGACTATTATAAGGGAATTGATTTTATTTTTGCTGTTCATATACACTCTCTCAGTGTCCACTTTATGAGGTACCTCCTGTAGCTAATAAAGTGGCCGCTGAGTATATGATCATGATCTTTAGCTGTTGTAGCCAGCCACTTCAAGGTCTGACATTTTGTGCATTCAGAGTTACCCTTCTGCACATCACTCTAATGCACGGTTATCTGAGTTACTGTTGCCTTCCTGTCAGCTTGAACCAGTCTGGCCATTCTCCTCTGACCTCTCTCATTAACAAGGCATTTTCACCCACAGAACTGCCACTCACTGATGTATTTTTGATTTTTGCACCATGCTTTATAAACTCTAGAGACTGTTGTGCATAAATCTCAGGATATCACTCTTAACCAATGACCTCAAACCACCCAATTTGGCACTGCTTTAAATACATAATACTAAGTTTAAGTACATTTTTTTGTTCCTTAAGTTTGTCATGGCTGTGGGGGAGTTGTGGGGATTAGCTCCCACCACCCATTAAATGCTCCCATGATCTATTAAATGTTCCCAATAGCATGTGCCTCAAATAGCCTCTGACAACTGCCCAGATCCTGGCCTTAGTGGCTGTGAAAATCTCAGCTTCTGGGCCTCCTCTGTGACAGTTGTAAAAGTTGACTCTGAGACTGCAGGAAGTAGTTCTGACAGCTCTGGACACTCCTTTTCACCTTTTTCTCTCTCCCGATCTACTTTGATCTCTTTCTTCTTCTTTCTCGTTTCTTCTCTCCATCTCTTATTTCCTTTTTCCTTATTTGAGCATCTTGACCTTGGGAAGGTCAGTTTAGTTCACTGGAGTATTCTCTTACTAATTCTTCTATTGCTCCCTTTATGACCTGATCTCTCCTATTGGCTTCTGCATCCACAACATCATCTGATGGATCTCCATTGATGCCGTTCTTTTTGGCATCCCGTTCATCCAGCTGGGCTTTGGTCTTTGCATCTACTTTTACAAGGAGAATTTTGTCTCCCTCTTGAATTTCATTCCATTACCTTAGTGCATGCAGAATAGATTCTGGTTCTTTATACTCACAAAAGCTGAATGTTTGCAACTTTACTGAAGCTCCTTGAACTTTCTCTCAGCTTAAAACCAAGCCACCGTTTGCAAGTACCTGACTGATTAACATATCAGAAGCTTTCTCAGATGCATTGCCAATGAAAACTCCTGTAGTTGGACCACTTCTTTTGTCACTTTCACACTTCCTCTGAGCAGCATAGTCCGTCCTTATTTCAAAATACTTTTCAATCAGGCACAGAGGTTGGCACCCACACGTATTTGTCCTCTGTTGGGCAATGATTCATGGTGTTCAGCATGGAGACAGTCGTGGCATCATCCAGTACCTTTCTTAATTCTCTTTCCGTTGGCTTCATTGCAGGGAATGTGACAAGCAGATGGTGGATGGATCTCCAATCAAGTTGCAATTGTCTCAGTCAATCAAGCCCCCACAAGGCTGGTCCTTCTATAATTTTTACCTCTTACAAGCTCAGTAAAGCTTGTTGGTTGTTGTATTTCACAGTCACATGTCATTCCCACAGGAGTTAACTTTTCTCCAGTAGAAGTTCTTAGTTGGATATCTTCAGACTTCTGTTCAGTATATTTTAAATGTTGTTCAAACTCATTTTGTGGGATGACTGAAGCAGCTGAACCAGTGTCTAATTCCATTTTAATTAATTTGACGTTTACTTTTGGTGTAAGCCATATTGCTCATCTATTGCTAATTTTCACACTGTTAATTCCAAGGCTACACAGTTCTGTGCCACTCTCAACATAATCAGAGTTTTCATCAACAGCATGCAGATTAGTGCTCTTTTGAAACTGCAGCTTGACTTTTTAGTGTTTTCTCTGCCTTGTGCGGGTCATTTATTTTAATCTGTCCAACATGCTCTTTGTATGCTTCCTACTTTATTGTATTTTCTGCAGGTTTCACATTTAAATCTGCATTTGTTTAGTGCATGTGAGTCCCTGGCACAATGGCAACACGATCTATTTGGCCAAGCCAGTTTCTGTATGGACAATGCAATTTTGTTCACATTCAGTTTGATTCCTGACTGCAACCGAAATGCATCTCTGTCTGCGGTTTTCATTGAAACAGCGATTTCCATTGATCTTTTAAATGTAAGATGTGCTTCAGCTGGGAGCTGCTTTTGAATGCTTTCTTGTAAGATTCCTCAAACCCATTACTGAGCTGACAATGTAGAGCCAATTTCTTCAATTCAGCCTCATATGCTGAAATGGACTCACCCATTTTTTGATTCTGCTTTTGAAACCTAAAGCGATTCAAAATCAACAATGCATTGGTTCTAACTGTTCCTCCACCTAGTAGCTTGGTTGGGCCAAACTTTGAAGCAAACTGTATGCCTTTAAACCCCACGCATTCTGCAAAATTGGCAGTTGCTTCTGACTGGCTATATCATCTGCTTCAAAATACTTTACCAATAGCTCGGTACACATAAGCTAATTACCCATGAGCTATGTATGATTGCGTGTGTGTATATATATTCAAATATTAAATACTCAACTGTCTTGAAATGAATGCTAGTATTTTCCTTATCACCAACTTAAGCCACAAGTTAAACTTTAGGGAATCTTGCACAAGGACACCCAAGTCGCTTTGCACCTCTGATTTTTGAATTTTCTCCCCATTTAGAAAATAGTCTAAGCCTTTATTATTTCTATCAGTGCATTATCATACAGTTCCCTACACTATATTCCATCAGCCAATTCCCTCAATCTGTCTAAGTCTTTCTGCAGACTCTATGCTTGCTCAACACTACCTGCCCCTCCACCGAGCTTCAGTTTATTCAAAAACATGGCCGCAAAGCCATGTATTCAGTCAACCAGATCATTGACATATAATGTGAAAAGACGTGGCCCCATCACTGACCTCTGTAAAACACCACTAGTCCCTGGCAGCCAACCAAAAAAATGACCTAATTTATTCTTACTCTTTGCCTCCTGCCAGTCAGTCAATCTTCTATCCATGCTAGTATCTTTCCTGTAATATCATGGGCTCTTGGCTTGTTAAGCAGCCTCATGTATGGCATTTTGTCAAAGGCCTTCTTAAAATCCAAGTAAACAACATCCACTAACTCTCCTTTGTCTGTCCTCTGCCAGTTATTTCCTCAAAGAATTCCAAATGATTTGTCTGGTAAGATTTCCCCTTAAGGAAACCATGCTGACTTTGACCTATTTTATCATGAGCCTCCAACTAACTCAACCTCATCCATAATAATAGACTTCAACATATTTCCAACCTCTGAAGTCAGACTAACTGACCAATAATTCTTTCTTCTGCCTCTCTTCCTTCTTAAAGAGTGGAATGACATTGACAATGTTCCAGTCCTTTGGAACCATTCTGGAATCCAGTGATTCTTGAAAGATCGTTACTAGTGTCTGCACATTCTCTTCAGCTACTTCCTTCAGAACCCTAGTCTATCTGATCCAGGTGACTTATCTACCTTGGATATTTCACCATCCCCACCATTCTTCTCCTTAGTAATAGCAACTTTTTACCTGTTGCTTCCTCAATGAGGAGGCACAGATTTGGGGTAAGGCGAAAGATTTAGGGAGGATCTGAGAGGACCTCCAGGCAGCAAAATGAGCACCTAAAGGCCTTGCCTGAGAGGAGTTGAAACTGGATTTGCTGACAACATTTAAGTATTTCAATGTACACATTAATCAGTTGAGCATAGTGTTGTGGGCCAAGGGCTGGATGATGGGATTCACGGGGGAGGGTGCCTACTGGTCTGCATTGATCAGCTGGGCCAAATGGCCTGCTTCCATGCTGTACAATTCTCTATCACAACTACTGTTCTCGAGGCCCTCAATTTTCCTGAATTGTCCATGGATATTACATCCTAGCTGTCTATGTGATACGAAGGCCAGGCCTGTACGATATGGAGGACAAGCTACTGCCCATGTAGCAGGCTCTCTCTCTTCACATAGCTGATGAATCCAAAGTAACAGCAGAGACCAATGCAGTCTGGCACTAGTGGCATTGCAGGAGTTCTCAGTCAACATTGAATTCAATGTCAGACTAACTTAGGGACTCCAGCTCTGGATTTTTCCTCTGGGTTTAATCCAGAAGCCTTCCCCATGAATGGGTATAACTGAAAGGCAGTAGAGGTTTGAGATCAGAGTTTTCCTTCTAGATGAGCTGCCAAACATGGCTGCCTAGCCCCATCTGCCCAAAGCAACTAGTTTTAAGGGGCCAGTAACTCACTTTGGCATTCTCTCCTGTCGGTAGAAACTGCCCCACCAGGCTTGGCAGCCAGGAGCTGGACTTGCTTGTCAGAGGCTATTTGAGATGCACGCCATGGGGGCAATAATAGGCAGTGGGAGCTTATCCCCATTACCACACCCAGCTCTAACAACATTCAGGAACTATTATGTAATACCCTAGAAATCTCACTCATATTTTCTGCTCTTAGATAGTTCCACTAAACAAATTCTGATTCTACATCAGCTGATTTAAGATAATTTCTCTCCCTTGTATTGGTTTTGACTTTATTCTTGGCACTAGCACTTATCCTCTTCTACGTTGCCTAAGTGTCAAGTACCCTCGACTATTCAGCTCTGAGCATTGGTGAACTGGATCAGTCTGATCCCCATCTACTCTCTTAGCTCATCCAGCCTGTTCTGAATAGTGCACAAATTTAAATAGTTAATAAGATTATGCTCTTATTTATTTTTAAAATGTTATTTTTATTTAGAGATACAGCATGTCGACAGGCCTTTCTGGCCCAAGGAGCCGATGCCACCCAATTATGTGACAAATTGCCCTACCGACCTGTAACCCATGCAGTCAAGGGGAGAGTGTACAGGCTCCTTACAAACAGTGGTGGAATTGAACTCAGGTCACTGGCACTGTAACAGAGCTAACTACTATGCTACCATGCTGCCTCATTTAAGCCTTTGCAAGTTCAAGAGGTTAAACTGTGAGCTATTCTGGTACTAATAGCCATCTCTAATAAAAGAAATGTGTGCACATATAAACTGAGTATTGGCCATTAACTCTTCAGTTTTCCAAGTGTTTATTTAGTTTACCACCCAGAGAGCTTACTAGAGTCATAGTCATGTAGTAGTACAGCATGGAAAGAGGCCTTTTGGCCCATCTAGTCCATGCCAAAGCCATTTAAACTGCCTAGTTCCATCGACCTTGGCCAGGACCATAGCCGTCCACAGTCCTACTATTCATGTACCTATCCAAACTTCTCTTAAACACTGAAATCATGCCTGCGTGAATTACTTGTGCTGGCAATTCATTCCACATTTGCATAATCCTCTGAGTGAAGACATTTCCTCTGATGTTCCCCTTAAATTTCTCACCTTTCTCCCTTAACACGGGATCTCTGGTTGTAGTCCCACCCAACCTCGGTGGAAAAAGCCTGCTTGTGTTTACCATTTCTATACCCCTCATCATTGTGTGTGACTCTATCAAATCCCCTCCAAATCATCTACATTCTAAAGAGTACAGTCCTAGCCTATTCAATCTTTCATTATAACTCAGGTCTTCTAGGCCCACAAAATCCTTTGTTTATTCTCTCTATAAATTTATACACTTCTGTTAGATCCCCCTTCCAGTTTCCTTTGTTCAAAAGAAATCAATTCGTGCCTAGAATTCTTGAGCCCTGATCACACACTTGTTCCTTCTAATGCCATCAGTATAGGGTAGAGCTGATAGCTTCATTAGTCACCAATAGTGCAAATAGTGGTTCACATTGTTCACTGTACCCAAGTCTGCACACATCCTGAATAATCTGCACTTTGCCCAAAATCTCAAATTTAGTAACTTTCACATTCTTCCATTGTACCTCTCAAGTTGAATTTTATTGTTATTGAAACTATGCATACAACTAAAAGCAACATTCCTCAGGGACCAAGGTGCAAATCACAGTACATACAGTGCATAAAATAATATTAATACAATAATATCAACAGATAATAAAACACATTCTGTAGATGTTCAAGTTGACATGAAGTGCATATATAACATATAGATAAATATACAACAGTGTAATGCTCCTGGTGTTGTCATTAATTGTGTGTACTGGGTGGTAGCAGGGTGTTCAGAAGTCTCACAGCCCGGGGGAACAAGCTGTTACCAAGCATAACAGTCCTCGTTCCAAGCTCCCTCCAGCATCCTAGAACCATTCGAGAGGACCACAACCTTGTGATGGTTTGTGGCTTGCGTGCTTCAATGACCTGGAGAGCTTTATGTTTTGGCTCTTGGTAGGGTCACCCTGCCAAACAGTTAACTGGGTAGAGATAGACTCAGAGTAATCCACCAGACCTCCATTTGGGAGTTCAGCTCTGGGCCAACATTCCTGACTCGTAAAACAAATGTTATGGAAACACAATGAAGAATCCTTCTTCAGTATTCCTGAGTCTCCTCCCGGGACTCCCTGCTCCCCTCAAATTCTTTATGTGCAGTTCCCGTTTGGTAGCCCTGGCTGACAGTTACTACAACATCTGCAATACATTCTCTTCTCTCCTTCGACCAGAGCTCAACGAGCTCCATTATTCATTATTCAACATTCAAGATTCAAAATTGTTCAACGTCATTTCCAGTACACAAGTGTAAAGGAGAACAAAATAATTGTTACCACGAGTCTGATGCCGCACAAAAAAATTCAATAAGATAAAACACAATAAGAAAATAAAACACTACCCAGCTGTCTCTCTCCATTGCACTGAAATGCCAACTTGGATTAAGTTCCAATGTAGGGATCAAACTTACAAACGAACCAGATCCAAGTGCACCACAAACTTGACCAAACTGACACCAACCGGGAGATAATATGAATGCAAATCTTCTTTTAATCAAAATAAACTTTATTCATAATAGAAAGTAATTTACAAGAATTTAATTTTTATATCAATAGACAATGCATTAAGTAGTGTTTTATTACATTTTATAAAGCTAATAACACTGTTGCCACTCATGTGGCCCGGGAGTTGGTACATGACTACAGTAGTTGAGGGACTTCCTCACCCAACTGACCCCTCCCTCGCCACCTACACGTGGGTCCTCCCATATGCCACAGCAAACTATTTTGTTTTCTGTGAACACTTATTTTTTCTTTGCCCCATAGACCTGATTCTATTGCCCAGTGATTTTGTCGAGGGGAAGGGTTATTCTGGAAGTTTAGAGGTGGGATTGATCCAGGATCTGCGGATCATCTAGGCTGGACAAAGTCCACTCCTGTATGGTGAGCAGTGGAGGTTGGCCAATCCCTCTGACTCCCTGCATCTCTCTTGTGGCCTTGGCTATTGTGTGGCCAATCCACTTTGGGCGAAGTTGAGTGGATATTGGCCATTGCCGATATTGACATTTAAAACTTGTTTTTTAAAATCAGTTTTTAAAGATTCAGTTCAAGGGATATTGACTTAAAACGTTCACTCGTTCTCATTCCAAGTCAAAGATACTTAATCAGAAATCAATTATTTTTAGAAATAAAACCGAACGTATTCTTTATTAAAGCAAACGAAAATCCCGGCTAAGGGTCTTTGACCTATCATTTTAACCCTTTATCTCCCTACAGATGCTGCCTGACCTGAATATTTCTATCTTGTTTGATTTCAGGCTTCCCGCGCCGCCAGTTTTGATTTGCTTCCACTGTTCTCTCTCCAAAGATGCTGCCTGTTCTGAGCATTTCCAGATTTAGTTGCTTTTATTTCAGATTTCCTGCACCACTGTTTCTTTTAGATGCTGTAGTCTGAGTTCTGTGCTAATCCGATAATCCCCTCATGCGGCCACACTTAAAATCGCACAACGTATTCCACAACGCAGTGAATCGCATCTGCTCCAAAACTGTTTCAGGTAGATTGTTTATTTTAACCAGTTGAAGTGGCTTAGTTCACCTCTCTTTTATCTTAGCGTAAAGCCTCCGTGCTGTATCAGCATCGGCGATTCTCGTACAGGGTTTTGGCTCCATCGTGGAGCGAGACGTGTGACTACAGCGCCGGAGACGCGGTTCACCTGGAGAGAAGGGACAGTGCGAGGCGCCCATGTCTCAACTAAATGAACTGGCGGGATTAGCCGTTCACGGGTTCAGATTTGGGCTCGCCTCTACCCGACGGCGGCGGTCACAAACTTCAGGTACGAGAGGGAGGGAGAGAGAGAGAAATAATTAATTAAACGATGGGGGCGGGGGGGCGGAGAGGCTATGAGAATGGATGAAGAGAGCCCTCAGTCAAAATTAGCTGTTAGGACGGGAGAATGTACTGAAATAAAACACATCTGGTTTCTTGGCACTGCTAAGTGTTACAGACTATTAATTCTCAGCACAAGCGCCAAGCAACTCGGGCACAAGTGGCTAGTTCCTTGAAATGTCTAGCAAGAACTTAAAAGCAGTGCTCTGGAGCTGAATGTAAACTACCCGCGAAGCCCGTTCAGCCCCTCTGTCGGATACGGCCCTCGAACCTCCCCCCACAGATGCCATTGACTGAAGCGGACTGTGTTAAGCACAGGAATGGCGTTTCTCTGGTGGGGATTTGGTATCGGCGAGAGCGAGAGAATGCCCAGTGCTGGAGAGGCGCTGAATCGATTCTTGAGCTCCGTTCTCCCTCTTCAGCCCTGTTCCGCGCCCGGTTTGGATAGGGTCTGTTCGAGGGGCTGGCCTGGCCCTGCGTCGCGTCTGCACGGGTACCACGGATCCGAGCCCCGCACGTGTGGAGCGAGTGGAAGCGGAGGGGTGTGCGTGTGTGTCTCAGGGACCTGCTCCGTCTTTAACGCGGCCCGTGGGGATCTCGGACCTTGAGCATTGGCAGTTCCAACCCTCCTCTCTTTTGATAGAGCAAATGGCAATTAAAAAATATATATAATGCATTTGGCTAGGACCACATAGCGAGGCGGAGGGTGTGTGGGGTGGGGGGGGGAGGAGGTGGAAAAGACAACGCTTGTCATCCGCGGGAATGGGCAAATGGATTGATACTGCGGCTGCTTTCTAGATTAGTGGCCACTCGCCGGGGTGAACGGAACGGACTAATCAAGGACTGCGTCTCAATTGAGTCTTTCGTTTCCCTCGGTTCCGATTCTCATTTAAGCCTTTGCGAGTTCAAGAGGATTTGTGTTAAACTGTGAGCAACTCTAGCACTAATAACCATCTCCGGTAAAAGTACCGTGTGCGCCTCTAAATTGAGTATTGGCCATTAACTCTTCAATGTTCCGAATGTATTCTTTGATTGTTAATACGTGTCATTGGCTTTTTTAAAGTAGTGCATTTGTCTTGATTTACAAATCTCTTTCCCTTGTGATCCAGGGGTCGTGCGATCCTTCGGCCGAGAGAAGTTGGGCGCTTTCTGATTTATGAATGCGGTAGCAATGTTTACTCGGGCCTCTTTTCCCGTAGAGAGCAACTTTCCAGGGAAGCGTGTTATAGAAAGGTAACAAAGCCTTGGGGGGGGGGAGAGGAGGAGAGTCTTGTCCGTACATTTTACACAAGTGAATCTGATATACGGTAAGAAATCAAGAAAGTTAAATCGGGATAAAGGTCACCTACAATATTTCCGGAGAGAGAAGGTCTGCTTTGCCTCATCTGGCCAACAACTATCCGTAAATACCACACTGCACTATTCGCCCATTCTAATGTTGTAAATGTTCTGTGAAGAGGTATTCTACACAATTTGCAGCAGACCGAAAGCTTTCTCTTCCGTGGCTATCATTGCACTGTCACGTGTCACGTGCCTTTTACTAGTAGGGCTCGGGACTCCGGAATTCAGTTACTGTATCTGAGTTATCCCCCGCTGTCACCCCGTCCCTATTCTCTCTCTGGCGTCCCTCCTTAAAACCTACCTGACCGATAAGACAAACACGAGGAAATCTGCAGATGCTGGAAATTCAAACAACAACACACACAAAATGCTGGTGGAACACAGCAGGCCAGGCAGCATCTATAGGGAGAAGCGCTGTCGACGTTTCGTTCCCCCCTCTATCGTTTCTGACGAAGGGTCTCTGCCCGAAACGTCGATAGCGTTTCTCCCTATAGATGCTGCCTGGCCTGCTGTGTTCCACCAGCATTTTGTGTGTGTTGTTGACCGAAAAGACATTTGGCTAATACTTGGCCCGGTGTCCGGTTTTACCTAAACACCAGCGTGGGGCACTTGGGTATTACGTTGTTCAATTTGCGGTGGACCCATTGAGTCTACTCGACAATTTATCATGGTATTTTGTTTTATTCTTCTTAACACCATTCTCCCTATAACCTTTGACACTCTTAATAATTAAGAACTTATTTAAGACCGCTTTAAACATTCCCGATGAACTGGCCTCCGTAGCCGTCTGCGACAATGAATATCACAGGTCCACCATGCTCTGACTAAAGAAATTCCTCTTGCACTCTGTTCAAAAGGGGCATCCTGATTTTGAAGCCGTGCCCTTTGGTCCTTAATTCCCCCACTATAAGAAATACCCTCCCCGCATTCATCACCACTCTGTCCCAGGTCATAATAACCCATTGAAATTATTTAAAAATTCTCCAAGTGCATTTCTCTTAAATCTCATTATTTTAAATCTGGATCCCTTGGTTGTTGACCCTTCTGGACTGGGAGAGAGTTTCTGCCTACTTCATCAAAATCCTTCAGGATTTTGAAAAACTCCAGCTAAGATGTCTCTTAACCTTCTTTGCTAAAAGTAGTCCAAACTTTGAATCTCAAGTCACCATGTAATGAAATCTCTCTCTCATGTACCTTACTAATATTAATGTGATAATGTGACTAAACTACTTTTGCTGTTGTAAATAATGAGGCGATAGTGTAGAGGGCAGTTTGCTGGGGAGTTACCGGCGCCATCTTAAACTAATGTTAGTACTTGTACTGTTCGCATAGTTATTCTTCCCTGAACGGTGGTAAATGGATGTCTGGTATCATTGGATGGTCTTGTTACACAGCCCTACATTGTTTGCTACAGTAGCTGCTCTTTTTGTTAATGGGACCGGATAAGGTCTGGGACACTATAAACAAAATGCAGACGTAGTATTAAAACCTAATGGGTCAAATGAATGTCTTTAAAATTGATTTTAATTTAAGGGTCTTGAAATAAATTCAAAACTGTTAGATGTGTGGTTACCTTTTGAAAAGCCAACCATCTTAGACAGAGGGAAGTTCCATAAGGTGCTGAGAATGCAAAATTATCCAAATCTTAAGGCAAATTGATTTATCATACATCTAATGAATAAATCCAATAAAAATCACCAAATTTTGAACTATTGTCTAATGGGAAAACTAGTTAAGGAGATTGCACATCTTTTGTACCTTAGTTGTTTGTCAGACTCTGTGTGTAGTTTTTAATTGATTTTATTGCCTTTCGTTGTTCTACTGTGAATGCCTGCAAGGAAATGAATCCAGGGTAGCTGCACTCAGTGGCTACTTTATTAGGTACACCTGCTCATTAATGCATTTTTCGAATCAGCCGATGTGTCAGCAACTCAATTCATAAAAACATGCAGACATGGTCACCACTTTCACTTGAGTGTTGTTGGGATATGGGAAAATTAGGAGCTGCGTGACATCATGGTGTCACAGTTAGTGCTGCTGTCAAACAGATCCAGCAATCCGGATCCAATCTAGATATTCCTCTCATGTCCTTGTCCAATTCCCTTAGTTGTTCAGCTGTCTTCCCACAGAAATTTCTACAGAAGTACCGTAGAGAGCATTCTGACTGGTTGGATCACCGTCTGCTTTGGAAGATCCAATGCCCAGGGTCAGAAAAAGCTGCAGGGCACAGTTGCCTTAACCAGCTCCACCATTAACACTAGCCCCTACCCAGTTCAGTTGTTCATGTTAGAATCAGGTTTAATTTCACTGGCATATGTTGTGAAATTTGTTGTTTTGTGGAAGCAGTATATTGCAATACATAATCATAACAACTAAAATTACAATGAGAAGTGTATATTAACAATACATTTTAAAAAGTAGTGCAAACAAAAAGAGGAAAAAATAGGTAGTTTTCATAGGTTTATTGTCTGTTCTGAAATCTAATGGCAGATTGGGGAAACATCAGAGTGGGGAAGAAATATGATCTAAGTGACTTTGACCATGGAATAATTGTTGCTGCTAGACAGGGTGCTTATTGAACATCTCAGAAACTGCTGATCTCTTGGGATTTTCATACTCAACGATTTCTAGGGTTTATGGAGAATGGTGTGTGAGAGAGAGAAAAAAACATGCAGTGAGCAGCAGTGCTGTGAGTGAAAACATCTTGCAATGATCTTGCAAAACAATGATTATAGAATTGAGTCAGATTTTATAAACAAACATAAACATTTATTAAACTCTGCTCAACAAAAATGAAAAGAAAATGAACGACTACTCTCACCTAGTCCCACTGACCTGCATTCAGCCCATAACCCTCCATTCCTTTCCTGTTCATATACCTATCCAATTTTACTTTAAATGACAATATCGAACCTGCCTCTATCACTTCTACTGGAAGCTCGTTCCACACAGCTACCACTCTCTGAGTAAAAAAGTTGCCCCTCGTGTTACCCCTAAACTTTTGCCCCTTAGCTCTCAACTCGTGTCCTCTTGTTTGAATCGCCCCTGCTCTCAATGGAAAAAGCCTATCCACGTCAACTCTATCTATCCCCCTCATCATTTTAAATACCTCTATCAAGTCCCCCCTCAACCTTCTACGCTCCAAAGAATAAAGACCTAACTTGTTCAACCTTTCCCTGTAACTTAGGTGCTGAAACCCTGGTAACATTCTAGTAAATCTTCTCTGTACTCTCTCTATTTTGTTGACATCTTTCCTATAATTTGGTGACCAGAACTGTACACAATACTCCAAATTTGGCCTCACCAATGCCTTGTACAATTTTAACATTACATCCCAACTCCTATACTCAATGCTCTGATTTGTAAAGGCCAGCATATCAAAAGCTTTCTTCACCACCCTATCCCCATGAGATTCCACCTTCATGGAACTATGCACCATTATTCCTAGATCACTCTGTTCTACTAAGTGTACCGTGGAGAGCATTCTGACAGGCTACGTCACTGTCTGGTATGGAGGGGCTACTGCACAGGACCGAAAGAAGCTGCAGAAGGTTGTAAATCTAGTCAGCTCCATCTTGGGCACTAGCCTACAAAGTACCCAGGACATCTTTAGGGAGCAGTGTCTCAGGTGGCACCAATTATTAAGGACTTCCAACACCAAGAGAGAGGTTAGAGAAGAACAGCCAGACTGGTTCCATCTGACAGGAAGGTGACAGTGACTCAGATGATCACACAGTACAACATTGGTGTGCTTAAGAGCATCTCCGAATGCAGAAGTCAGTCCTCGATGGATGGGCTGCAGCAGTAAGAGACTACAGCAGTTTCCACTCCTGTACCTACTAAAGTGACTACTCAGTATGTATGTACTTTCACAATAAATTTACTTTGAATTGAAATAAAAACAGGAAATGCCAAACATCCTCAGCAGCTCAGGCTGCACTTGTGGAGGGAAAAACGCGTCGATCACCTTTCCTTTGATCCCTGCACGGCTGCTCACCTCTCTGGTTATGCTTTGTATTCACAAATATTCTAGCAACATTAAGTTCCACTGTTTATTCCCTTGACAGTGGAAGGTTCATTGGATTTATGACAGGACAGCCTGCTTATTTCCCTATAGTTTATTTTCCAGTTCCCTTTTGCTACTTATCAATAATAAAGGTAATTTACAGTGGTCAATTAACCTATTAGAAACAGGTTTACTAGCACTGACATATGAAATTTGGTGACTGCTGTACAGTGCAAAACAAAAAATGCCATGTGTTACAATTAAAGTATTTAGTCAAAAATTGTGAGGTCATGTTCATGGCTCGTGGACCATTCAGAAATCTGATGTTCGGTCGTTATGTGATGTGGCTGATCGTGGTCATTCCATGGCCAGGAGTGTTCTTGGCAAATTTTATCTACAGAAGTGGTTTGCCATGGCTGCCTTCTGGGCAGTGTCTTTACAAGATGGATGACCCCAGCCATTATCAATACTCTTCAGAGATTGTCTGCCTGGCATTAGTGGTCACATAACAAGGACTTGTGATATGCACTGGCAGATCACATGATCCTCCATAACCTGCTTCAGTGGCTTCATGTGACCCTGATTGGGTGGCTAAGCAGGTGCTGCATGTCCAAACGTCACCTGCAGGCTAGCAGAGGGAAGGAGCGCCTTATACCTCCATGGGTAGAGACATATCTCGATCCTACCACCCAAGAAATCTGATGGTGGAAGGGAAGAAGCTGTTCATAAAACATTGAAAATGCATCTTGAGGCCTCTGTACCACATCCTTGATGGTAGTAATGAGAAGAAGCTGGTGAAGGTCCTTCTTGATTGATTCCACTTCCATAAGTATTGGAGAGTGAAGACTTTACCAAAGTACAGGGACCTGAAGGATCGAGTAAAGTTTATGTTGTTCGGCGGTTTTATGAAGGATTGACCTTATTGAATCTTCGTTCAGAAATAGTGATCTGCACCTGAGATAACCCCTGGCTGTAAGAGCAGGAAGGTTTGTGCAGTGTTCATTCACCAAGAAAAAGGTCAGTTCCTTTAAGCCGTTTTTATTTCCTTCATCGTGAGTCCTTTATACAAGGCATATCTTGACTGTGATCAGCAGATTCATCATTTTCTTCAGCGAAATTGTTGCAATTTGTCAAGCTCACAAAATGGAGAATAGAGTGTCTTCACAAAATGGCAGCCTCCACCTCCCAAGCACACGGCAAGAACAAAGACCGCTTCCACTGTCCTTGATTCATTTGAATTCACTGATTTGAAGATCGTCATTCTTTCTGGCCAACGGTTCTCTGAATGCTTGGCCCCTTTATTCTGTAAACAAACACATAGATCTCGATCCTATTTATGAGCTGTTGCAGGCCATTTTCCTGACCACAACACACAAAATTTGCCACGTGGCCAATCAGCAATATGATTTTATCCATGCATCAATCAGCTAATCGGTAAGTATATAATGGTCAAGTATTTGGAGGACAGACGATGTCACCATGTACTACCCTGAGACTCATTTTCTTGCAGGCATTCACAATAGAACAAAGAAATACAATAGAATCGATGAGAAACTACACAAAACACTGAAAACAATGTGCAAAAGAAGAAAACTACAAATACAGAAAAATCAAGAAATAGTAAATAATAAATAGTACTGAGGATATGAGTTGTAGAGTGCTTGAAAGTGGGCCTATAGTTTGTAAAGCATTACACTGACTGCTACAGCACCGTGCCATGCCTTATTCCAGGAGGGAGGATGTTTTCCAAAATTTAGCATTATGGCACTGTTGGTCAGACTGTCTGTGATCGCTGGTAGGACGGGACACAAATGTGGAGAAACAGCAGACTCTGTCACAGTGACCACTGGCCATGACTTGACCCCAGCAGCAGAGAACTGGCAGACATCAACGGAAACAGGAGTTTAGAATAACAACAGAGTTACACTGAGACAAATTTTTCTACACAAACACAAGGACTCAGCTTTCAGAACTAATCAAGAGTCCAAATTAAATAATCATAAAATGTAGAAAATCCATGCCAATCACAATTAACCTGACAAGATTAAAAGACAGCACAAGCTGTAGAGGCCCATAGGGGTTCACAATATGGACAGAATGAAATCCATATGGAGATGAAAGGCCCTGGGTGCACTTGGAGCACAAATGCAATTTACCTCAATTCAAAAGATTCAAAGGTTCATTTATTATCAAAGTATACAGCTCTGAGATTCATCTTTGCCAGATAGCCACAAAGCCAATGAGAAAAGATTGGCAACACAACTTCAAACTCCAAATCCCCCCTCCCTCACACAAAAAAACCAACAAACACAGAACAGGAACATCGCCCCCCCCCCCCCCCAAATCCACCTCCCTGCACAAAAAACCGAGAAAGATCAGGTAAAAACACAGAATATTTAAAAATGTAAAACTGAAAAGAAGTCCGTAGTCCAAGTCCATATCCATGTCCGTATCCAAAACGCAGAATAACCTCGATAACAGCGGCAGGCCACACAGTCTCCCCTCTCTGGCAGCAGAGCTACGTTTTGATGTACATGTGACAGATAAAACTAATCTAATCGGACCTAATTTTGAACCCTTCCCCGCAACTGAATTAAACAGAGCTTCCCCTAATCCCACATTTTCCAGGAGCTGTTTCCCCAGATCTGTTAATTCTACGTTGACTGGAATATCCTCCAAATCTGGCCTTTACTGCTGCCCTCCCCTGATTTGGCAATTTTCTGGAACTCACCACGAATTCCCAAATGGTGAAAGCCGTTTGCTAATCCTCGGCTCACTGACCTAGCGGCTTTAAGATGGTGTTGGTGAACCTCAGGGCCTTTGGACTAGTTCAGAATGCTACCAGCTTGCTTTTATTGTTTGCATGATGGGTTTATTTTCTCTCTTCACATTGTGCATTTGAAGCTCTTCTTTCTTTTGGGTATCTTTGTTTTGTGGCTGCCTGTTAGGAGAAAAATCTCAATGTTGTATTATGCATCCCTACTTTGTAATTTGAAGATCCCCCTGTAATTTTACAATGTCATCAACACCAGATGTGTTAGTATAATCCCCCTATTTACTATTCATCGTCCTTTTCCCTCACCTACTATTTTGTTCTAGTCTTCCCATTCCTTCCCAGTCCTGAAGCAGGCTCTCAGCCTGAAACCATCAACTGTTTATTAATTTCCATAGCTGCTGCATGACCTGCTGAGTTTCTCCAGCATTATGTATGTGTTGCTCTGGATTTCTAGCATTTGCAGACTCTCTTGTGTTTCTGGTTTACTAACTATGCCTTGGGCATTCACATTCAAAGTTCAAAGTAAATTTTTTATCAGAGTATATATCTGTCACTGGCGGCGTAATAGCATTACACTAAACACTATGCTCCCATGCCATCGTGCCGTCACCTTTCCCTCTCCCCACCATACTGTGCTCTCTTGGGCTAATATAAAATATATGAAATAGATGTGAAAGGAAACTATTCGTCAATTCAATCCTGATCAAGGAAATACTTCAAGAGTTGAATCAAGATATTAGGAGAACTTTGGAACTGACTATCAATTTGCCATCATCATGTGTAGATTTGAGGCAGTGGTTTGAGAAGATATGAGTCAGTTCATAGAATGACAGGAGAAGAGAATAAGATAATACATGACTAAAGAACTTCAGGTGATCCAAATAAGACTATAGACTATAAGATATAGGAGCAGAATTAAGCACATTCACTCCTTTGAGTCTGCTTCACGAATAAGAGGGAGATGGAAGTGTTTCTTTTTCTCAAAAGGTACTGTATCTTCCTCAAAATTGATTGTCTTTATAAATTTTAAAGTTTAGCTTTATTTGTCCCCTGTACATAAATACTTACAGTGAAACGTGTTGATTGTGTCAAAACAAATCGGTGAGGATTGTGCTGGGTGTCGCCACATAGCATGCCTACAGGTCACTAACCCTCACCCATGCATCTTTCAAATGTGGGAGGAAACCTACGTGGCTGTGGGTAGTACATACAAACTCCTTACAGACAGTGGTACGGTACGGACCCTACAGCTGGTGCTGTAAAGCAATGTGCTTACCGCTGTACTACTGAGCCTCTCCAGTTCGAAATCAGTTGAAAGTATAGACAGAGAAATGGCATATGTAGTTTAACAGATGGAGGGTGAGGTGTTGCATTTTGGGAGGTCAAGTATACTGGGAATGTACTGTGTACAGTAAATGACAGAACTTTTAGGAGCATCAATATACAGAGTTTGGTGGCAGGGTGGAAACATGTCTCTACCAAAGGAGGTATAAGGTGCTTTTCCCTCCACAAGCCTGCAGGACACCCTTGGGCAAGATGTGGCATCTGCTTAGCCCTCTGATCAGGGTCACATGAAGCTGTGGGAGCAGGTGGTGGATGGTTGTATGAGCAGCTGGTGCATATCACAAGTCCAGGTTATGTGGCCATTTACACCAGGAAGACAATCTCTGAAGAGTATTGATCATGGTTGGGGTCACCTATCCTGTAAAGACACTGCCCAGAAGAACCACTTCTGTAGAAAAACTTTGAAAACCAATCATGGTCATGGAAAAACCCTGATCACCTACATCACATGGCATGGCACATAATGAACAAATGAATATTGCTCATGTAAAGGCCATGATCGTCTACGTCATATGACCTGGCCCATAATGAGTGTAAGAACATTGACATACACAGGCCAGTGCAATATTTGTGTTAACAACCAACACAACGTAAAGACATTAGGGACATTTGAGATTCTCTTAGATAGGAACATTAATGATAGAGAAATGGAGGGCTGTGTGGGGTGTCTGTTAACTTCGTGTTAAATATTGTTTGATCACATCATATAATCCTGTGATATTTTAAAAGAGCTGTCTTTGAACAGATGTGAAACACTTCCAGTTGTGCTGGGAGCTGACTGTACTTTCAACACACACAAAATGCTGCCATATTTGGGTTTGCAGATGACACCACTGTCTTAGGCCGAAACAAAGGTGATGACAAATCAGCATATCGGAGGGAGATTGAAAATCCGGAAGAAGGTGGTGTGAGAGAACAGCGCGGCCAAGGGCGACATCCTTCAGAGGCTTCACTCAACTATTTCTTTCACTTCTTTTATGTCTTCTTTTTCTTTCGGTTGTGGTTCTGTTACTATTGCAGCCTGTGATCTACTGTTCTGTGCTGGTGATCCGGGTTCTTCTGGTGTGGTTTTGGTTCGATTGAGCGCAATGGCGCTCTACAGTCTCCGAGGGTCTCCCGTCCATTCTGCTCTCCAATGTCCGTGTAACCCCTGGGTCGCCTCAGGCATCGCTCAAACTCGTTCTCGTCTAGGGGGAGCAGCCTTCGGCCCCGCCAAACTGGGTAATCAGCTGGTGTGGATGCTGTGTGATGTCCCCGCCTCGCCCAAAAAACAGACAGTACACCTTATGCGATTAAATGAGTACAATTTATAAAGATTACTATAACTAAGCAATTACTAACGATACAGTATATATGAAGAAGAAAAAAAAAGAAAAGGCGCCAAACTTATCAAAGTCCAAACCACTTCGTGCACAACCGTTGGAGCTCAATTACTGAAGTCTTCTGGCATTCGATCCCCTCCGAACTCCTCGACCCGCCTCCTGGGACCACCCACGGTGGTCGACCAGACGCTCCACACTCCTCTGTCTCAGTCTCCTCTCCTCACTGAAAACCTTGGGCCGGGGACCCCCGCTCGGGGTCCGTTCCGTCGCCCAGCTTCCAGCATCCCGTCCTCTCTCTCTCACTCCATCGCGCCGACTCCCCAAAATCCCCGCCAACAATCAGTTTACAGTCCCAAACAAGCTTCCAGCACTTATCATAACAAAGACGCCAGCATTCCTACTTTTAACAAAACAAAGACGCCATTTTGATTACATACACAGTAACAAAGAAAAAGAAGAAACCCCCTTTACATCCGCTTCCTGGACAATAAATTGGACTACATCCGACTCCGATGAAATACCCGGTGTGAGTACAGAGTCTGCTGTGCGTATGTTTTCACAGAGACAGGGCTCACTGATGGAATTTCAGACGCCGCCGTTCAGCTGGACGGGCTCGCCTTGTTTCGTGCGGACAGGGACGCAGCTCCCTCCGGTAAGACTCGCGATGGTGGCTTGTTTGTTTACATCAATACAGAATGGTGTAAGAACTCTGTGCTGGTTTCCAGACACTGATCATCGCTAGTGGAGTTTGTGGCTGTTAGGTGCAGACCATTTTATTTGCCACAGGAATTCACCTCTTTTCTTATATTCGGTGTGTACATTCCCCCCAGTGCTAATGCTGTAACTGTATGGGGCATTAGCGAACTGCAGAACGCGCACCCTGATGGACTGTTTATTGTCGCCAGTGATTTTAACCATGCGAACCTTAAGTCAGTGCTCCCCAAATTCCATCAGTACGTGGACTTTGCAACGACGGGGGAGAACGCGTTGGACCTGGTTTATACAAACATCCCTGACGTGTACCAGGCAAAGCCCCGCCCCCACCTCGGTTACTCAGTTGCTCCAGACCAAGCAGGTGAAAACCTGGCCAGCAGGAGCCATCTCTGCTCTTCAAGACTGCTTTGAGCACACTGACTGGCACATGTTCAGGGAGGCTGCAACCGATGGCGACTCTACCAACTTAGAGGAGTACACAGCATCAGTGACCAGCTACATCAGCAAGTGCATTAATGATGTTACTCTGTCCAAGACCATCACTATACGTGCCAACCAGAAGCCATGGATGACCGCAGAGGTGCGTGCGCTGCTGAGGACCCGTGACTCCGCCTTCAGAGCAGGCGACAAGGCAGCCCTAACAACAGCAAGGGCCAAACTGTCCCGAGCCATCAGAGGGGCAAAGCGTGCTCACGCCCAGTGAATCCACAGCCACTTCCAGGACAGCGGTGACATGCGGCGCATGTGGAAGGGCATCCAGGACATCACCAATTACAAGACATCACCTGACTGTGCAGGTGATGCCTCCCTCCCAGATGCGCTGAATAACTTCTACACCCGGTTTGAGGTGGAAAATGACGTGGCGGCGAGGAAGTCCACCCCTCCTGCGAATGACCAGGTGCCGTGTCTCTCTGTGGCCTATATGAGAAGAACCCTGTGCAGGGTCAACCCACGGAAAGCTGCTGGACCAGACAACATCCCTGGTAGAGTGCTCAGAGGATGTGCAGACCAGCTAGCAGATGTTCTCACTGACATCGTCAACTTCTCCCTGAGCAGCGCCACCGTTCCAATGTGCTTCAAGGCCGCCATCATCGTCCCCGTGCCGAAGAAGTCTTCAGTGTCCTGCCTAAATGACTACCGTCCCGTTGTACTTACATCCATCATCATGAAGTGTTTCGAGAGGCTTGTCATTAGGTGTAGCAAGACCCTGCTGCCCCCCTCACTGAACCCCTTGCAGTTTGCGTACCATCCCAATCGCTCAACAGATGATGCCATTGCCATCACCCTCCACCTGGTCCTAACCCACCTGGACAAAAAAGACACATACATTTGAATGCTGTTCATAGACTTCAGTTCAGCATTCAACACAATCATTCCTCAGAAACTGATTGGAAAGCTGAGCCTACTGGGTCTGAACACCTCCCTCTGCAACTGGATCCTAGACTTCCTGACTGGGAGACCTCAGTCAGTCTGGATCGGGAGCAGCATCTCCAACACCATCACACTGAGCACGGGGGCTCCCCAGGGCTGTGTGCTCAGTCTACTGCTGTTCACTCTGCTGATCCATGACAGTGCTGCAACACACAGCTCGAACCATATCATCAAGTTCGCCGATGACAAGACCGTGGTGGGTCTCATCAGCAAGAATGACGAGTCAGCTTACAGAGAGGAGATGCAGTGGCTGACGGACTGGTGCAGAGCCAACAACCTGTCTCTGAATGTGAACAAAACAAAAGAGATGGTTGTTGACTTCAGGAGGGCACAGAGCAAGCACTCCCCGCTGAACATAGAAGGCTCCTCAGTAGAGATCGTAAAGAGCACCAAATTCTTGGTGTTCACTTGGCGAAGAATCTCACCTGGTCCCTCAACACCAGTTCTATAGCAAAGAAGGCCCAGCAGCGTCTCTACTTTCTGTGAAGTCTGAGGAAAGTCCATCTCCCAACCCCCATCCTCATCACATTCTACAGGAGTTGTATTGAGAGCATCCTGAGCAGCTGCATCACTGCCTAGTTTGGAAATTGCACCATCTTGGATCGCAAGACCCTGCAGTGGATAGTGAGGTCAGGTGAGAAGATCATCAGAGTCTCTCTTCCTGCCATTATGGACATTTACACTGCACGCTGCATCCACAAAGCAAACAGCATTATGAAGGACCCCATGCACCCCTCATACAAACTCTTCTCCCTCCTGCCATCTGGGAAAAGGCACCGAAACATTTGGGCTCTCACGACCAGACTGTGCAACAGTTTCTTCCCCCAAGCTATCAGACTCCTCAAAACCCACAGCCTGGACTGACACCTTACTGCCCTATTGTCCTTTTTATTATTTATTGTAATGCCTGCACTGTTTTGTGCACTTTATGCAGTCCTGGGTAGGTCTGTAGTCTAGTGTAGTTTTTCTCTGTGCTGTATTTTACGTAGTTCTGTCTAGTTTTTGTACTGTGTCATGTAACACCATGGTCCTGAAAAAACGTTGTCTCATTTTTACTATGTACTGTACCAGCAGTTATGGTTGAAATGACAATAAAAAATGACTTGACTTGAGCTGGGAAGCTTCAAGTGAAATGTGCGGCCTTTCATGAATGTGAAGCCTGGAGGTGGGGTGTGTGCACATGATCACCTCCATTTCTCGCCGATCCTGCTGATTAAAGCACTGAGGGAGACTGAAATCATCGAGGCGAGTGCAGAAGGCGAAGCGGGTGTTCAGCACTGTCTACCAACCTCTCGCCTGCTGCTGCTGGAGGTAGGTGTCTGCATGTGATGAGCTCTCTCTCCCTCATTTGCTGCTCCCAAGGGAAGGTCCTTGTGTTTAAATGAAATCTCTCTCTCCCTTGATGCTGTCGGAGGATGGTGCTGGAGGAAGTTTAGTTGATGAGGTTTGTAGAATGGACTCTGTAGTTCACACTACAATCTCTAGTTTCTGGTCATTCCTTTATTCAGTTGTTATTTTGGGTGATTTTGAATTGGGGCAGCCTGCAGATAACGAACACTGAGCTGAACTGAATATTTCTGGATTCTTTTCAATTTCATATTCTGTTTTTCGTTTGTTTTTGTTGCCATTTGCACGATTTGTTTCTTTAGCGTGGGGGGAGGTGGTGTTGAGGTCTTCTTTGAATGTTTTTTCTTTGATTTGTTGCTGTCTATGCAGAAGACAAATCTCGGTTTGTAACTGCATACATACTTTGACAATAAATTCATTTGAACTTTTGAATCTTTGCTATCACAACAACAACTTCTCTCTCAATGTCAGCAAAACCAAGGCGATGATTATTGACATCAGGAGGAGGAAAAGATGTCACAGGAAAACAGCGTCCATCATCAGGGGCCCTCACCTCCCAGGACACGTTCCCTTCTCACTGCTGCCATCAGCAAAACGGCACAGGTACCTCAGAACTCACACCATCAGCTTTAGGAACAGTTATCCCTCAGCCATCAGGCTCTGGAACCAGTGGGGAAAACCTGATTCAACTTCACTTGCCCATTACTGAAATGTTCCCACAACCTATGGATTCACTTTCAAGGTCTTTTCATCTCATGTTCTTGATATTTATTGCATTTTTTTTTCTCTTTTGCAATTGCACAGATATGCACTCACTTTCAAGGACTCCTTGTCTAATGTTCACAATAACTTAACTAAATAGAACTATAACTGTAAACAGGATCAATGGACAACAAACTGCAAATACAACCATAAATAAATAAATATAAATAAAGAGCATGAAATAACAAGATAAAGTGTCCTTAAAGTGAGGCCATTGGTACTGGCAACACCAGAAACTGAATCTCTGCATCTCTGTATCAGTGCCATATGTCATGAAATTTGTTATGTAGCTGCAGTTAACTGCAATACATAATAATTTTAAAAACTAAATTAGAATAAGCAATATATATATATATAAAAAATAAATAAGTAGTGCAAAAAGAGAACAAAAATCAGTGAGGTAGTGTACATGGGTTCATTATCTGTTCAGAAATCTGATGGTAGAGGGGAAACATGGTTCTTGACACATTGAGTGTGTATCTTCAGGCTCCTGTACCTCGTTCATGGTAGCAATGAGAAGAGGACACTTCCTGGGTGATGGGGGTCCTTAATAATAGATGCTGTCTTCTTGAGGCATTGCCTTTTGAAGATGCCCATTGATGCTGGGCAGGCAAGTGCCTATGATGGAGCTGGCTGAGTTTACAAGTTTCTGTAGTTATTTCCAATCCTGTGAACCCAAGTCACTCATATTGTAACAGTGTTACATTGACATTTCTACCTACCATCCCCCCCAGATACCTAGAACATAGAAGATAGGAATCTACGGCACATTATTGGCCCATTGGCCCACAATGTTGTGCCACCATGCAACCTACTCTAGAAACTGCCTAGAATTTCCCTAGCACATAGCCCTCTATTTTTAGGCTACAGCAGCATAAGACCACATTGGTCTTGGGGGGGGGGGGGGGGGGGGAGGGGGATAAAGGGTGGTGAGGGGCTTTGGAAAGGAGTAGCTAATGTGTATGTGAGGGGGGGTAGATGGCTTAATGGCTGAAGGTATTGATCTGCCTGACAACTTAGGGAAGTAACTATGTTTGAGTCCAGCAGTCCCGTTGCAGATGCAGCATAGCCTCTTCCCAAATTGGAGAGGAACTAAGAGTTGATAATATCCTTCATGATATTGCTGGCCATTTACCATCACCTTTCTGAATATAGTTTGTCTTTGATGGCAGGTAGACTATATTGCAATATGCAGTTTTAGCTTCCCATCACAGAGCTTCCTGTAATGTCAGCTTCGGTAATATTATTCTGTATATGTTGTCTGTATTGGTATTTGTGAATAGCATCTCCACCACGATAAACAACCCCAACTCCAATCAATAGGTCATGTCATCCGAATGCTGAACTTACTTCTCCCCAGACAGAGAAGACCATAAGCCATAGAGGCAGAATTAGGTCATTTGGTCCATTGAATGTGCTCTGCCATTTCATCATGGCTGATCCATTTCATTCTCAGTCTCACTCTCCTGCCTTATTGCCATATCTTTTCATGAATCTAACAACATCTGCCATAAATCTACCCAATGACTTGGTATCCACAGCTGCCTGTGGCAATGAGTTCCATGTATTCACGACTCTCTGGCTAAAGAAATTACTCCTCACCTCTGTTCTAAATGGACATCCTTCTATTCTTGTCTTTGACACCCTCACAATCAGAAACATCCTCTTCACATCTACTCAATAGAAGCTTTTCAACATTCAATAGGATTCAATGATATTTCCCTCGTTCTTCTGAATTCCAGTGAGTACATGTGGAGAACCATCAAATGTTCCTCATATGATAAGCCGTTCAATCCCAGAATCATTTTTGTGAACCTTCTTTGAACCCTTTCCAATATCAGCACATCCTTTCTTAGATAAGGCGCCCAAAACTGCTCACAATACTCCAACTGAGCCGTGACCAGTGCTTTATAAAACCTTGACATTACATACTTGCTTCTATATTCTTAATCCTGTCAAAATGAATGCTAATATCGCATTTTCCTTCTTCATCACTGACTCAACCTGCAAATTACCCTTTAGTGAACCCTATGTGAGGACTCCAAGTCCCGTTACACCTCAAATTTTTGAATTTTCTTTCCATTTATAAAATAGTCTACCCTTTTTTCCTTCTACTGAAGTGTATGAGCATACACTTCCCAGCACTATTACATCTGCCACGTCTTTGCCCATTCTCCAATTGTGTTTGTCTTTCTGTGCCTCTCTGCTTTCTCAACACTGTGTGTCCCTCCACCTATCTTTGCATCATTAGTAAGCCTGGCCACAAAACCATCAATTCCATTATCCAAATCACTGTCATATAATGTAAAAAGAAGCGGTGCCAGCACAGACCCTATGGAACACCACCAGTCACCGGCAGCCGGCCAAGAAATGCTCCCGTCATTCCCACTCTTTGCCTCCTGCCAATCAGCCAGTGCTCTATCGATGCTAGATTCTTTCCACGGTTTCATAGCTTGATAAGCAGCCTCATGTGTGACACTTTGTCAAAGGCATTGTGAAAATCTAAGTACACAATATCCACTTATTCTCCTTTGTCTATCCTGCTTGTTATTTCTTCAAAAAATTCTGACAGATATGTCAAGCAAGATTTTCCCTTCAGGGAACCCTGCTGACTTTGGTCTATTTTATCATTTGCCCCCGAGACCAAGACACCACATTCTTACCAATTGATTTGAATATCTTTCCAACAACTGAGGTCAGGCTAACTGGCCTATAATTACCTTTTACTGTCTCTCTCACTTGAAGGGTGGTGTGACTTTTGCAATGATCTACCAGAACCATGCTAGAATCCATTAATTCTTGAAGGATCATTACTAATGCCTTCACAATCTCTTCAGCCACCTTCTTCAGAACCTTAGGGTGTAGTTTATCTGGTCCAGGTGACCTATCTAACTTCAGACCATTTAGTTTCTCAAGAACCTTCTCCCTAGTAATGGCAACTTCTACCTCCTGACACATTTGAATTTCTAGGATTATGCCAGTGTCTTCTACAGTGAAGACTGATGCAAAGTACGTAGTCAGTTCTTCTGCCATTTTCTTGACCCTATTACTACCTCCCCAGCATCATTTTCCAGCACCCCTATAACTATTCTTGCCTCTCTTTTACACTTCACATTTATGAAGAAACTTTTGGCATCCTCTTTAATATTATTGACTGACTAACTTCTTATTCAATCTTTTCTTTCTTTATTACTTTTTCAGTTGCCCATTGTTGATTTTTAAAAGCTTCCCAATCCTCTAAATCCCCTTAATTTTTGCTCTCTTTTATGCCCTCTCTTTGGCTTTTGTTGGCTTTGACTTCTCTTGTCAGCCACAGTTGCGCCATCTTGCCTTTACAATACTTCTTCTTCTTTAGGATGTATATATCCTGCACCTTCCGAATTGCTTCCAGAATCTCCAGCCATTGTTGCTCCACCGTCAACAACATCAGTAAGCCAAAAGAACTGATTGTGGACTTCAGAAAGGGTATGATGAGGAAAAATACACTAGTCATCACAGAGGGACCAGAAGTGGAATGTTCCTACGTGTCAGTATCTCTGAGGATTGGGAGGCTTTAAACTAATTCGGCAGGGGGATGGGAACAGGAAAGATGGCGAGAAGATCCAAACATCAGAGGAGCAGTGGGACTTAGGTGTCCTCCTGCAAGACTCCCAGAAGGTTCAACATGTACAAACAAGCTGGAGGAACTCAGCAGGTTGGACAGCATCCGTGGAAACGAGCAGTCAACGTTTTGGGCCGAGACCCTTCATCAGAGTTCCTCCAGCTTGTTTGTACGTGTTGATTTGACCACAGCATCTGCAGTGTACTTTGTGTTTACTCCCAGAAGGTTAATTTGCAGGTTGAGTCTGTGGTAAAGAAGGCAAGTGCAACATTGGCATTTATTTCAAGGGGAGTAGAATATAAAAGCAGAGATAATGCCAAGCCTTCGCAAGACACTAGTCAGGCCACAGTTGAAGTATTATCATCAGTTTTGGGCTCTATATCTCAGAAAAGATGTGTTGTAATTGGAGAGAGTCCAGAGGAGGTTCATAAGGATGATTCAGGGAATGAAGGGGATAACATATAGAAGACCCTATTGTTTCCACCTCCACCACTGTTGCTGGTGCCCATTCCACGCACTCACCACTTTTTTGCGTTAAAAAAACTTAGCTGATACCTCCTCTGTACCTACTTCCAAGCACATTAAAACTGTGCCCTCTTGTGTTAGCCATTTCAGCCCTGGGAAAAAACCTCTCACTATCCACATGATCAATGTCTTTCGTCATCTTATACACCTCTCATCCTCCGTCACTCCAAGGAGAAAAGGCCAAGTTCACTCAACCTATTCTCATAAGGCATGCTCCCCAATCCAGGCAACATCCTTGTAAATCTCCTCTGCATCCTTTCTTTGAGGTGACCAGAACTGAGCACAGCATTCCAAGGGGGTCTGACCAGGGTCTTATATAGCTCTAACGTTACCCCATGGCTCTTAAACTCATTCCCACGGTTGGAGAAGGCCAATGCACCATATGCCTTCTTAACCACAGAGTCAACCTGCACAGCAACTTTGAGTGTCCTATGGACTCAGACCATCTAATCCTCCACACTGTCAAGAGTCTTACCATTAATACTATATTCTGCCTTCATACTTGACCTACCAAATAAACCACCTCACAGTTATCTGGGTTAAACTCCAGCTGCCACTTCTCAGCCCAGTTTCGTATCCTATCAATGTCCCGCTGTAACCTCTGACAGCCCTTCACACTATCCACAACACCCCCAACATTTGTGTCATCAGCAAATTTACTAACCCATTCCTCCACTTCCTCAACCAGGTTATTTATAAAAGTCACAAAGAGTAGAGGTCCCAGAACAGATCCCTGAGGCACACCACTGTTCACCGACCTCCATGTAGAATATGACCCATCTACAACCACTCTTTGCCTTCTGTGGGCAAGCCATTTACATCTACTGCTCTACCTTCATCAATGTGTTTAGTCACAGTCTCAAAAAATTCAATCAGGCTTGTAAGGCACGACCTGCCTTTGACAAAGCCATGCTGACTATTCCTAATCATATTATGCCTCTCCAAATGTTCATAAATCCTGCCTCTCAGGATCTTCTCCATCAACTTACCAACCACTGAAGTAAGACTCACTTGTCTATAATTTCCTGGGCTACCTCCACTCACTTTCTTAAATAAAGGAACAACATCCGCAATCCTCCAATCCTCCGGAACCTCACCCGTTCCCATTGATGTTTCAAAGATCATCGCCAGAGGCTCAGCAATCTCCTTCCTCGCCTTCCACAGTAGCCTGGGGTACGTCTCATCCGGTCCCGGCGACTTATCCAACTTGACACTTTCCAAAAGCTCCAGCACATCCTCCTACTTAATATCTACATGTTCAAGCTTTTCATTCTGCTGCAAGTCATCACTACAATCACTAGGATCCTTTTCCATAGTGAATACTGAAGTAAAGTATTCATTAAGTACCTCTGTTATTTCCTCAGGTTCCATACACACTTTCCCACTGCCACACTTGATTGGTCCTATTCTCTCACGTCTATCCTCTTGCTCTTCACATACTTGTAGAATGCCTTGGGGTTTTCCTTAATCCTGCCCGCCAAGGCCTTCTCATGGCTCCTTTAAGCTCCTTTCTGTTAGCCTTATAATCTTCTAGATCTCTAACATTACCTAGCGCTCTGAACCTTTTGTAAGCTTTTCTTTTCTTCTGGACTCGATTTATTACAGCCTTTGTAAAGCACTGTTCCTGTACCCTACCAGAACTCCCCTGTCTCACTGGAATGTACCTATGCAGAACTCTACACAAATATCCCTTGAACATTTGCCTTGTACTTGCTGGAATTTAGAAGAATGCGTGGAGATATCATTGGAACCTACCGAATGTAGAAAGGATGTGATAGGGTGGATGTGGCTATTCAGAACTGGAGGGTAAAGCCTCAAAACTGAGGGGTGACCCTTTAGAACAAAGGTAAGGAAGATTTTTTTTTAGCCCAAATACTGTATCAGTGGAATGCTCTGCCACAGACTGCAGTGGAGGCCAAGTCCGTGTGTGTATTTAAGGCAGAATTTGATCGTTTCCTGATCGGTCAAGGCATCAAATGATATGGTGAGAAGGCAGGTGTGTGTGGTTGAGTGGGATCCAGGATCAGCCATGATGGAATGGGCTGAATGGCCTAATTCTGCTCCTATGTCTTATGGTCTGATGACTCTCAAACCAACCTCCACATATATGCATGTTAATATGTGATATGACTCCATTATTACAGAATGCAAAGGGTTAAACTTCAGACAAACCCTGAAACTGAAGGGAAGTAGAATCACTTCCTGCAATAGCTGGTCTGTTTATGCATTCCTGAACAAAATAGTTTCTCTCTCCGAGTAGGAAGAATGGAGACAGGGGTGTTAGCAGAAGAGCTGACCTGTAGTGTGTGTCTGGGGTTGTTCCAGGACCCCGTGGCATTGCCCTGTTTGCACAGTTTCTGTGCAAAATGTATCAACGATGCCTGGGGCCATCCAGAGATTCAGGGTGAAGTCAGCTGCCCTCAATGCCGTCAGGCCTTCAGCCCCAGACCCAGCCTCGTGAAAAACCACACGCTGCAGAACATCGTGGAGAAATACAACCGGCACCCGCCCGTCGCTGCCACTTCTGCCCAGACGGCCCCCGTGATGTGTGAGTACTGTATCGACACTCCGACCCAGGCCGTGAAGACCTGCCTCAAATGTGAAACCTCCTTCTGTTCCCTCCACCTGCAACCGCACTTGACGAAGCAGATTTACAAAGAGCACTGTTTGATCGAGCCCACAGCCGACCTCACACGGAGACAGTGCCCAAGTCATCGGAAGGCCCTCGAGTTCTACTGCGAGAAAGACGAGGTGTGTGTGTGCGTGTCCTGCACCATCGTCGGGAATCACAAGTCCCTCAGTCTGGAGCAGGCGAAGGACAAACTAAAGGTGAGTCCGGTTTTGGAGAAACGGGAAACAAGAGTAAATACTTTCCTAGCCTCTGCGTCCCAGACGTCAGCATTAGGATTAGGAAGTTAATTGCACTTCTTCAGCCACTGGTCTGGCCATCCAATGTCCTCTTCACCATCAGCTCAGATTACGTGCAGGTGCTGGGGACGTGGCCTGGATTTGTCGACACGTTCAACAAGAATTGGCTGGAGCAGACTAGGAAAGTAAAACAGAAACTGGGATCGTGGGGAGTGCACACCCTATAAATAACTACGTGGAACCTGCTTTAAGGTGCTCTCAGGGCTGTTGAACTTGACGCAGCTGTGGCCACTCCTCTAACACTGGAATCACCCGAGCTGTCTTCACATGTATTTGGGGATCCAGATGTTGTGGATCAGGCGTGCTCCAGTGCCCAAGTGTCTGGATAACAATGGCCCACCTTTGTGTGTGGCTCCATCAGGCTGAGTATGGAGCCTGAATATAATGTGGGTGCCATGTTTTGTAACTCCAAAACATAAAACTAATTGAATGAAAAACACAAAGAACCCGGGGATAAATGTGTTTACTTCATTTATAGTTTTAGTGAGGTGTGTCCATTGTCACTGACAAATTGTTTTGAAACACCAGTCCTTGAGAAGAGGCTTCTCAGCACACCAGCAGTGTGTGAGATTGTAGTAGAGGCTACTGGGAACACCTCTGGTCACTTTGTAGTGGCATCCACTACTACCAAGGCATTTGTGTCCAGCAAAATTCACATGACTCCTCTTCCAAGGAGATGAAGTCTACTCCCAGGAATAGAGAGGCTGTTGGCACCTTCTGTACGTGTTGGCATCCTGAACAGCGCATGGCAAGTGGCTTGATCCTGTGGTCTTGGGAAATCCAGCACTGCTTGAATTTTCTCAGCACACTTACATAATCCTTGTGCATCAAGGGTGTGATCAGATTGAGCAATGCTTGTTTTAAAGAATTCATAATTGTCATGTCATGCACTGAGCCCATAATCTTCTCATCTTTTTAAGTCTGTTTTGAGATTATGGAGATGTTCCTTGTCATCCTTACTGGTAACAATGATGTCATCCAGGTAGTACCAAGTGCCTGGTCCATAGGTTTCTGCCAGAGTGCAGGTGCAGATGCTTTCCCAAAATTAAGCTTATTATAGCGATAAAGCCCTTTGTGAGTGTTAATGGTGAAAAACACTTTGGGCTCTTCTTCCATCTCCATCTGTAGGTAGGCCTCAGCTAAGTCCACTTTGCTAAAGTGTTACCCTCCTGAAAGATTTGTTCCTTGATCCTGGGCAGAGGGTATAGATTTACTTCCTGTGCTGGGTTAATGGCGAGCTTAAAATCACCACAGATCCTGACAGATCCATTCTTCTTGGCTACTGGGACCACTAGCGTTGCCCATGGGCTCTGCTCCAACTTGGAGAGAATAGCTTCAGCCTCCATGGGATCTAGCTCATTGGTTACTTATCACAGATTGTATAAGGAACTGGATGGGCTTTGTAGAACTTGGGTGTGGCATTTTCATTTAACACTATTTTACCAAAGCAGTACACACAAATGCTGGAGAAAATCCACAGGTCAGCCAGCATCTATGGAAATGAATAAAGAGTTGATGTTTTGGGCTGAGCCCATTCTTCTGGACTGGAAAGGAAGGAGGAAGACACCTGAGTATAAAGGTAGGGGAGGGGATGGACAATAGATAGAAGGTGACAGTTGAAGCCAGGGAAAGGTACAGGGCTGGAGAGGAAAGAATCTGATAGGAGAGGAGAAAGGACCATAGGATAAAGAGAATGAGGAGGGGCACCAGGATTAGGTAATTGGTAGGTGAGAAAAGGTAAGAGACCAGAGTGTGGAAAAGAAGAAGAGGGGAAGGGGATAGAAAGTATATTTTTACTGAATGGAGAAATCTATGTTCATACCATCAGGTTGGAGGCTACCCGGTTGGAATGTAAGATGTTGCTTGTCCTCCCTGAGGTTGGCCTCAATGTGGCACAAGAGTAGACCATGGACTGACATGATGGAACGTGAACGGAAATCAGAATTAAAATATTTGGCCACCAATATTTTCTGCTTTTGGTGAATGGAGTGGAGGTGCTCGATGAAGTGGTCACCCAATTTACAACAGGTCTCACTAAGGCCACCTCGGGAGCACCGGCCACAGGAGATCTGCAGATGAAGTGCTGCATCATCTGAAAGGACAGCTGGTGCCTTGAATGGAGGTGAATGGGCAGTTATAGCATGTTGGCCGCTTGCAGGGGTAAGTGCTGGGAGGCAAGTTAGTGGGACGGGACTAATGGAGAAGGGAATCGTGGAGGGAGGGCGGGGGGGGGGGGTGGGTTGGAATGTAGGATCCCTTTGGAAATAGCAGAAGTTGCAGAGAATGATGTTTTGAATCTTGATGCTCATGGGGTGGTGGTAAGGACAAGAGGAACTCTTACACTGTTTTGGCAGCGGGAGCGAAGGCATTTCACTACTCGGGGTAAAATAGAGGCAAGACTGTGCAGGCACGTGACGTCAGCCAGTAGAACAGGAAAGGTTTAAAAAGAAGACCGCCATATCCAGCGGGCAGCGTTCGGAGTGGGCAGCAGAGTGAGAGGTAGCAGAGTGGTAGGCCTTTGCATTAACGGGCTTAGGTCGTAACGAGGCGAGGTAGGTCTACCTGTGTTAATTGTGGAAAGGAGGAAGTATGTGTGTGGGGGCAGTTTTCAGTGCTTGGTGTCAGATGTAGGAAGTCCTGGAGTCTCCCAGCCTCCTGGATGGCCATATCTGCACCCCGTGTGTCGAGCTGCATCTCCTAAGGGACCGCATAGGGAACTGGAGATGCATCTCGATGACCTTTGTCTGGTTAGGGAGAGTGAGGAGGTGATAGAGAGGAGTTATAGGCAGGTGGTCACACCAGGGCCACAGGAGACAGACAAGTAGGTCACAGTCAGGAGGAGGAAGGGGAAGAGTCAGGTACTGGAGACTACCCCTGTGGCTGTACCCCTTGACAATAAGTACTCCTGTTTGAGTACTGTTGGGTGGAGACAGCCTACCTGGGGGAAGTAACGGCGGCCATGCCTCTAGCACAGAGTCTGGCCCTGTGGCTCAGAAGGGTAGGGAAAGGAAGAGAAAGGCAGTAGTGATAGGGGACTCAATAGTTAGGGGGTCAGACAGGCAATTCTGTGGATGCAGGAAAGAAACTTGAATGGTAGTTTGCCTCCCAGGTGCCAGGGTCCAAGATGTTTCAGATCGCATCCAAGATATTCTGCAGAGGAAGGGAGAACAGCCAGAGGTCATGGGATATATTGGTACCAATGACATAGGTAGGAAAAGGAAAGAGGTCCTGAAAACAGACTACAGGGAGTTAGGAAGGAAGTTGAGAAGCAGGACTGCAAAGGTAGTAATCTCGGGATTACTGCCTGTGCCACGCAACAGTGAGAATAGGAATAGGATGAGGTGGAGGATAAATGCGTGGCTGAGGGATTGGAGCAGGGGGCAGGGATTCAGATTTCTGGATCACTGGGACCTCTTGGGGCAGGTATGACCTGTACAAAAAGGACGGGTTGCACTTGAATCCCAAGGGGACCAATATCCTGCCGAGGAGGTTTACTAAGGCTACTGGGGAGAATTTAAACTAGAATTGTTGGGGGGTGGGAACTGAACTGAAGAGACTGGGGAAGAGGTGGTTGGCTCACAAATAGAGAATGCTTGGAGACAGTGTGTGAGGGAGGATAGGTAGGTGATAGGGAAGGGACGCGTTAAGACAAACTTTGAGAAGTGTCTATTTTAATGCAAGGAGTATTGTGAACAAAGCGGATGAGCTTAGAGCGTGGTTCAGTACTTGGAGCTATGATGTGGTGGCCATTACAGAGACTTGGATGGCTCAGGAACAGGAATTGTTACTTCAAGTGCCAGGTTTTAGATGTTTCAGAAAGGACAGGGAGGGAGGCAAAAGAGGTGGGGGCGTGGCACTGTTATCAGAGATAGTGTCGCAGCTGCAGAAAAGTTGGACGTCATGGAGGGATTGTCTATGGAGTCTCTGTGGGTGGAGGTTAGGAACAGGAATGGGTCAATAACTTTACTGGGTGTTTTTTATAGGCCGCCCAATAGTAACAGGGATATTGAGGAGCAGATAGGGTAACAGATCCTGGAAAAGTGTAATAATAACAGAGTTGTTGTGATGGGAGATTTTAATTTCCCAAATATCAATTGGCATCTCCCTAGAGCGAGGGGTTTAGATGGGATGGAGCTTGTTAGGTGTGTTCAGGAAGGTTTCTTGACACAATATGTAGATAAGCCTACAAGAGGAGAGACTGTACTTGATTTGGAATTGGGAAATGAACCTGATCAGGTGTCAGATCTCTCAGTGTGAGAGCATTTTGGAGATAGCGATCAATGTAAGGCTATCAGGCAGGAAATTGGAAGCTTATATTGGGAACTGAAGTTCTCGGGGAAAAGTATGGAAGAAATGTGGCAAGTGTTCAGGGGATATTTGTGTGGAGTTCTGCATAGGTACTTTACAATGAGTCAGGGAAGTTATGGTGGGGTACAGGAACTGTGGTATACAAAGGCTGTAATAGATCTAGTCAAGAAGAAAAGAAAAACTTACAAAAGGTTCAGAGAGCTAGGTAATGTTAGAGATCTAGAAGAAAATAAGACTAACAGGAAGGAGCTTAAAAAGGATGTTAGGAGAACCAGAAGGGGCCATGAGAAGGCCTTGGTGGGCAGGATTAAGGAAAACCCCAAGGCATTCTACAAGTATGTGAAGAGCAAGAGCATAAGACATGAAAGAATAGACCTATCAAGTGTGACTGGGAAAGTGTGTATGGAACCGGAGGAAATAGCAGAGGTACTTAATGAATACCTTACTTCAGTGTTCACTATGGAAAAGAATCTTGGTGATTGTAGTGATGACTTGCAGCAGGCTGAAAAGCTTGAGGATGTAGATATTAAGAAAGAGGATGTGCTGGAGCTTTTGGAAAGCATCAATTTGGATAAGTCGCCAGGACCTGAAGAGATGTACCGTAGGCTACTGTGGGAGGTGAGGGAGGAGATTGCTGAGCCTCTGACGATGACCTTTGAGTCATCAATGGGGATGGGAGAGGTTCCAGAGGATTGCAGATGTTGTTCCTTTATTCAAGAAAGGGAGTAGAGATAGCCCTGAACCAGTGAGGTTATAGACCAGTGAGTCTTAATTCAATGGTTGATAAGTTGATAACTGGTAAGTTGATGGAGAAGATCCTGAGAGGCAGGAATTATGAACATTTGGAGAGGCATAATATGATTAGAAATAGTCAGCATGGCTTTGTCAAAGGCAGGTCGTGCCTTACAAACCTGATTGAATTTTTTGAGGATGTGACTAAACAGATTGATGAAGATAGAGCTGTAGATGTAGTGTATATGGATTTCAGCAAGGCATTTGATAAGGTCCCCTATACAAGACTTATTGAGAAAGAAAGGAGGCATGGGATCCAAGGGGACATTGCTTTGTGGATCCAAAACTGGCTTGCCCACAGAAGGCAAAGAGTGGTTGCAGACAGGCCATATCCTGCTTTGAGGCCAGTGACCAGTGGTGTGCCTCAGGTATCTGTTCTGCGACCCTTACTCTTTGTGATTTTTATCAATGACCTAGATGAGGAAGTGGAGGGATGGATTACTAAATTTGCTGATGACACAAAGGTTGGGGGTGTTGTGGATAGTGTGGAGGGCTGTCAGAAGTTACAGCGGGACATTGATAGGATGCAAAACTGAGTTGAGAAGTGGCAGATGGAGTTCAGCCCAGATAAGAGTGAGGTGGTTCATTTTGGTAGGTCAAATATGATGGCAGAATATAGCATTAATGGTAAGACTCTTGCCAGGCCAGAGGGGCCTTGGCTTCTGAGTCCATTTGACACTCAAAGCTGCTACACAGGTTGACTCTGTGGTTAAGAAGGCATACGGTGCATTGGCCTTCATCAATCGTGGAATTGAGTTTAAGAGCTGAGAGGTGTTACGTACCCCGTAACTGGGTGTCTGTCCAGCAGAGAAAGAAGAATCCGTTGGAGTCTGGTGGTACCAAACTAAAGGTGTTTATTAGTAAACTACACAATACAGTATCAAAAATGCAAATATACATATAAAACAAGTTAGCAATAATAAACCTAAAAGTGTAGGAATAAAAATAATCAATAATAAACAAGCTCTATTGATGTCTAGGGGTAAATGAATTGTCATAGGAAAGTATAGAGTTCAGTTCATAAATGCTGAGGTAGTTATGGTTGTTGTATTGAAATCGTTGGAGAGAGAGCGAGCGAGATGTAACAGCAACAGCTGCTGCGGCAAGCAAACCTTTTGTGGCTTTCTTAATCCGTCGTGTCGTTGTGGTCATTCAGTTATGATCCCTCTGGTCTTCAGCTAGACCGTTCTTCTGTGGTGGACTCGTCACTCTGGCATGAGTGGACACACACACAAGTCCCGCCCTGCTGTAACACTGTGAGTTTTACTGACCGATCTCCTGGTTCGGTCTCCGAAGCCCCCACCTTTCTGTGGGTTCCCAACACTCAGTCAGTGTCCACTGGTGTGTCTGAAGGGTGTCTCTCCAGATCTGTCTTTTATCGCCACTCAAGGGATCTCAGCTATCCATCAACTCTGAATGACTGTGTCCATCAAATCAGGCCACTCCTCCTATCTCCTGAGGAATGTTAACGAGCAAAGTAAAGTCCTTGTAGTGAAAGGTAAATAATCCAGGAAGAGTCATAATACAGTAAATCAATAGTCTCTCTCCCCTCTTATCTGTAGCAGATGTTCTCGCCTGGGCTTTATCTCTCTCTCTCAATAGCAGCATAGCAACAGCAATAGTTTGTAGTTCTTGGGGGGGGCAAATGGTTAACTCTGCACCCCATTGTCCATCAGATCTGTCCATCACTCATAACAGAGGTAATGTTGCAGCTATATAGGACCCTGGTCAGACCCCACATGGTTAACTGCTCAATTCTCGTCTCCTCACTACTGGAAACCATAGAAAGGGTGCAGAGGAGATTTACAAGGATGTTGCCTGGTTTGGGGAACATGCCTAATGAAAAAAGGTTGAGTGAGCTCAGCCTTTTCACCTTGGAGTGACGGAAGATGAGGGGTGACCTGATAGAGGTGTATAAGATGATGAGAGGCATTGATCGTGTGGGTAGTCAGAGGCTTTTTCCCAGGGCTGAAATGGTTGCCACATGAGGACACAGGTTTAAGGTGCTGGGTGTCACGTACCCCGTAATTGGGTTAACAAACCAGCAGAAATGGAAAAAACTCTGGAGTCTAGTATTACTATAAACTAATAGTGTTTATTAGTAAACTAAACAATACAGTAATATAAATGCAAATAAATCAAACAGGTTAGCAATGATATAGATACATATGTGTGTGGAAATAGGAATGAAACTAGGCTCTTTCAAACCTAGGGGTAAATGAATAGTCTTACGATGCGATGAAGAGAGTTCAGTTCAGTTCAAGGTAGTTCGTGGAGTAATGTTGGAAAGAGAGAGAGAGAGGTGAGAGGTGAGCTGTTGCCGTCGACCTTCCCATTGTCTTCCGAAATCCTGTTGTAGTCACCGACTGTGACCATAACACGTACAACTGTCCTTCAGTGGTGGAATTATCACCCAGGGAAGGGTGGACACACAAATAATTCCCCACCGGTCACACCTTTTCACACTGTGAGCCACTGCTCGATTTTCCCAAATCGATCCTCCAAAACCCCACCTTCACGTGGGTGCCCAAAGCTCGTTCAGTGTCCGACACTGTGTGTGCCTCGTGGTGTGTCCTGGTGTGTCTGTCTGTGTAACAGTAGATCTGCTTTTTATCTCCACATGTTGCCGACACCAGCTGTCCATTAACCTGCTCCGCCATCCTCTTTCTGCGGACTCTCTACAGGCAGGCAAGTGACTTTGGAGAAAGGTGAACAATCAGCAGAGGAACCATAACACCATTCTTGTGAGCAGTTTCTGTCTGTCTCTCTCTCATTGTGCTAGATGCCTCCCCCTCTCTCTCTTAATAGCAGCACAGTTCATAGGGTCTCTCCTGGACCCCTTTCCAATTTAGGGTGACCCCTAACACTGGGGAGTAGGTACAGAGCAGATGTCGGGGTAAATTTTTTACTCAGAGGGTGGTGAGTGCATGGAATGGGCTGTTGGCAGTGGTAGTGGAGGTGGATACGATAGTGTCTTTTAAGAGACTTTTGGATAGGTACATGGAGCTTAGAAAAATAGTGAGCTATGAGTAACCCTCGTGATTTCTAAGGTAAGGAAATGTCAGCACAACTTTGTGGGCCGAAGGGCCTGTATTTTGCTGTAGGTTTACTATGTGTTTATGTTTCTATGTTAAGATAGGGTGAGTGTGGATGTTTGGGAAATGATGTTTGGGTGAGGGCTGCATCAATGGTTCTGTCTCTGATGTCCTGGAAAGGAAAGCCTCATCCTGGGATGAAGGAACTGTGAAAAGGGAAAAGCAATTTTTCAGGAGACAAGGTTAGAAGAAGCTTATTCAAGTTAGCCATGGTGATTGGTAAGTTTATAAAATATGTCAGTTGACAGTTTGTCTCCAAAGATGGAGATAGAGAGATGGAGAAAGAAGATGGAGGTATCAGAAATGTGCCAAGTGAAGTTAAGGGCAGGGTGGGAGTTGGAGGCATAGCTGATAAAATTGATGAGCTCAGCTTGGCACATGAAGCAGCATCCATGCAGTTGTCAATGTAGTGGAGGAAGAGTTGTGGAGCATTAGTGAGAAGGGCTTGGAACATAGACTGTTCTAAGTAGCCAATGAAAAGGTAGGTATAGCTGGGCCTTTGTAGGTGCACATGGCTCCTACTTGAATGTGAAGAAAGTGGGAGGAGCTGAAGGAAAAATTGTTGAGGATGAGGACCAGTTTGGCAAGACGGAGGATGGTGGTGGCAGAGGGATTTGGTTGATTCTTATATTAATTTTTCCAAACCATCCTTGAACACTGCTGTGGCATCATCAAGTACTTTTTTTAAGTCACTCTCTGTTGAATCTATTGCAGAGGATGTGGCATGCAAATTGTGGATGGATCTTCAATCAAATTTTAATTGGTAATGTCATTCCACTCTTCAAGAAGGGAGAGAGACATGAGAAAGGAGAGTATGGGCCTGTTAGTCTGACCTCAGTGCTTAGGAAGATGTTGCTGTTGATAAATAAGAATGAGGTCTCAGGATACCTCGAGGCACATGATAAAACAGGCCATAGTCAGCATGGTTCCCTCTAGGGTAAATTCTGTTTGACAAATCTGCTGGAATTATTTGAAGAAATAACAAACAGGATAGACAAAGGAAAATCGATTAATGTTGTGTACTTGGATTTTCACAGGGCATTTGACAAAGTGCCACACATGAGGCTGCTTAACAAGCTACGAGCCCATGATTTTACTGGAAAGATTCTGTCATGGATAAAGCAGTGGCTGATGGTGGGAGGCAGACAGTGGGAATAAAGGGAGCTATTTCTGGCTGGCTGCTGGTGACCTGTGGTGTTTCACAGGGGTCTGTGTTAGAACCAATTTTTTAATGTTGTAAATGATTTGAATGATAGAATTGATGGCTTTGTTGTAAAGTTTGCAGACGATATGAAGATAAGTGGAAGGGCATGTAGGTTTGAAGAATTAATGAGGCTACAGAAGGACTTAGATTAGGAGAATGGGCAAAGAAATGGCAGATGGAATACATTGCCGGGAAGTGTGTATGGTCTTGCATTTGGTAGAAAAAAATGAAAGGATTGACTATTTCTTAATTGGAGAGAACATTCAAAAAAACTGAGGTGCCAAGAGACTAGGGAGTCCTTGTGCAGGATTCCCTAAAGGTTAATTTGCAGGTTGAATCTGTGGTGAGGAAGGCGAATGTTAGCATTGGTTTCAAGAGGACAAGAATATAAAGGCAAGGATGTAAAGTTGAAACTTTACAAAGCATTGGTGAGGCCTCACTTGAAGTGCTGTGAGCAGTATTGGGCCCCTTATCATAGAAGGGATGTGCTGAAACTGGAGAGGGTTCAAAGGAGGTTCACGAAAACGATTCCAGGATTGAATGGCTTGAAATATGAAGAGTGTTTGTTGGCTCTGGGGCTGTACTCACTGGAATTCAGAAGAATGAAGGATGACCTCATCGAAAGCTATCGAATGGTAAAAGACCTTGATAGGATGGATGTGCAGAGGATGTTTCCTATGGTGAGAGAACCTAAGACCAACGGGCACAACCTCAGATTAGAGGGGTGTCCTTTTAGAATGAATGAGGAGGAATTTCTTTAGCCAAACACTGGTGAATCTGTGGAATTCGTTTCTACAGGCAGCTGTGGAGGCCAAGTCTTTATGTATATTTAAGGCAGAGGTTGATAGATTCTTGATTGGTCAGGGCATGAGGGGATACAGGGAAAAGGCAGGAGACTGAGGCTGAGGGGAAAATTGAATCAGCCATGATGACATAGTGGATCTGAATCAATGGGCCAAATGGCCAAATTCTGCTCCTGTATCTTACGGTCTTATGGTAGTGCTCTCAGCCACTTGTTACCCCACAATGCTGGCCCTCTTGTTTTTATCACATACAAGCTCAATTTGGTCTGTTGTTTATTGTATTTCACTGTGACACATGCCATTCCCACCGGAGTTACCTTTCCTCCAGTGTAAGTCCTTTGTTGGATACCTGCAGGCTTCAGTTTAGTATCTTTGAAATGCCGATCACATTCACTTTGTTGGATGACTGAAACAGCTGAGTCAGTGTCCAATTCCATTTTCATTAATTTGCTGTTCACTTCTAGTGTAAGCCATATTGCTTGTCTGTTGTTGTTTTCACACTGTAACTCTAAAGGCTACTTAGTCCTGTGTCACTCTCATCATTAGATTTTTCAACAGCATGCAGATTAGTTGCTTTAATAGTGAAAGCTAATTTCAAGCTTAATTGTCATTCCACCATCCATGAATACCCATGAATACAGCTGAACAAAACAGTATTACTCCAGGACAAAGGTACAGCACACAATATCAACAGTCATAAATGGCACAAGGCACATATCACACATTTAAGACAGCAGTAAAATATAGTCATGAGAAAAGATATATAGTCCAAGTCCCTGAGTCCATGAATATTGCAACAGGCTACATTCAAACACAATACAGCTTGTCTTCTGCTGAATGAACACTAGGGGCAGCACTGACACTGCCAACATGGATGCTGCTCCCCACCACCTCTGTGCCTCTCTCCTGGACAGCTGCAGACAGGAGATATCACAGCTTGAGTCCTAATCTGAGGCCTCATTCCCCTGCTGCCCGCCAATAAACCATTGAACCAGACATTCTATATACCACGTTACCAACGTCCAACAGGGCCTTTTGATCACAAAAAAAGTGATTAAGACAAGTGCTCACTGTTAGACTGTACACCGTCTTTACACACTGACTCCAACGCCTCTCTGATGCAGGCAACAGCACGAACTGCACCTTGTCCAGCTCCTTAAGATTCTCCGCCAATGAGCAAGTCACTGCTGGGCTAGACCTGCGTTACCTTAAGTTCTTAAAATCCAGCAGGGACTTCTGATTGTAAAAAAAAAAAAATGCCTGAAAAAGATAGTAACACCTTTGGTTGGCTCCGTAGAAGCTGCTGCATCTGAGCATACTGCCATCTTACCAAGATGTGATTCATGCTGTCCTCGTCTCAATGGCGGCGTCCTCAAAGGATCACACAAGAGTGTGCCAGCTTTCATTCTGAGTTCCCCCAGAGAAACTTGCCGACTGAGATACTTCTGTTTTTTTTATTTTCCAGGAGAAGTTGAAGAACAGTGTTGAGAATATTCAAACGATTCAGAAAGAATGGTCACGTGAACAGGAAGATCTGAAGCAATCAGAAATCAAAGTAAAGGTAGGGAAAACATGCACAACTGGATTTAAAGAGGATTTTCTTTGGAGCGGTGGATATCAGAATTAGAATCAGGTTCATTGTAACTGACATAGATGATGTGAAATTTGTTGTTTTGTGGCAGCAATACAGTGCAAAGATATAAAATTATTACAAATTACAAAATAAATATTGCAAGGAAAGGAATAATTAGGTAGTGTTCATTTGTTCATGAACCAGTCAGAATTCTGGTGGCAGAGGGCAAGAAGCTGTTCCTGAATCATTGTGTGTGTCTTCAGGTTCCTGTACCTGCTCCTTGATGGTAGTAACGAGAAGAGGGCATGTCCCAGGTGATGAGGGTCTTTAGTGATGGATACCGGCTGAATGGTGAGGAGGGTTGTTTCCATGATGGAGCTGGCTGGGTCTTGAAGTAGAGAGAATGGGAAAGCTGAACCACTTGGTCTGTATCCTGGATGATGTTGTGATCATCATCTGTTTGCCATGGGAGTGATCAGTTCATCCCCATGAAGACATTGGACATGATGCCCTGACTCACCCGGGCATTTCTGAACCTCACTAGTGAGGCTAGTGAGGTTACTCAGGAAATACAGTGAGGCTGAGGGAAGGAAGGAAGGAATTTGTTCTGATAAAGCCAGAACATCGGAGCATAAACCCTGGCCTTTCCTGGTGCTCACAGAGTCAGGTGGACTGACAGTTGGCCCGTGATGTATCAAACTGATTAAGCTAATGGTACCTAATCCCTTCTACCTGCACGTGGTCCCCCTCCCATCATCCTCTGCATATTCAGGTGGCCATCAGAGAGCCTCTTAAATGCCCCATAGTATTTCTGTAAACCAGGGGATCTTGAGAAATGGCTCAGACACTTTGAGAGATTTAGGACTGCAAGCAGTCCACTTGGGCTTCAGAACAGCATCAAGCAAGCACACTGATATACTACATGGGAGACAAAGCATATAACATCATGGATGGTTTAGGACTGACAGATGCTCTAAGAAAGGAGTATAAAATGGTGCAGGAGAATTTCAAAGAAAATTTCACAACAAAGTGGCAAAGGGCAAAGTTCGACTCCAGAAAACAGGAGCCAGATGAAAGTGTAGATGACTTCATCACAGCATTGCCTGCCCTGTCAGACAACTGTGCATATGGAAATCTGAGAGATGAGCTCATTAGAGACAGACACGAGAAAATCTGCAGATGATGGAAATCCAAAGCAACACCTGATGCTGTCTGGCCTGCTGAGTTCCTGTGGCATTTCGTGTGCAACTTTGGACACAGGATTGTTGCCAGGCTACTAGATACCAAATTGGAAGAGAGACTTCAGTTGCAGGCAAATCTGACACTAGAGAAAGTTTTTATGATGGGCAGAGTGAGATTGTTCATCAGCAGCAGGCAGAACTTGGGAACAGATACGATGCTGAGGTAAATCTAGAAGGTGTACGAAAAGAAGGGTACAAACAAGGTGCAGTCGGAAAACTACGGAAAGAGGTGACAGCAGAGCTTAGCTCAAACAAAACAGAGAAGCGAAATAAAGAGCTGGTAAATTGTCCAACTGGAGGAGATGCATCAAGGATCTAGTAAAAGAAGTGAAAGGCATTAGATTTGGCCATTATAAAAGCCTGTTTCACTCAAAAACGGTTTTCAGGAGGTGAAAGAAGGCCATGATTCAGAGAAAGAGAGAGCTTTCCTTGGGCACTATATTCAATTAGACAGTGCTGGAGTACTGTGGTTCATTTGCAAAATGAGGTAGTGATGTTCAAAATGGACACTGAGTCATCCCCAAGTATCTGTTCACAAAAGAAAACAGGCATTACGCTAATCCCAGCAAAGGAAGCGCTCATGGGACCAGGGAAACATCAGCTCAGTGTGAAAGGAATGTTATTACTTCCATCTGTAAAAATGAGAAACACTTAAAAGAGGATGTCTATGTTGTTCAGGACCTCTTCTCACCACAACATGTCATCGAGAAGTTTAACTTCATTGCAAGGTAGGATTTGCTAAACAATGTTCAGTGACAGGAGGAATACCCAGAATTGTATTGTTCACTACCCTGGGGGTACTGAAAGATGAGTGCTTTATCTAATTGAGGCCAGGAGAGAGGCTCTACTGTCTGACTACAGCGAGGTGTATACCAGTCCCATTGGTATGGGAACAAAGTCAAAGCTAAACTTGAGAGAATGGAGGCACCTGGCAGCTTAACTAGAGGGCATGGACTGATTGATGGTTTGTGGGTATTGTTCCTGTCCCCAAGCCAGATGCCACAGTGAGGATCTGTAATGATCATCTAACAAAACCCAATAACACAGTGAGGTGGGAGATGTCTATTCTGCCCTCTGTTGAGCACACATTGAATATGCTGGGTGCAGCAAAGTCCTTCACCAAACTAGATGCATACTCAGGATTCTGGCAGATCCATTTAACTCCTTGAGTCCCAGAAGCTCACAACCTTTATCATGCCTTATGGACACTAAGCCTTCAAGAGATTCCCTTTTGGCGTCTCATCAGCCGTTCAAGTCTTTCAGATGAGGATGAGTCAAATTTTGGATGGATTGGAATGAGTAGTCTGCCACATGGATGGTATACGCATCTTTGGAGGCTGAAGCGAGGAACTTGACAACTGAGTGGAAGCTGTCTTGGAGAAACCGAAACAGGCTGGAATCACCCTAAGCAAAAAGAAATGTGAATTTTCAACAAGTACGAACAAGCTGGATGAACTCAGCAGGTCGGGCAGCATCTGTTGAAAGGAGCAGTTAATGTTTTGGGCCGAGATCCTTCGTCAGGACTGAAGTAAGGGGCAGGGGTCCTATAAAGAAGGTGGGGGGAGGAGGAAAGTGTAGGTGAAAAACCAATCAGAGGAAAGATCAAGGGGTGGGGAAGGGGAAGCAAGGAGGGGATAGGCCGGAGAGGTGAAGAAGGAATGTAAGGGGAAAGCACTATGTGTAGTAGAAGGCAGAATCATGAGAGAGGAGATAGGCAGCTAGAAGAGGAGGCAGAGTGAAAGTGTGATAGGGGAAGAGAGAGAGGGAGGGAATTACCAGAAGTTGGAGAATTTGATGTTCATACCAAGGGGCTGGAGACTACCCAGACGGTATATGAGGCGTTGCTCCTCCAACCTGAGTTTGGCCTCATTTGGCAGTAGAGGAGGCCATGTATGGACATATCTGAATGGGAATGTGAAGGAGAGTTGAAGTGGGTGGCAACTGGGAGATCCTGTCTGTTGTGGTGGACGGAGCGGAGGTGCTAGAAAAAAACAGAAAAAAAAACATATTCTTAACACTTATTTTCTCTTATTATTGACATACTGCTTAGCTTTGTTAATCGGTTATTTGCTAATTTAATTCTTTATTGTATATAATGACACATTGACTTAATGTATCTTTTTTTGTTAATCTTCAATAATAATTAGTAAAAAGATTTTAAAATGAAATGAAATAAATTTCAGTTGAATAGCCTGCATGCTGCTGTGCTCTCTGCACTCTCCCTCAATATCAAGCACAACCGTATTAATAAAGATATTGATGGCCTATCTTCTCATTTTATATTCTTATAAACTTTGCTCCTGCCTCCCTTCAGACCCCACACTCCAGTGAAAACAAGTGTAGTTTGTCCAACCTTTCTTTATAGCCCATTCCCTGTGATCCAGGCACTCTCCACGTGCTTCCTATAATGGGGATGACCAAAGCTGAATGCAGTACTCTGGATGCAGCCTAACCAGAGTTCCACAAATCTGCAACAAAACTTTCTGACTCTTAAATTCGATGCCTTGACTAATAAGGGAAAGCATGCTGTACACCTTATTTACAAGCCTATCAGCTTGCATGGCTATTGTGAAGGATATCAAGGTTTTAGGATATTGTTGAATATTGATAAACATATGAGCTTATGAACATATATTACATGTTACAAAAACAAAATGAAAAAAGAACATGAAGCACATGTGGGGATGGGGGTGGGTGTCGGAGAGAGAAAGAGTGGCAGGAGAAAGGAAGGAGGAACCAAGAGACTGAACCAGCATGGTTTGGACCTCTTGTAACAAATTGCTAACATACTATTCAAATTTCATTACTTAAATTAGCCAATAAGTGTCCTGATTCATGTAATGTGATACCTAAAAAGCTTACAGAAAGTTACAGAGGAACTGTAACCACTAAAAAAAACACTGAACAATTACGTATGCATAGGTAATTATATAAAAATACAAACAAACATAAGAAAGTTAAACTACATGGAAAATAACAATTATATAGACCAACCCAACAATGTCCAAGTACATTTTAAACACTGTATAACTGTAATTCTTCCCCCTTCCTTTCCAGTCCTGAAGAAGGATCTCAGCCTGAAATGTCGACTGTTTATTCCTTTGCATAGATGTTGTCTGACTTGCTGAGTTCCTCCAGCATTTTTGTGCTTGTTGCTTTAGCTTTCCAGCGTCTGTAGAATTTCTCATGCCTAAAATCATAAGTTGTTGTTGTGGTTGGATCTTCAGAGACACAGTAAGGAAATGAAGGAAAAACTATCGGCAGCTTTCTCAGAATGGAGGAAGCAGTTGGAAGACGATGAAAAATTGGCACTGAAGATGATCAATGAAGAAGAGAATCGAGCACTCTGCCAGATCAAGAGCTCCTCTGATTCACTGTTGAAGAAAATGGAAGAAATTCAAATAATAGACAAGGAAGCCCAGGGTCAAGTGCAGGAGGATCCTCTCTTCTTCATTCAGGTACTCATTGTGATCCATCCATCTACACACAGTAGCCACTGCATTAGGTACACCTGTACACTTGTTCATTAATGCAAATATCTAATCAGCTAATCATGTGGCAGTAACTCAGTGCGTAAAAGCATGCAGACATGGTCAACTGACCTGCTATGACGCTGCCTTTTCCTAGGGTGCCCTCTTAGCTGTGTGAAGCACCACAGATCTTAAATTATTTGAAAGGAGGCAGAAAAATAGAGAAGTGAGTTTAAATCAAAATATAGTCGAATCGTATGTAAATAATAATTATTATGGATATTTATAAATATACACAGATGCTTCAAAAATGGTAATGGTAGATTAGGGGGTAGGATTAGTAGTGCCTGAAAAAGCAGGTGAGGATGCATGATGATTTCTCAGTGTGTACAGGTGAAATGACAGCTGGACTGTGACCTTTACAGAGGGTGGAGGAAGTGAGACTGATGAGAGTTGTAAAATTGTCTATTTCAAGCACAACTATCAGGAGTCAAGAAGATTTCCATCCTGAGGCAGGACCAGACATTATGTGTGAGACAATACAAACCTTATCTGGATTTAGAGCGCAGGGACTCTGTATGTGTTTTATGTGGATTCCAGCACATGTTGGTATTGGAGGGAAAGAGCAAGAGAGTAAATTAGGGAAGAGACAACTAGATAAATAGATGGCAATATTCAAATAAATTACAGTAAAGGAGAATTGAAAAACATTGTTAAAAGTGGAATCAAAAATGTGGAGAAAATCGGATGAAGAGAGAACAGGAAGGTATCTTTATACCATCCAGAAAGAAGTGGGGTGGTCAAGGAATGCAGGAAAGAGGAGGTGATGATATAGTATCAAGATTGAAGTTTGGCACACAGGGTTAAACAGAACATTGTTTTTAACGAAGAAACACAATACTGTAATGGGAGGCATGAGCTTTGTAATAAGTAGAAACGGTTCAGCATGTACTGGTGAGGTGTCCAAGGTATAATTAAGAGAGGGGATGGTTGATTTTAAAGTTATCATGGAATAAAATACAATTTAACATTAATGATATTTTGCACAATAGATGACAGGAACATTGCTTTAAATATGTAGTGCAGAATACAGGTGTTCTTGTAGAATTTGATACAATATGTAGGATTTCAATATCCTGACTAACACTGCAATTTAGAAGAAGGCAGTAATGCACCTTCAAACTGTTTGCCAACCACCATAAAACCTCAGAAGAAGAGCTGAGCTGCTTCATTTAGGGACACGGACTCACTCTGAAAGTTCTCCGCGCTGAATTATAGATCCACTTCTTTTCATTGATTTTAATTGACTTCTTGTTTTTTATTGACAGGATGTGAAGCAGCTTCTTTCAAGGTGAGTCTCATTGTGTGGAACGTGCTGCTGGTGATGGGATTTATTTATCAGTTATTTATTGATTATAATGATTTGTTTTTGATGTATTTTGCATAGTTTGACTTCAGTTGCACATTGGCTGTTTGCCTATGTTTATGCATAGTTTTACATTGATTCTATTGTGTTCCTTTGTTCCTACTGTGAATGCCTGCAAGAAAATGAATCTCAGGGCGGGATATGGTGACATGTACGCACCTTGATAATAAATCTGTTTTTTGAACTTTGAAAATAGGTCCTGAGTTATTCAAGACTTTGGCAGTCCTCCTCTTTTGTTCTGTCTCTTGTTCATAACTTTCCTGGTTTTGTTTAACCCTCTGATTCTCTGTGATCCTGTGCTTGGGTGCGAAGATGTAGTATGACACACTGCTAAAACCACTATCTGAACAACAGCACAGGATCAGAAAAAGTTGCAGAAGTTTGCACACTCAGCCGGCTCCATCATGGGCACTGGCCTCCCAAGCATTGAGAATATCTTCAAAAGTTGGGCTTCAAAATGGCAGCATCCATCATTAAGCACCCCTGTCACCCAGGACGTGCCCTCTTCTCATTGTTACCATCAAGGAGGAGATACAGGAGTCTGAAGTCACACACTCAACATTTTAAGAACAGCTTCATCCCCTCCACCATCAGATTTTTCAACAGACAGGAACCCATGAACATGATATCATTATTTTTGCTCCCATTTTGCACTGCATATTTTATTTATATATGAGTAATTTATACTTTTTCAAAGCATGGCACTATACTGCTGCTGCAAAACAACAAATTTCATGACATTAGTCGGTGATAGTAAACATGATTCTGATTTTGATATCTAATTACTACATTTTACAAATTCTTTCCAGATAACAGTTTGTGTTATTTTTATCATTACAGATATTCACAACTTGCTGTTTTCAACCAGGCTACTGACAAAAAACAGGAGAGAAATGTTGAAAGGGTATTTGGTGGTTGTGGCTTCTCTTTTGGTTCGTCGCAGATGGAGCCCAAGAGGTACTCCAACCATCCATACTCTCTTTCCAGATTAATCGAGGACAACTTACAATGTTTGATTAACCTGCGGATCAGTCCGTCTTTGGACTGTGGGAGGAAACTGCAGCACCGGGAGGAAACCCACACACTCTCTCAGGAGACATAAAAACTCCTTAGAGAGGACATTGTGCTTGAACTCTGAACTCCGACACTGAGATATAATAGTGTTGCACTACCCACTACACTGCCGTGGTGCCCATGGCTACTTTACTGACTACTTACTTCTCATTCTTTAAATTTCAGAAACTTTGAAGCAAGGCAGATTTTGAAAATCCCTAAGAGCCAAATGGTATAGCCCCAACTCCAGCCAAATTAATCCTCTGGGTCATTGAGGCACACAGGTTTTCAAACCATGACTAGGTTGTAGTCCTCTTGAAGGATCTCAGCTCAATAATAGTTTTTTTTAAACAGCTGCTGGATTGTGATGTTTAGAACCAGGGTTCTTTCAGATATCAGAATCAGACGTTAATCGCCAAGTACCTATGCACATACAAGGAATTTACTTCCGGCAGATGTTGTCTCTCTGCTCATAACAATAATAATGATAAATATAAATGAAAATATAGATTATACATACAGGTAGTGCAATCCAAGTAATAGTTAGCCGACAGTTAACCGGCAGTTAACTGTTCAGCAAAGTGACCGCAGAAGGGAAAAAATTCTCCAGTGCCTATTAGTCTTAGTCTGGAGGGATCTGAAGCGCCTACCAGACAGAAGCAGATCAAACAGTCCATGCGCAGGATGGGAGGAGCCCTTTATGATGTTCCCCGCCCTCTTCTTCAACCTGGAAGAGTACAGGTCCACAATAGGGGGCAGGGAGGCTCCAATGATGCGCTCGGCAGTCCTCACTTTGCACTGTAGTCTGGTTCTATCCTGCTTGGTGGATTTTTGGACAAATTTGCCCAAAACTTGGTGCTTCATGATAGTTTTATTCAGCAGTAATAGAAGAAAGAAAGTTGAAAAGATGGAGTGTAACTGAGGATGTAGGCAGACAGGATACAAAAGAGATGGTGGCACTGTGTGGTCAGTTCGTTCCATTCAATTTCACAGATACGAGTCAATCAAACAGATCGCCCCTGTTTAAATAATGCAACACCAAGAGAAGCTTCCAGAGCTTTCCAGAATCATACCAATACGACAATGAACAATTGCATAGGCATATTGTGATCACTAGGAAACATACTAGTTTCTCACTATAGGAAGTATCTTCTCTATGTCCACTCTATATAGGCCTTTCAATATTCAATAGGTTTCAATGAGCTCTCCCCTCATTCTTCTAAATTCCAGCGAGTCCAGGCCCGGAGCCAGGAAGCGCTCCTCATATGTTAACCCTTTCATTCCCAGAACCATTCTCATCAACCTCTACTGGACCCAAAGCACAGCCCTGAATTCCTTCCAGCTTAATGAAGTCTTATCCCCTGCACACCAAAGATATTATCCCTGTCCGTCAAAGCTGTGCCATGTTTTTTAAGTTGTCATCTCTTTAAAAATAATAATAACAGCAATAAAAATAGTACTTTATTGACTCAAGTAAGAAATTCTTTCATTAGGGCAGCAACATTTCAAAACATACTTAGCAGTGTACAAACTTAACTAATAATAACAATGCAAAATAATAATACGCACAATAATAATGTACCAATGTGCAATAATAAGGTACAAAATAATAAAGCAGACTGTTGTAGTATGATGTCTGTTCTCTTGTTGCACAGAGATGAACTGTTATTTTGCTTATTGCACTTGGTAGGAAAGACTTCCTGTAACGATCCTTCTGACAGTGGAGCTGAATGAGTCTGTTCTAAAGGTGCTCAGCTGCATATTCACTTGGTCATGGAGAGAATGTACCAGATTGTCCATAATAGATAACAGTTTGTTCAGTAACCTCCTCTCCGCCACTAACTCAAAAGAGTCCAGGTTGTAGCCAAGGTCAGAGCCAGACTTGTTGCATATACTCAATCTTTATTCTTCTCAGCAACATTATCCTCACACTGTTTGTAGTCATCTTGGAATGAATGCAAATTGTAGTGTATGGTCTGAAATTCCATTCTTCACCCTCTCCTCATTTCCATCTTTCTCGTTCCTCTTTTAAGTAATCCTAAACACTGATGTCTTCAACTGAGTTTAAGAAAATTCATCCTGGTGCCTCCTGAAATAGCTTGGCATCAGAATCAGGTATACTATGTCATGAAATTTGTTGTTTTGCAGCAGCAGTACATAAAAATAACAAAAAACCATATATTACATGTGTATTTATTTATATGATATTAAGATAGGTGGAAGAGCAGTTAGTTTTGAGGAAGTATAGAGGCTACAGAAGGACTTTGATTAGGAGAAAGGGCAAAGTAGTGGCAGCTGGAATATTGGGAAGTGTATGTTAATGCACTTTGGTAGAATAAATGAAAGGGGTGATTATTTTCCAAATGGAGAGAAAATACAAAATATTGAGCTGTAATGGGACTTTGGAATCCTTGTGCAGGATTCCCTAAAGGTTAATTTGCAGATTCAGTCTGAGGTGAAGAAGTCAGGTGTGATGTTAGCATTCATTCCAAGATGACTGGAATATAAAAGCATGGATGTGATGTTGAAACTTTATAAAGCACTGATGAGGCCTCACTTGGATTATTGTGAGCAGTTTTGGGAGCCTATCTTAGACAGGATGCGTTTAAAGGAGGTTCACCAAAATGATCCAGGATGGAATGGCAGGTCATAGGAAGAGTGTTTGATGACTCTGGGCCTCTTTTCACTAGAATTCAGAAAAATGAGCGGTGACTTCATTGAAACCTATCGAATGGTGAATGGCCATGATAGAGTGGCTGTGGAGATGTTTCCTGTGGTGGGAAAGTCTATGACCACAGGACACAGCCTTGGAATAGAGTGGCATCATTTTAGATTGCAAATGAGGGGGAATTTCTTCAGTGGTGAATCTGTGGAATTCTTTGAAACAGATGGCTGTGGAGACCATGTCTTTGTATATTTAAGGCAGAGGTTGGTAGATTCTTGATTGGTCAGGGCATAAAGAGATAGGAGGAGACGGCAGGTGGTTGAGCTGAGAGGAAAATTAGATCAACCATGATGAAATGGCCAAGTAGACTCTGTGGGCCAAATTGCCTAATTCTACTCCTATATTTTATGGTCTAGTTTAAAAATTAAATTAAGGAAATAGTGCTAAGAGAGCAAAACAGAAGGAAGTATATAGTGAGGTAGTGCTTTGTCCTTTCAGAAATCTGTTGGTGGAGGCGAAGCAGCTGTTCCTGAAACGTTGAAAGTCAACAACCTTGCACTCTGTTAGTAAGAAATTGATTGTGGACCTCAGGAAAGGGAAGTTGAGGGAGAAAGCCAGCCCTCATTGAGGGATCAGCAGTGGAAAGTTTGAGCAGTTTCAAGTTCCTGGGTGTCAACAGCTCTGAAGATCTATCCTGCGCTTAACATTCGTTACAAAGAATACTATATTTCACTCGGAGTTTGAGGAGATTCGGTACATCATCAAAGACTCTTGGAAATACCTCTACATGTCCCATGGGAAGTATTTTAAGTGTATAGTTACTCTGGGTCATTGGTAGAGAATTCTGAGGGCATTGAGTTTTTTGCTTTCATGTTTTAATCTCTGCATTTTATAAATTATGATTCTAATATATTGTTGCACTTTGTTATTTTATAATTAGGTTTTGTCTAGTTTACATATAATTTCAATTGTCCTTGAATACATTGAATTAATTCTCCTCGAGATCTTGCTGGCAGCCAATTAAGTATCCTTGGAGTTATGTCTCTTATCAGAAACTTTACTTGTAAGCTTGATAAAAGTCTGTGTTTTACTCAGCTGGGCACAGACTCTTTTGTGCCCTGGAGTGCATTTAAAGGGGCAGAGCTAACCCCATAGGTCTCAGTCATGTTGATCCTTGCCTAGTGAAGTTCTAGCAAAATTATTCTGAGTTATCCAAGACCTTGAAAGTTCTACAGTTTTGTTTTGTCTCTATTGATCCTAAAATTCCTTGGTTTTGTTTAACCCTTCTGATTCTCTGTGATCCTGTGCTTGGGTGCGAAGATGCCGTATGACACACTGCTAAAACCACTATCTGAACAACAGCACAGGATCGGAAAAAGTTGCAGAAGTTTGCACACTCAGCCGGCTCCATCATGGGCACTGGCCTCCCAAGCATTGAGAATATCTTCAAAAGTTGGGCTTCAATATGGCAGCATCCATCATTAAGCACCCCTGTCACCCAGTATGTGCCCTCTTCTCATTGTTACCATCAAGGAGGAGATACAGGAGTCTGAAGTCACACACTCAACATTTTTAGAAGAACTTGTTCCCCTCTACCTTTAGAATTTTGAAGAGGCCGGAAACTCTTGAAAATATTCTTGTTCCCTTTTTGCACTACTTATTTGATTAATTCATACTTTTTTAAAGCACGGAACATCACTGCTGTTGCAAAATAACAAATTTCATGACATATGTCTGTGACATTAAACATGATTCTGTTATCTAATTACTTAATTTTTCTGATTCTTATTTGCTAATTAACTGCTGTTTTTCATCTATCCTGTTATTCCAGATAACAGTTTGTGTTATTTTTATCATTACAGATATTCACAACCTCCTGTTTTCAATATAGTTCCTTTCAACAAACAGGAGAGAAATGTTTCGATGGCATTTGATGATGGTGGCTCCTGTTTCGGTTCATCGCAGATGGAACCCAACAGGTACTCCAACCATCCATAAATCCCTGCCCAGATTAATTGAAGACAACTTACGATGTTTGATTAACCTGCGGATCAGTCCGTCTTTGGACTGTGGGAGGAAACTGCAGCACCGGGAGGAAACCCACACACTCTCTCAGGAGACATAAAAACTCCTTAGAGAGGACATTGTGCTTGAACTCTGAACTCCGACACTGAGCTATAATAGTGTTGCACTACCCACTACTCTGCCGTGGTGCCCATGGTTACTTTACTGACTACTTACTTCTCATTCTTTAAATTTCAGAAACTTTGAAGCAAGGCAGATTTTGAAAATCCCTAAGAGCCAAATGGTATAGCCCCAACTCCAGCCAAATTAATCCTCTGGGTCATTGAGGCACACAGGTTTCCAAACCATGACTAGGTTGTAGTCCTCTTGAAGGATCTCAGCTCAATAATAGTTTTTTTTAAACGGCTACTGGATTGCGATGTTTAGAACCAGGGTTCTTTCAGATATCAGGAAATTTGCACAAAACTTGGTGCTTCATGATATTTTATTTTATTCAGCAGTAATAGAACTAAGAAAGTTGAAAAGATGGAGTGTAACTGAGGCTGTAGGCAGACAGGATACAAAAGAGATGGTGGCACTGTGTGGTCAGCTCGTTCCATTCAATTTCACAGATACGAGTCAATCAACCAGATCGCCCCTGTTTAAATAATGCAACACCAAGAGAAGCTTCCCGAGCTTTCCAGAATCATACCAATACGACAATGAACAATTGCATAGGCATATTGTGATCACTAGGAAACATACTAGTTTCTCACTATAGGAAGTATCTTCTCTATGTCCACTCTATATAGGCCTTTCAATATTCAATAGGTTTCAATGAGCTCTCCCCTCATTCTTCTAAATTTCAGCGAGTCCAGGCCCGGAGCCAGGAAGCGCTCCTCATATGTTAACCCTTTCATTCCCAGAACCATTCTCATCAACCTCTACTGGACCCAAAGCACAGTCCTGATTTCCTTCCAGCTTAATGAAGTCTTATCCCCTGCACACCAAAGATATTATCCCTGTCCGTCAAAGCTGTGCCATGTTTTTTAAGTTGTCATCTCTTTAAAAATAATAAGAGCAATAAAAATAGTACTTTATTGACTCAAGTAAGAAATTCTTTCATTAGAGCAGCAACATTTCAAAACATACTTAGCAGTGTACAAACTTAACTAATAATAACAATGCAAAATAATAATACGCACAATAATAATGTACCAATGTGCAATAATAAGGTACAAAATAATAAAGCAGACTGTTGTAGTATGATGTCTGTTCTCTTGTTGCACAGAGATGAACTGTTATTTTGCTTATTGCACTTGGTAGGAAAGACTTCCTGTAACGATCCTTATGACAGCGGAGCTGAATGAGTCTGTTCTAAAGGTGCTCAGCTGCTTATTCACTTGGTCATGGAGAGAATGTACCAGATTGTCCATAATAGATAAGTTTGTTCAGTAACCTCCTCTCCGCCACTAACTCAAAAGAGTCCAGGTTGTAGCCAAGGTCAGAGCCAGACTTGTTGCATATACTCAATCTTTATTCTTCTCAGCAACATTATCCTCACACTGTTTGTAGTCATCTTGGAATGAATGCAAATTGTAGTGTATGGTCTGAAATTCCATTCTTCACCCTCTCCTCATTTCCATCTTTCTCGTTCCTCTTTTAAGTAATCCTAAACACTGATGTCTTCAACTGAGTTTAAGAAAATTCATCCTGGTGCCTCCTGAAATAGCTTGGCATCAGAATCAGGTATACTATGTCATGAAATTTGTTGTTTTGCAGCAGCAGTACATAAAAATAACAAAAAACCATATATTACATGTGTATTTATTTATATGATATTAAGATAGGTGGAAGAGCAGTTAGTTTTGAGGAAGTATAGAGGCTACAGAAGGACTTTGATTAGGAGAAAGGGCAAAGTAGTGGCAGCTGGAATATTGGGAAGTGTATGTTAATGCACTTTGGTAGAATAAATGAAAGGGGTGATTATTTTCCAAATGGAGAGAAAATACAAAATATTGAGCTGTAATGGGACTTTGGAATCCTTGTGCAGGATTCCCTAAAGGTTAATTTGCAGATTCAGTCTGAGGTGAAGAAGTCAGGTGTGATGTTAGCATTCATTCCAAGATGACTGGAATATAAAAGCATGGATGTGATGTTGAAACTTTATAAAGCACTGATGAGGCCTCACTTGGATTATTGTGAGCAGTTTTGGGAGCCTATCTTAGACAGGATGCGTTTAAAGGAGGTTCACCAAAATGATCCAGGATGGAATGGCAGGTCATAGGAAGAGTGTTTGATGACTCTGGGCCTCTTTTCACTAGAATTCAGAAAAATGAGCGGTGACTTCATTGAAACCTATCGAATGGTGAATGGCCATGATAGAGTGGCTGTGGAGATGTTTCCTGTGGTGGGAGAGTCTATGACCACAGGACACAGCCTTGGAATAGAGCGGCATCATTTTAGATTGCAAATGAGGGGGAATTTCTTCAGTGGTGAATCTGTGGAATTCTTTGAAACAGATGGCTGTGGAGACCATGTCTTTGTATATTTAAGGCAGAGGTTGGTAGATTCTTGATTGGTCAGGGCATAAAGAGATAGGAGGAGACGGCAGGTGGTTGAGCTGAGAGAAAAATTAGATCAGCCATGATGAAATGGCAAAGTAGACTCTGTGGGCCAAATTGCCTAATTCTACTCCTATATTTTATGGTCTAGTTTAAAAATTAAATTAAGGAAATAGTGCTAAGAGAGCAAAACAGAAGGAAGTATATAGTGAGGTAGTGCTTTGTCCTTTCAGAAATCTGTTGGTGGAGGCGAAGCAGCTGTTCCTGAAACGTTGAATGTCAACAACCTTGCACTCTGTTAGTAAGAAATTGATTGTGGACCTCAGGAAAGGGAAGGTGAGGGAGCAAGCCAGCCCTCATTGAGGGATCAGCAGTGGAAAGTTTGAGCAGTTTCAAGTTCCTGGGTGTCAACAGCTCTGAAGATCTATCCTGCGCTTAACATTCATTACAAAGAATACTATATTTCACTCGGAGTTTGAGGAGATTCGGTACATCACCAAAGACTCTTGGAAATACCTCTACATGTCCCATGGAAAGTATTTTAAGTGTATAGTAACTTTGGGTCATTGATGGAGAATTCTGAGGGCATTGAGTTTTTTGCTTTCATATTTTAATCTCTGCATTTTATAAATTATAATTCTAATATATTGTTGCACTTTGTTATTTTATAATTAGGTTTTGTCTAGTTTACATATAATTTCAATTGTCCTTGAATACATTGAATTAATTCTCCTCGAGATCTTGCTGGCAGCCAATTAAGTATCCTTGGAGTTATGTCTCTTATCAGAAACTTTACTTGTAAGCTTGATAAAAGTCTGTGTTTTACTCAGCTGGGCACAGACTCTTTTGTGCCCTGGAGTGCATTTAAAGGGGCAGAGCTAACCCCATAGGTCTCAGTCATGTTGATCCTTGCCTAGTGAAGTTCTAGCAAAATTATTCTGAGTTATCCAAGACCTTGAAAGTTCTACAGTTTCGTTTTGTCTCTTTTGATCCTAAAATTCCTTGGTTTTGTTTAACCCTTCTGATTCTCTGTGATCCTGTGCTTGGGTGCGAAGATGCAGTATGACACACTGCTAAAACCACTATCTGAACAACAGCACAGGATCGGAAAAAGTTGCAGAAGTTTGCACACTCAGCCGGCTCCATCATGGGCATTGGCCTCCCAAGTATTGAGAATATCTTCAAAAGTTGGGCTTCAAAATGGCAGCATCCATCATTAAGCACCCCTGTCACCCAGGATGTGCCCTCTTCTCATTGTTACCATCAAGGAGGAGATACAGGAGTCTGAAGCCACACACTCAACATTTTTAGAAGAACTTGTTCCCCTCTACCTTTAGATTTTTGAAGAGACAGGAAACTCTTGAAAATATTCTTGTTCCCTTTTTGCACTACTTACTTGATTAATTCATACTTTGTTAAAGCACGGAACATCACTGCTGTTGCAAAATAACAAATTTCATGACATAAGTCAGTGACATTAAACATGATTCTGTTATCTAATTACTTAATTTTTCTGATTCTTATTTGCTAATTAACTGCTGTTTTTCATCTATCCTGTTATTCCAGATAACAGTTTGTGTTATTTTTATCATTACAGATATTCACAACCTCCTGTTTTCAATATAGTTCCTTTCAACAAACAGGAGAGAAATGTTTCGATGGCATTTGATGATGGTGGCTCCTGTTTCGGTTCATCGCAGATGGAGCCCAACAGGTACTCCAACCATCCATAAATCCCTGCCCAGATTAATTGAAGACAACTTACGATGTTTGATTAACCTGCGGATCAGTCCGTCTTTGGACTGTGAGAGGAAACTACAGCACCGGGAGGAAACCCACACACTCTCTCAGGAGACATAAAAACTCCTTAGAGAGGACATTGTGCTTGAACTCTGAACTCCGACACTGAGCTATAATAGTGTTGCACTACCCACTACTCTGCCGTGGTGCCCATGGTTACTTTACTGACTACTTACTTCTCATTCTTTAAATTTCAGAAACTTTGAAGCAAGGCAGATTTTGAAAATCCCTATGAGCCAAATGGTATAGCCCCAACTCCAGCCAAATTAATCCTCTGGGTCATTGAGGCACACAGGTTTCCAAACCACGACTAGGTTGTAGTCCTCTTGAAGGATCTCAGCTCAATAATAGTTTTTTTTAAACAGCTACTGGATTGTGATGTTTAGAACCAGGGTTCTTTCAGATATCAGGAAATTTGCACAAAACTTGGTGCTTCATGATAGTTTTATTCAGCAGTAATAGAAGAAAGAAAGTTGAAAAGATGGAGTGTAACTGAGGCTGTAGGCAGACAGGATACAAAAGAGATGGTGGCACTGTGTGGTCAGTTCGTTCCATTCAATTTCACAGATACGAGTCAATCAAACAGATCGCCCCTGTTTAAATAATGCAACACCAAGAGAAGCTTCCAGAGCTTTCCAGAATCATACCAATACGACAATGAACAATTGCATAGGCATATTGTGATCACTAGGAAACATACTAGTTTCTCACTATAGGAAGTATCTTCTCTATGTCCACTCTATATAGGCCTTTCAATATTCAATAGGTTTCAATGAGCTCTCCCCTCATTCTTCTAAATTCCAGCGAGTCCAGGCCCAGAGCCAGGAAGCGCTCCTCATATGTTAACCCTTTCATTCCCAGAACCATTCTCATCAACCTCTACTGGACCCAAAGCACAGCCCTGAATTCCTTCCAGCTTAATGAAGTGTTATCCCTGGACATCAAAGATATTATCCCTGTCCCTCAAAGCTGTGCTGTGGTGTTTTTAGGTTAGTAGCTCTTTAAAAATAATAACAACAATAATGATAATAGTATTTTATTGACCCAAGTGAGAAATTATTTCATTACAGCAGCAACATTTAAAAACATACTTAGCAGTGTGCAGACTTAACTAATAATAATAATACACTCAATAATAAGGTACAAAATAATAAAGCATACTGTTGTAGTATGATGTCTGTTCTCTTGTCGCACAGAGATAAACTGTTATTTTGCTTATTGCACTTGGTAGGAAAGACTTCCTGTAACGATCCTTGTGACAGCAGAGCTGAATGAGTCTGTTATAAAGGTGCTCAGCTGCTTATTCATTTGGTCATGGAGAGGATGTACCAGATTGTTCATAATAGATAACATTTTGTTCAGTAACCTCCTCTCCACCACTAACTCAAAAGAGTCCAGGTTGTAGCCAAGGTCAGAGCCAGACTTGTCGCATATACTCAATCTTTATTCTTCTCAGCAACATTATCCTCACACTGTTTGTAGTGTGTGGTCTGAAATTCCATTCTTCACCCTCTCCACATTTCCATCTTTCTCTTTCCTCTTTTAAGTATTCATAAACACTGATGTCTTCAACTGTTTATTCCCTATTATCCTTAGAAATCCCTATTTTTGCTTCCTTTTTGCACTACTTAGTTAATTTAATATGTATATATAATTCATATTTTTTAATGCATGGAAGAGCACTGCTGCTGCAAAATAACAAATTTCATGACATAAGTCAGTGATATAAAACATGATTCTGATATCTAATTACTACAGTGTGGCACTAACCTCTACACTACCGTGGCACCTGTGGTTATTTTAACTGGCTATTTACATCTCATACATTAACTTTCAAATTCTTTGAAGCAAGATAGAGTTTTACAATCTCTAATCTCGATTGAGAATGCTGGAGTACTCATTCAGATAATTAATGATGGACTAAACAAATCTTAACCAACAATGAAGGTGGAACGAAGATTTAATTTCTTCCACGAGGGAGCATGATGACATTAAGCTCCCATGGGACGGGAGGCCTAGGGAGAAAGAAAGCCTCCGGGTCCAACGTATAATTCTCCGTAACTTCTGTCACCTCCAATAAGATCCCACCACCAAGCACATCTTTCCCTCCCCACCCCCCCCCACCTTTCTGCTTTCTGCAGGGATCGCTCCCTATGCAAATCCCTTGTCCATTCGTTCACCACCCCCCCCCCCATCCTTCCCACCGATTTCCCTCCCGGCACTTATCCTTGTAAGCGGAACAAGTGCTACACCTGCCCTTACACTTCCTCCCTCACCACCATTCAGGGCCCCAGACAGTCCTTCCAGGTGAGGCGACACTTCACCTGTTTGTCTGCTGGTGTGATATACTGCATCTGGTGCTCCCAGTGCAGCCTTCTATATATCGGTGAGACCCGATGCAGACTGGGAGACCGTTTTGCTGAACACCTACAATCTGTCTGGCAGAGAAAGCAGGATCTCCCAGTGGCCACACATTTTAATTCCACATCCCATTCCCATTCTGATATGTCTATCCATGGCCTCCTCTACTGTCAAGATGAAGCCACACTCAGGTTGGAGGAACAACACCTTATATTCTGTCTGGGTAGCCACCAACCTGATGGCATGAACATTGATTTCTCTAACTTCTGTTAATACCCCCCTCCCCTTCTTACCCCATCCCTTATTTATTAATCTCCCCCCCTTTTGTCCTCTCTCTTTATTTTCTCTCTGCCCTTCTCATAATCACTCCTTGCCTGGGCTCCATCTTCCTTTGGTGCTCCCCTCCCCCTTTCTTTCTCCCTTGGCCTCCCGTCCCATGATCCTTTCCCTTCTCCAGCTGTGTATCCCTTTAGCCAATCAACTTTCCAGCTCTTAGCTTCATTCCTCCCCCTCCTGTTTTTTCCTATCATTTCAGATCTCCTCCTCCCCCTCCCACTTTCAAATCTCTTAATATCTTTCAGTTAGACCTGACGAAGGGTCTCGGCCTGAAACGTCAACAGTGCTTCTCCCTATAGTTGCTGCCTGGCCTGCTGTGTTCCACCAGCATTTTGTGTGTGTTGCTTGAATTTCCAGCATCTGCAGATTTCCTCGTGTTTGCATCTGACTTTAGATTCTGCTTTTCAGAATTCATGGTGAATTGGATCATATTATGATAACTTGCTCCTAAAGGTTCTTTTACCTTAATGTCTTTAATCAATTCCGGTTCATTGCAGAACACCCAATCCAGAATATCTGATCTCCTAGTGGGCTCAGCCATGAGCTGTTCAAAAAAGCAATCTTGTAGGCATTCTAGAAACTCCCCCTGTTGCAATCCAGCACCAACCTTACTTTCCCAATCGAACTGCATATTGAAATCCCCCAAGACTATTGTAAACTTTGCCCTTTTAGCATGCATTTTCTATCTCCCATTGCAAATCTGTAGGCAACATCCTTACAACTGGGGGTCTGTATATGACTCCCATCAGAGTATTTTCATCCTTGCAATGTCTTAGCTGTATACACAATGATTTAACACCTTCTGACCCCATGTCACCTCTTTCTAATGATTTGATTTCATTTCTTACCAACAACGCAACTCCACCCCCTCTGCCTTCCTGCCTGTCCTTTTGATACAATGTGCATCCTTGGACATTAAGCTCCCAGGGATAATCTTCTAGCCATGATTCAGTGATGCCTACAACATCATACGTGCCAATCTGTAATTGTGCTAGAAGTTTATCTGTCTTATTCCGTATACTGCACGCATTCAAATATAGCACCCTCAATCCTCTATTAACCCTTTTTGATTTTGTCCACATTTTGCATTGCAACTCATCCTTTTGACTGCAATTTTATCCTATGATTGGGCTCTCCTTGCTAGGAGTCTCACTATATTGCCTCTGTTTGTAAACCAACTTCCTCACCTTCAGCACTATCACTCCGGTTCCCATCTCACTGCCAATTTAGTTTAAACCCACACAAACAGCCCTATCCAACCTCCCCCCAAGGATACTGGACGGCCTTGGGTTCTGGTGTAACCTGTCCCTTTTATACAGGTCATATCTTCCCCACAAGAGATCCCAATGATCAATGATGCAAACTCTTCAGTTTGCATATAAGGAGAAGGTGGGAGTGGAGGATGCTATCACGTATTTGCTGCACAAATCACTCTCTCACCTAGAGGGGGTCAGTTGTGCTGTGAGGATTACATTCCTTGACTTCTCTAGTGCCTTTAACACCATCCAGCCCAAGATCTTAAGGCACAAACTAACGGATATGGGAGTAGACCCTCACATGGTGGATTGGATAGTGGACTACTTGACAGATAGACCTCAGTATGTGCGGTTGGGAGACTGTAGGTCTGACACGGTGGTCAGCAGCACAGGGGCGCTGTAGGGAACCGTACTCTCTCCGGTCCTGTTCACCCTGTACACATCAGACTTCCAATATAACTCGGAGTCCTGCCATGTGCAGAAGTTCGCTGATGACACGGCCATAGTGGGGTGTGTCAGGAATGGACAGGAGGAGGAGTATAGGAAACTGATACAGGACTTTGTGATATGGTGCAACTCAAACTACCTGCGTCTCAATATCACCAAGACCAAGGAGATGGTGGTGGACTTTAGGAGATCTAGGCCCCATATGGAGCCAGTGATCATTAATGGAGAACGTGTGGAGCAGGTTAAGACCTACAAGTATCTGGGAGTACAGTTAGACGAGAAGCTTGACTGGACTGCCAACACAGATGCCTTGTGCAGGAAGGCACAGAGTCGAATGTACTTCCTAAGAAGGTTGGCGTCATTCAATGTCTGTAGTGAGATGCTGAAGATGTTCTATAGGTCAGTTGTGGAGAGCGCCCTCTTCTTTGTGGTGGCGTGTTGGGGAGGAAGCATTAAGAAGAGGGACGCCTCACGTCTTAATAAGCTGGTAAGGAAGGCGGGCTCTGTCGTGGGCAAAGTACTAGAGAGTTTAACATCGGTAGCTGAGCGAAGGGCGCTGAGTAGGCTACGGTCAATTATGGATAACTCTGAACATCCTCTACATAGCACCATCCAGAGACAGAGAAGCAGTTTCAGTGACAGGTTACTATCGATGCAATGTTCCTCAGACAGGATGAAGAGGTCAATACTCCCCAATGCCATTAGGCTTTACAATTCAACTGCCAGGACTTAAGAACTTTTTAAAAGCTATTATTAATGCTTTTTGAGACGGTGATTTAGATGCATATCATATTTTTTTACTGAGTTAAGTATTGTATGTAATTAGTTTTGCTACAACAAGTGTATGAGACATTGGAAAAAAAGTTGAATTTCCCCATGGGGATGAATAAAGTATCTATCTATCTAAAAAATCTGAACCCCATTTCCTAAGCCACGCATTCATTTGCCAAGTCATTCTATTCTTACACTCACTGGCACATGGCATAGGCAGCAGTCTAGAGATTACTACTCTGCAGGTCTTGTTTCTCAGCTTTCTACCTAGCTCCTTAAAATTTCTCTTTAGGACCTCCTCACCTTGCTTACCTATGTCGTTGGTGCCAATGTGCACCAAGACTTCTGGCTGCTCACCCCAGCTCTGAGAATGCCTTGGACCCCACCTGAGACATCACTGATCCCGGCACCAGAATGCAACGTGCCATCCAAGTGTCTCTACTGCACCCACAGAACCTCGTCTCTGTACCTCTGACTAAGGAATCACCTATCAACACTGCACTCCTCTTCATCTCTCTGCTATTCACTGCCACAGCACCAGACTCAGTGCCAGAGACCTGGCCAGTGTGGCTCCCCCTTGTAGGTCGACCCCCTCAATAGTAGTTAAATTTGTATACATGTTATAGAGGGGAACAGCCACAGGTGTACTCTGCATTCCCCCTTCTTCTCCTGACAGTCACGCAGTTACCTGTCTCCTGCAGCCTAGGGGTGACTACCTCCCGAAGGCTCCAATCACAAACCAGAGAAAATCTGCAGATGCTGGAAATCCAAGTAACACACACAAAATGCTGGAGGAACTCAGCAGGACAAGCAGCATTTATGGAAAAGTGTACAGTTGAGGTTTTGTGCCTAGACCCCTCAGCAGAATTGGGAAAATCAGGTTGTTGCAGGATTCCAAGGGAAAGAATTTGTAGAGAAGCCCTTAGGAGTCAGTGATCATAATCTGATAGAGTTCACCTGCAGTTTGAGAGGGAGAAGTTAAAATCAGATGTATTGGTATTACAGTGGAGTAAAGTGAATTATACAGGCATAAGAGAGGAGCTGGCCAAAATTGACTGGAAGGGGACACAAGCAGGCAGTTCATCGACAGCAATGGCTGGTGTTTCTGGGGGCAATTCAGAAGGCACTGGATAGATACATCCCAAAGATGAAGAAATATTCTAAAGAGAGAAGGAGGCAACCGTAGCTGACAAGGGAAATCAAAGACAGCATAAAAGCAAAAGAGAGGGCATATACTGTAGTATTGAAAAATTAGTGGGAAATTAGAGGACTGGAAAGCTTTTAGAAATACAACAGAAGGCAATGACCAATAAGGAGAGAAATTATGAAATATGAAGTTAATCCATCTGATAATATAGAAGAGTTTACAAAGGTTCCTTTTTCAGATACCGAGAGGCCCAAGTGGATTTAGATCAGTGGAAAATGGTGCTGGAGAGGTAGTGATTGGGATAAACAAATGGTGAATGAACTCCAAATATCTTAAGTAAGACACCAGGAGTATGCCAGAAATTCAAGCGTCAAGGGGCAGAAGTGAGTGTAGTTGCTATTGCTAAGGAGAAGGTGCTTGAGAAGCTGAAAGGTCTGAAGGTAGATGAGTCACCTGATCAGATTAACTATACCCCAGGGTTCTGAAAGAGGTAGCTAAAGAGACGGGGACTGATGCCAGCGTGGCATTGTGGCCAGTCCAACCAATCTTAGAGTTGTTCAAGAAGGTTACCAGGAAAGTTGATGAAAGAAAGACAGTGGCTGTTGCCTTCATGGACTTCAGCAAGACCTTTGACAAGGTCCCGCATGGGAAGTTGGTCAAGGTGATGTAGTAAATCAAATTAGACGTTGGTTTTGTAGGAGAAGCCAGAGAGTGGCGGTAGATAGTTGCCTATTTGACTGGAGGCATTTGACTAGTGGGAGTGCCACAGCGATTGGTGCCGAGTCCTTTGTCGTTTGTCATCTATATCAACGATCTGGATGATGATGTGGTAAACTAGATCAGCAAATTTGCAGATGACACAAAGGTTGGGAGTGTTGTGGATAGTGTGGAGGTTACAGTGGGACATCGATAGGATGCAAAACTGGGCTGAGAAGTGGCAGGGTGTTCAGCCCAGATAAGTGTGAGGTGTTTCATTTTGGTAGGTCAAATATGATGGCAGAATATAGTATTAATGGTAAGACTCTTGACAGTGTGGAGGAACAGAGGGATCTTGGGATCGGAGTCCATAGGACACTCAAAGCTGCTGTGCAGGTTGACTCTGTGGTTAAGAAGGTATATGATGCATTGGCCTTCATCAACCGTGGGACTGAGTTTAAAAGCTGAGAGATGATGTTACAGCTATATAGGACCCTGGTCCGACTCTACTTGGAGTACTGTGCTCAGTTCCAGTCGCCTCACTACAGGAAGGATGTGGAAACTATAGAAAGAGTGCAGAGGAGATTTACAAGGATGTTGCCTGAATTGGGGAGCATGCCTTATGAGAATAGGTTGTGTGAACTTGGCCTTTTCTCCTTGGAGCGGCAGAGGATGAGAGGTGATCTGATAGAGGTGTATAAGATGATGAGAGGCATTGATTGTGTGGGTAGTCAGAGGCTTTTTCCCAGAGCTGAAATGGCTAATACAAGAGGACACAGGTTTGAGGTGCTTGGAAGTAGGTACAGAGGAGATGTCGGGTAAATGTTTTATGCAGAGAGTGGTGAGTGCATGGAATAGGCTGCCGGCGATGGTTGTAGGGGCGGATACGATAGGGTCTTTTAAGAGACTCCTGGATAGGTACATGGAGTTTAGAAAAACAGAGGGCTATGGGTAATCCTAGGTAATTTCTAAAGTAAGTACATGTTAGGCACAGCATTGTGGGCCAAATGGCCTGTATTGTGCTGTAGGTTTTCAATGTTTTTATAACACCAAGACTGGGTAAAATAGGAATTATAAATTACAATACAAAATTATACATTAAAATAAATTAAGTGTGTAGTGGAAATAGAAGGGGAAAATACTGAGGAACTGATCATGGGTTCATTATCCATTTAGAAATTTGATGATGGAGTGGAAGAAGCTCTTCCTGAAACATTGAATGTATGTCCTGAGGCTCCTGTACCTCCTCTTGATGGTAGCAATGAGAAGAGGGCATGTCCTGGGTGATGGGGATCCCTGTTGATAGCTGCTACATTTTTGAGGCATCACCTTTTGAGGGTGCTTTGGATGCAGGGGAGGCTAGTGCTCATGATGGAGCTGGCTGAGCTTGCAACTTTCTGCAAATTTTTCAGATCCTGTGCAGACACCATTCCAGTGATGCAACCAGTTAGAATGCTCTCCACCGTACATCTGTAGAAATTTGCAAGTGCCTTATGTGATAACAATTCTCAAACTACTGAGGAAATATAGCTGCTGTTGTGCCTTCTCTGTAATTGCACCAATATGTTGACCAGGATAGTCATCAGAAATGTTGATGCCAGGAACTTGAAACTGCTCACCCTTTCCACTGCTGATCCCTCGATGAGGACTGGTGTGTGTTCCCTCGACTTGCCTTTTTGCAGCCCACTATCAATTCCTTGGTCTTACTGATATTGAGTGCAAGATTGCTTCTCCTGTACACCTCATCATCAGCTGATATTCTGCCAACAATAGTTGTGTCATTGGCAAATCTATGGATGGTGTTTGAACTGTTTCTAGGTACAGAGTCGTAGATGTAGAAAGAGTGTAACAGTGGGCCAGTCATGAGTCCTTGAGGTGTGCCAGTGTTGAATGTCACAAGGTTATTTCCAAACCATAGACTGTGGTCTGTCCTGGCGAGGAAGTCAAGGATCCAATTGCAGAGGGAGATACAGAGGCCCAGGATTTGGAGCTTGTTAGCTGGAACTGAGGGTATGAGGGTATTGAATGCTGAGTTGTAGTTAATAATCAGCAGACTGACGTAAGTATTAGTATTGTCCAGGTGGTCCAAGGCTGAGTGCAGAGCCAATGAGATTGTAACCACTGTAGACCTATTGTGGTGACAGGCAAATTGCAGCAGGTCCATGTCTTTGCTTATGCAGGAGTTGATTCTGGCCATAAGTAACCTCTCAAAAGTATTTAATTACAGTACATGTGTATGCCACTGGGAAGTAGTCTTTGATTACAGTAGATGTTTATGCCACTGGGCGATGGTCATTGGTTACAGTAGATCTTTATGCCACTGGGCGATGGTAATTGGTTACAGTAGATGTGTGTGCCACTGGGCGATGGTCATTGGTTACAGTAGATGTTTATGCCACTGGGCGATGATCATTCATTCCTGTAGATGTGTGTGCCACTGAGAAGTAGTTCTGCTGTTCTTGGTCACTGGTATCATTGTCACTAGGAATACAGTGTAGGGAAGTATATGGTCTTGCACATTTGCAGAAGATGTAGTCTATTTCCCAAACGGGGAGAAAATTCAGAAATTAGAGGTTCAGAGGGCCTTGGGAGCCATAGTGCAGGATTCCCTAAAGGTTAATTTCCAGGTTGAGATGGTTGTAAGGAAAGCACATGCAATGTTAATTTTCATTTTGAGAGGACTAGACTATATAAGCCAGGGTGTAATGCTGAGGTGTTATGAGGTATCGGTCATATCACTTCTCAGAATCGGAAGAATCAGAATCAGGTTTATTATCACCGGCATGTGATGTGAAATGTGTTAACTTAGCAGCAGCAGTTCAATGCAATACATAATCCAGCAGAGAGAAAAAAATAAAACCATAATAAATAAACAAGTAAATCAATTACATGTATTGAATAGATTTTTTAAAAATGTGCAAAAACAGAAATATGGTATATTAAAAAAGTGAGGTAGTGTCCAAAGCTTCAATATTCATTTAGGAATCAGATGGCAGAGGGGAAGAAGCTGTTCCTGAATTGCTGAGTGTGTGCCTTCAGGCTTCTGTATCTCCTGCCTGATGGTAACAGTGAGAAAAGGGCATTCCCTGGGTGCTGGAGGTCCTTAATAATGGATGCTGCCTTTCTGTGACACCACTCCCTAAAGATGTCCTGGGTACTTTGTAGGCTAGTGCCCAAGATTGAGCCAACTAAATTTACAACCTACTGCAGCTTCTTTCGGTCCTGCACAGTAGCCCCTCAATTCCAGACAGTGATGTAGCCTCTCAGAATGCTCTCCACGGTACAACTATAGAAGTTTTTGAGTGTATTTCTTGACATGCCAAATCTCTTCAAACTCCTTATGAAGTATAGCCGCTGTCTTGCCTTCTTTATGACTACATCAGTATGTTGAGACCAGATTAGATCCTCAGAGATCTTCACACCCAGGAACTTGAAGCTGCTCACTCTTTGCACTTCTGATCCCTCTATGAGGATTGGTATGTGTTCCTTTGTCTTACCCTTCCTGAAGTCCACAATCAGCTCTTTCGTTTTACTGACGTTGAGTGGTTGAGTGCGAGGTTGTTGCTACGGCACCACTCTACTAGTTGGCATATCTCACTCCTGTACACCCTCTCGTCACCACCTGAGATTCTACCAACAATGGTTGTATTGCCAGCAAATTTGTGGCTAGTATTTGAGCTATGCCTCGCCACACAGTCATGGATATATAGAGAGTAGGGCAGTGGGCTAAGCACACACCCCTGAGGTGCACCAGTGTTGATCGTTAGCGAGGAGGATATGTTATCACCACTCCGCACATATTGTGGTCTTCTAGTTAGAAAGTTGAGGATCCAGTTGCAGAGGGAGGTATAGAGGCCCAGGTTCTGCAACTTCTCAATCAGGATTGTGGGAATGATAGTATTAAATGCTGAGCTCTAGTCGATGAACAGTATCCTGACGTAGGTGTTTGTGCTGTCTAGGTGGTCTAAAGCTGTATGGAGAGCCATTGAGATATTTTGAAGCCATTTTGAAGTATTGTGAGCACTAAGATAATATTCCATTGCCTGTTATCAAACATAATGATACTCTTTGTCTTGTCTCCCACAGACACCTATATGCACACTCATCTCATCCATGCTGTTAGTTAATACGACACAGGTCGATTCTAGTTGGTCCAATCAGTCAAAGTTGGTTCTGAGCAATCCCATTTCCTCCCACTTCATTTCCCAACAGAAGGATGTCCATGTAGAACAGAGATCAGGCCGAATTTCTTTAGCCAGAGGGTGATGATTTTGTTGAATTCATTACCTCGGATGGCTGTGGAAGCTTAGTCATGAGGTATTTTTCAAGTGGAAGTTGTGGTTTCTTGATTGGTAAGGGTGTCAAATGTTATGGGGAGAAGGCAGGAGAATGTGGTTGAGAGGAAAAATAAATCACCTATGATTGAATGTGGAGAGACTAGATGGGCTGAGTGGCCTAATTCTGCTCCTACAGTATGTCTTATGGTCTTGTTCTTAGTTTTAAATTCCCCTAATACCCAAGGGTATATTGATCACTGACATTCATTATGTTTCCAAAGAGCTTTCTTTACAATCAGGTTTAATATCACTGGTATACATTGTGAAATTTGTTGTTTTATGGCAGCAGTGCATTGCAATATATACTCAAAATTCAAAAAACTGTAATTTACTATAAATAGACATAACCCAAGTCCCTAAGTGCCATGCGTGTTATTGGCAAAAACAAACAGTTCTCAGCAGTCTGTAACCGAACACACGCACAATCCAGCATGTAAATCCCCAATTAAATACCAGAAGGCAGTACCAATGGGAGGCGCCAACCCTCCAGCCCAGCATGGCCTCCGGTGGCTTCTCTCCTGGATTGGTCCAACAGGCAAGCCACGGCTTGAGGCCTAGTCCTTGCTACAACTGAGGCCAAGCAGCTGGCCTGCAGACTTTTACACCATTACACATAGGAGACAGACTTGTTGGATTTTACATTGTCAATGTCCAATAGGGTCTTGCGATCACAAGAAAAACATCCAAGACAATCATTCGCTGTTAGACCACAGTAAACTGTATCTATACTGTGACTTTCAGTGGAACTGTGACACCAGGTCCTAACATGTAGATAAGTTTTCGAGGGATATGGGTCAAGAGCAGGGGAATGGTGATTGCTCAGATGGACAACTCGATCAGGCTGGCTGAGTTAGGCCTGCTTCAGTGCTCTATTACTCTCTGATTCTATAGAACAAGGAATGGTACTGCATACCTTCATTGGATCAGTTCTTGGCCCAGCACATAGGAAAGCATAGCAGCACCTCTCTCTTAGAAGTTTGTGAAGATTTGACATGTCATCTAAAATTTTGACAAACTGCAAGAGGTGTGTGGTGGAGAATATATCATCTGGCTGCATCATGGCCTGTTATGGAAACGCCAATGCCCTTGAATGGAAAAGTCTATAGAAAATAGTGGATACCACCCAGTCCGTCTTGGATAAAGCCCTCCCCACCACTGAGCATGTTTACAAAGACCACTGTCAAAGAAAAACAGCATGTGGACGATCATGGTCTTTCCATGCCCATGATTACTCTTGGCAATTTTTTCTACAGAAATGGTTTGCTATGCCTCCTTCTGGGCAGTGTCTTTACAAGATGGGTGTCCCCAGCCATGGTCAATACTCGTTGGAGATTGTCTGCCTGGCGTCTGTGGTTGCATAACCAGGACGTGATTTGCACCAACTGCTTGTACAACCATTCACCACCTGCTCCCATGACTTCAGGTGATGCTAATTGGGGGGTGGGGTGGCTAAGCAGGTGCTACATCTTGCCTAAGGGTAACCTGTAGGCTAGCGTGGGGAAGGAGCATCTTATACCTCCTCTGGTAGAAACATATTTCCACCCTGCCACCCAATTCCATGTTGATGCTCCTAAAGGTCCTGTCATTTAATGTACACCTGACCTCCCAAAATGCATCACCTCACCCTTGACCAGTTCAAAGATTTATTTTATGGTCAACGTATGCATGTACAATACAACTCTTAAATTTGTCTTCTCTAAAATGGCCATGAAATACAGAAAGACCGGGGGGGTTGATGAAAGAAAAGACATCAATTCCCCATCCCCCAGCATGAATAAGAAAAGAAACAAAACTTGCAGACCCCAAAATCCCCCACCCCCTCCCCGCAGAAAAAATCAGCAACAGTAAGAATTCCTGATCCCCTCGCTCACAGCAAAACAGCGACAGTCACAGTCTCAGACCCCCTCACATGCAGAAAAAAATCCGTAACGCTAACAGTCGCTGATCCCCTCACTCGCAAAAAAACGGCAATAACAATCCCCGATCACGTCACTCACAGACAAGAACACTGACACAAAAAATTAGCTGACAGCCACCCGCAAATCTGCCTCAAGGAAGAAAACACCGAAGAACTGAAGGAAGCCAATGTAAAGTACAGTCCAATAATCAAATAAGTCTTTGAATATTGGAAACATCTTTTTGTCTGTATACAAGCTGAGTGGCTGCACGAACTCAGTCCTTCCTCAAAGAGTGACCACCGACCTGGGTCCGAAAACATCGATCTGACTGCCGACCATCGTCGCCCCAGTTGCCTCCGTCGGGAGTCATTGTTGACCCCCTCCGCATTCACCTTGACGCTTCAATCTTCCCTGCCGTTTTGAGGTGGAGTCATGAATGTCTCTGGTCTGTTGAGTCCTTTTTGATCTCCTGTCTCTAATCTCCATGAGGCAGCTCTCCAGACACAACGTAGTGCTGGATCCTTTGATTGAGTTCTGAACTTTACGTCACCGGCTCCAACAGTTTCCGTAACACAAACAAGACAACAAGAACAAGCAGAAAGCATAGACAAAGTGAAATAATTGGGGAGATTAGCTATCTGGAAGATGTTGCCAGGGAGATCGTTGTTCACTGGTGCTATCTTGCCACCTCTCTGTCTACATTTTCATCTGGTTTCTAATCAGGGCAGTGCAGTGGAGTCATGGTAAGTGCATAGTTTTACAATGCCAACCATAAGATCAGGGTTCGATTTATGCTGCTGCCTGTAAGGAGTTTGTAAATTCTATAAGCGACTCTCTTGGTTTCCTCCCAAAATCAAAAGATGCATGGGTTGGGGTTAGTGACTTGTGGATGTGCTATGTGTTGCGACACTTGTGGGCTGCACCAGAACAGTCCTCACTGATTTGATTTGACACAAATGACACATTTCACTGTAAGTTTTTACATACATGGGACAAGTGAACATAGAAATCTACAGCACATTATAGGCCCTTTGGCCCACAATGTTGTGCTGACCATGTAACTTACTCTAGAAACTGCCTAGAATTTCTCTACTGCAGAGCCCTCTATTTTTCTAAGCTCCATGTACCTATCTGAGGGTCTCATTAAAGACCCTATTGTATCCGCCTCCACCACCGTAGCCGGAAGTACATTCCACACACCATCATTTCTGTGTGAAAAACTTACCTCTGACATCTGCTCTGTACCTACTTCTAAGCACTATGCCCTTAGTGTTAGCCATTTCAGCCCTGGGAAAAAGCCTCTGGCTATCCACATGCCCTCAACATCTTATACACCTCTATCAGGTCACCTTTCATCCTCCGTTGCTCCAAGGAGAAAAGGCCAAGTTCACTCAACCTATTCTCATAGGGCACACGCTCCAATCTAAACAACATCCTTGTCAGTCTCCTCTGCACACTATAGTATCCATACCCTTCCTGTAATGAGGTGACCAGAATTGAGCACAGTACTCCAAGAGGGGATGAACTAAGGTCTTATATAGCTGTAACTTGACTTCACGGCTCTTGAATTCAATCCCATGGTTGATGAATGCCAACACACCATACGCTTTCTTAAGAACGCTGTCAACCTGCGCAGCAGCTTTGAGTATCCTATAGACACGGACCTCAAGATCTCTCAGACCGTCCATACTGCCAGGAGTCTTAAAATTAATATTATATTCTGTCTTCAAATTGGACCTGCCAAAAACACTGGTTGAAAACACAGCTACTTCTCAGCCCAGTTCTGCATCCTATCAATGTCCCTCTGTAACCTCTGACAACCCTCCAGCTATCCACAACATCCCCAACTTTGTGTCATCAGCAAACTTATTAACCCACTCTTCTACTTCCTCATCCAGGTCATTTATAAAAATCACAAAGAGGAGGGGTCCCAGATCAGATCCCTGTGGAACACCACTGGTCACCATCCTCCATGCAGAATTGGGCAAGCCAATTCTGAATCCACAAAGCAAAGTCTCCTTGGATCCCAGCCTGTTTACTTTCTGAATGAACTTCGCATCGGGAGCCTTATCAAATGGCTTACTGAAATCCATATACACTACATCTACTGCTCTACCTTCATCAATGTGTTTTGTTACATCCTCAAAGAATTCAATCAGGTTCGTAAGGCACGACCTGCCCTTGACAAAGCCATGCTGACTATCCCTAATCAAATTATGTCTCTTGAAATGCTCATAAGTCCTGCCTCTCAGGATCTTCTCCAACAACTTGCCCGCCACTGAAGTAAGTCTCAATTTTCTATGATTTCCTGGGTTATCTCTACTCCCTTTCTTGAACAAGGGAACAACATTTGCAATCCAGCAATCCTCCGGTACTTCCCCTGTCCCTATTGATGATTGCCAGGGGCTCAGCAATCTCCTTCCTCCCCACGGCAGCCTGTGGTATACTTCGTCTGGTCCCAGCGACTTATCTAACTTAATACCTTTCAAAAGCTCCAGCACATCCTCTTTCTTAATGTCTATATGCTCAAGCGTTTCGGTCCACTGTAAGTCATCACCACAATGGCCAAGGTCTCTTTCCCAGGTGAAAATATTCATTAAATACCTCCGCTATCTCCTCGACTCCATGCACACGTTTCCACTATCACACCTGATTGGCTCTGTTCTCACACGCTCATCCTCTTGCTCTTCACATAGTTGTAGAATGCCTTTGGGTTTTTCTTAATCCTGCTCACCAAGGCCTTCTCATGGCCCCTTCTAGCTCTCCTAATTTCATTTTTAAGCTCCTTTCTAGCAACCTTGTAATCTAGAATTCTATCAGTACCTCGTTTCTTGAACCTTTCATAAGCTTTTCTTAACTAGATTTTCTACATATTTTGTATACCATGTTTCTTCTATCCTACCATCCTTTCCCTGCCTCAATGGAACATACCTATGCAGAACTCCATGCAAATGTTCCCTGCTTATCTACATATTGTATCAGGAAACCTTCCTGAACTCTCCTAACAAACTCCACCCCATCTAAACCCCTTGCTCTAAGGAGATGCCAATCAATATTAGGAAAGTTAAAATCTCCCATCACAACTATTATTATTGCACCATTCCAGAATCTGCCTCCCTATCTGCTCCTCAATGTTGCTGTTACTGTTGGCGGGAGGTCTATAAAAACACCCAGCAGGGTTATTGCCACCTTTCTCTTTCTGACTTCCACCCACACTGACTCAGTAAACCATCCCTCCATGACTTGCTACTTTTCAGCAGCCATGACACTATCCCTAATTTGCAATGCCATGCCTCCACCTCTTTTGCCTCCCTCTCTGTCCTTTTTGAAAGATCTAAAGCCTGGCACACTCAGCAGCCGTTCCTGCTCCTGAGACATCCAAGTCTCTGTAATGGCCACAACATTATAGTCCCACATATTGATCGATGCTCTAAATTTATCCGCCTTGTTTATGATACTCCTTGCGTTAAAGTAGACACATCTCAAACTATCAGGCTGAGTGTGTCTTTGCTCTAACATCTGCCGATCCTTCCTCACAAACTCCCTACAAGCTGTCTCTACTTGTGCTCCAACCTCCCCATCTTCTGCCTCTTCACTTTGGTTCCCACCCTCATGCAAATCTAGTTTAAACTCTCCCCAATAGCCTTAGCAAACCTCCCCGCCAGGATATTGGTCCTCCTCAGATTCAAGTGCAACCTGTCCTTTTTGTACGGATCACACCTGCCCCAGCAGAGGTCCCAATGATCCAAAAATCTGAATCCCTGCCCTCCTGCTCCAATCCTTCAGCCACACATTCATCCTCCACCTCACTCTATTCCTGTACTCATTGTCACGTGGTGCAGGCAGCAATCCCAAGATTACTACCCTTGAGCAAACACGAGGAAATCTGCAGATGCTGGAAATTCAAACAACACACACAAAATGCTGGTGGAACACACTACTTTCAAATCTCTTACTATCTTTCCTTTCGGTTAGTCCTGACAAAGGGTCTCGCCTGAAACATTGACAGTGCTTCTCCCTATAGATGCTGCCTGGCCTGCTGTGTTCCAACAGCATTTTGTGTGTGTTGTTACTACCCTTGAGGTCCTGCTTCTCAGCTTCCTTCCTAACTCCCTCTCTGCTTTCAAGATCTCCTCCCTTTTTCTACCTTTGTCCTTCACATGTACCACGACCTCTGGCTGCTCACACTCTCATTTCAGGATATTGTGGACGCAGTCAGAAACATCATGGACCCTGGCACCTGGGAGGCAAATTGCTATCTGTGTTTCTTTTTAGTGTCCACAGAATCGCCTGTCTGTCCCTCTGACTATACAGTCTTCTATTACTGCTGCCATCCTGTTCCATTCCTTACCCTTCTGAGCCACAGGGCCCGACTCAGTGTCAGAGGCATGTCCACTATTGCTTCCCCCAGGTAGATCATCCCCCCAACATTACTCAAAATGGAGTACTTATTGTTGAGGGGGACAGCCACAGGGATGCTCTTCACTGATGTTATCCCTTCCCTTTCCTGACAGTCACCCACTTAGCTGTCTCCTGTGGCCCTGGAGTGACTACCTGCCTGTCTGCACCTGTCTGTCACTTCCTCACTCTTCCTAACAAGCCGAAGGTCATCGAGCTGCAGCTCCAGTTCCCTAACCCAGTCTCTAATGAGCTGCAGCTCGATGTATCTGGCCCAGATGCGGCCAACAGGGAGGCTGGAAGTCTCCCAGATATCCGACATCTGACACCCAGAGCAGAAAACTGGTCAGAGGAAAAAAGAGATATGAGGGTAACTTACCTCATCTAGGCCCGTCCTCGCCAAAGCCCTGCTACTCTGTCTCACACTACTCCAATGACCGCTGTGCTAGTCAGAGTCTCACTTTTATCATAGAACCTCCTCAGCAGTTACTGCGACTGTGCACTTCTCCCAGTCAAATCCAATGAAGCTAATCTTTATCTTTGAGCTATATCCCACGTTCTTTGACAACCTTCCTTACTATCCACAACTCTGGAAAATTCTGTGCCACCTGCAAACCTGCGACATGGGATATAGAACTGTACTGTCAAAGGTAAATTTATTCAGAGAGTAATGAGGAATGGGATTCAAGGAGACCTTGCTTTGTGGATCCAGAATTGGCTTGCCCACAGAAGGCAAAGGATGATTCTGCATGGAGGACGGTGACCAGTTGTGTTCCACAGGGATCTGTTCTGGGACCCCTCCTCTTTGTGGTTTTTATAAATGATCTGGATGAGGAAGTAAAAGGGTGGGTTAGTAAGTTCGCTGATTGCTGATGTCACAAAAGTTGGGGGTGTTGTGGATAGCCTGGAGGGCTGTTAGAGGTTACAGCAGGACATCAATAGGATGCAGAACTGGGCTGAGAAGTGGCAGATGGAGTTCAACCCAGATAAGTATGAACTGTTTCATTTTGGTAGGTCAAAATTGAAGACAGAATATAATATTAATGGCAAGACTCTTGGCAATGTGGAGGATCAGTGAGATCTTGGGATCCATGTCGATAGGACACTCAAAGCTGCTGTGAAAGTTGACAGTGTTGTTAAGAAGGCATATGGTATGTTGGCATTCATCAACTGTGGGATTGAATTCAAGAGCTGTGAGGTAATGTTACAGCTATATAAGAACTTGATCACACCCCACTTGAAGTACTGTGCTCAGTTCTGGTCACCTCACTACAGAAAGGATGTGGATACTATAGAGAGAGTGCAGAGGAGATTTACAAGGATATTGCCTGGATTGGAGAGCGTGCCTTATGAGAACAGGTTGAGTGAACTTGGCCTTTTCTCCTTGGAGCGATGGAGGATGAGGGGTGACCTGATAGAAGTGTATAAGATGATGAGAGATACCCAGAGGCTTTTTCCCTGGGCTGAAATGGCTGACACAGTTTTATGATGCGTGGAAGTGGGTACAGAGAGGATGTCAGGGGTAAGTTTTTTACACCGAGAGTGGTGGGTGCATGGAAGAGTCTCTTAAGAGCCTCTTAGATAGGTACATGGAACTTAGAATAATAGAGGCCTATGCAGTAGGGAAATCATAGGCATTTTCTAGAATGGGTTACATGGTCAGCACAACATTGTGGGCTGAAGGACCTGTAATGTGCTGTAGATTTCTATAAGTACCGAAATGTCACCAGATATTACCGTGACATTCATTTTCTTGCAGGCATTTCCAGTAAAATAAAGAAATAAATAACATTTATGATAAACTATACATAAACTATGACCTACAAGTAACCAACGTGCAAAATAAGACAAATCGTGCAAATTAATACAAAAATATGTTGTAGAGGGTTTGGAAGTGAGCCCATAGGTTGTGGAATCAGTTCAGAGTTGAGGTGAGTGAAATCATCCATGCAGGGGTAGGTACTGGAGCCTAATGGTTGAAGGGTACTAACTGTTCCTGAACCCGGTGGTGTGTGACCGAAGGCTCCTGTACCTCCTTGATGGCAGCGGTGAGAAGAGAGCCTGGTCTGGATGGTGGGGATTCTCGATGATGGATGCTGCTTTCCTGCAACAACACTCCTTGCAGATATACTTCGTAGTGGAACGGCTTACTTGTGGGCTGTATCCACTACATTTTATAGGCTTTTCCGTTCATGGGCTTTGGTGTTTCCAGACCAGATCATGACACAAACATTCAGGATACTCTCAGAAAGCAATACATGACATAAACTTCCCTGGATTACTCCATCTACAAAGAGACTGGCGATGCAACACAGACAGGAGTTGTGTTGGTAATCACTTGCACCACTTCCACTTTCTGAATATCAATGAACTGTTAATGAAGGCAATGTTTACTCTTGCATTACAGAGCCACAGAGCCAAAGCGTGTAACCCTGAACATGTCTGCTGTCAGGACTGTTATGCAGAATAAATTTGGGGAATACCAGAAGTACCAGACAACCATATTGCAGACACTAGGTGAGGAAAATCAAGGCACATTTATCTCAGTTAAACTCCGTCTGCCATTTCTCAGCCCATTTCTGTAACTGATCTATTTCATGCTGTATTATTTGACAGTCTTCCACACTATCCACAACTCCACCAATCTTGGTATCATCTGCAAACTTACTGACCCATCCATTTGCATATCATCCAGGTCATTCATATACATCAAAAACAGCAGAGGTCCCAGTACAGTACCCAGCGAAACACCACTAATTACAAACCTCCACCTGAATAAGTCCTTTTAGCCACTATCCTCTCTCTTCTACACGCGTCAGTTCTGAATCCATACAGTTAATTCACTGCGACCCCAGTGCATCTTAGTCTTCTGGATTAACCACTCTTGAGGGACTTTGTCAAATGCTTTACTGAAATCCATGTAGACAACATCCACTGTCCTACTTTCATTAATCTCTCATTATCTTGTCAAAAAAGTCATCCAATTTGGTAAGACACAACCTGCCCTTCATAAAGCCTGCTGCCTCTCCCCAATTAGGCCATGAGTTTCCAAATGCTCATATATCCTATCCCTAAGAATTTTCTTCAGCAATATCCTGACAACCTGCGTGAGACTCACTGGTCTATAGTTCCCAGGATTTTCCCTTGTTCCCTTTTTACATAAAGCTGCAACAATAACCACTGGCCAGTCCTCTGGTACCTTGCTTGTGCCAAGAGAGGATGTGAAGGTACTGGTCAAAGACCCAACAACCTCATCTCTTGCCTCCTTCAATAACATGGGCTAAATCCCATCATGCCCTGGAGACCTTTCAAGTGGAGGTCTGTAATTAGTGGTGTTTTGCTGGGTACCGTACTGGAACCTCTGCTGTTTTTGATGTATATGAATTACTCATTAGGAGACCCAACACTTCTTCCTCCTTGACCTCTAAAATGCCCTAACACATTTGTACACTCAGCACTAATCTGAGTGGTAAATACTGAAGCAAAGTACTCATTAAGTACCTCACTCTCATTCTCCACATCCAAGCAAGTGGCCCTTCTACCTTTATCCTTGAGTGTTCACACCTGTCTCTAGTTACCCTCTTGCTCTTGATGTATGTATAAAGCACCTTGGGATTCACCTTAATTCTTCTTGCAAAAGACGTCATGGCCCCTGCTAGCTTTCCTAATTCCTTTCTTTAGTTCTTTTCTGGCTTCTTTAAACTCGTCGTGTGCTTTGTTTGATCCTAACTTCAGAAGCTTTACATATTTTTCCTTTTTCTTCTTGACTAAATTCATTTCCCTTTGGACGTCCAAGGTTCTCTTGTCTTTCCTTCTTTGTCCTTCCTTCTGGCAGGAAAATACTTTTCCTGTACTCTGTACAATTGATCCTCAATCACCCTACACATGTCTAATATGGACTTGCCCAGAAAAAAGGTGTTCCCAATTAACTCTTCTTTGTTCCTGACTGATGCCCTCATAATTTGCCCAACACCAATTTAAAACTGGACCTATCCTTATCTATGGCTATCCTGAAAGTTAAGGGATTGTGTTCACTCTTCCCTAACAGTTCACCCACTGAACAATCAGTCACCTAGCTAGGCTCACTATGAAACACCAGGTCCAGCAGGGCCACTCCTGTCATTGGACCAAACACATATTGATTTAAAAAATATTCCTGAACGAGTTATGACCCATCTAAACGCCTTGCAAAAAGGTCCCAGTTTATATACTTCCTTAATCTGATTATATTTCTGTTTGTCAATGTCCCAGTGGCTACTGGGGAGTCTGCAGTAGAATCTAATCAGTGTGATTGCAACCTTTCCTATTCCTGGGTTCTACCCAGTGTCTGACCCCTCCATATGTCCCTGATTAATACTGCATCTCCTCAACCTTTTACCTCCTTCTCTCTCCTTTCTAAAACATTGAAAACCTGGTAAATTAATCTCCCATCCCTGCCCCTCTCTCAGCAAAGTTTCAGTAATGGCTGCAACATCATCATTCCATGTACTGATGCATGCTCATCACGCTGAACCATAATACTCCTAGCATTAAATCATACACACTTCAAACCATCAACTAACTTGTTTTTGTTGTTCTGTTATTGAACACCCAGTTCACCAACCTCTCACACCTTCCCTTGTTTTAACTTGCTGCATGATTTTCCGAATTATGGGATGTGACAACAAGGAGATACAATTATTGTGTCCTCATTTATTTTATCTTCTCACCACCCCTTGGTGTGCCTCCTTCCCTCTCTCCCATGGACCACTCTCCTCTCCTATCATATTCCTTCCTCTCCAGCCCTTCATTTTTCCCACTCACCCAGCTTCTACTGTCACCTTCTAGCTAGCCTCCTCCCCTTCCCCTCCAGCTTTATATTCTGGCATTTTACCCTTTCCTTTCTGGCCCTGATGAAGGGTCTTGGCCCAAAGCATCGACTGTTTATTCATTTCCATAGATGCTGCCTGACCTGCGAGTTCCTCCTGCATTTTATGTGTGTTACTCTGGATTTCAGCAACTCTTGTGTTCTGTTATTGTTTTATAGAACATAGAATAGTATAGCACATTACAGGCCCTTTGGCCCACAATGTTGTGCCGACCCTCAAACCCTGCCTCCCATATAACCCCCCCCCACCTTAAATTCCTCCATATACCTGTCTAGTAGTCTCTTAAACTTCACTAGTGTATCTGCCTCCACCACTGACTCAGGCAGTGCATTCCACACACCAACCACCCTCTGAGTGAAAAACCTTCCTCTAATATCCCCCTTGAACTTCCCTCCCTTTACCTTAAAGCTGTGTCCTCTTGTATTGAGCAGTGGTGCCCTGGGGAAGAGGTGCTGGCTGTCCACTCTATCTATTCCTCTTAATATCTTGTACACCTCTATCATGTATCCTTTCATCCTCCTTCTCTCCAAAGAGTAAAGCCCTAGCTCCCTTAATCTTTGATCATAATCCATACTCTCTAAACCAGGCAGCATCCTGGTAAATCTCCTCTGTACCCTTTCCAATGCTTCCACAACCTTCCTATACTGAGGCAACCAGAACTGGACACAGTACTCCAAATGTGGCCTAACTAGAGTTTTATAGAGCTGCATCATTACATTGCATCTCTTAAACTCTATCCCTCGACTTATGAAAGCTAACACCCCATAAGTTTTCTTAACTACCCTATCTATCTGTGAGGCAACTTTCAGGGATCTGTGGACATGTACCCCCAGATCCTTCTGCTCCTCCACACTACCAAGTATCCTGCCATTTATTTTGTAGTCTGCCTTGGAGTTTGTCCTTCCAAAGTGTACCACCTCACACTTCTCTGGGTTGAACTCCATCTGCCACTTCTCAGCCCACTTCTGCATCCTATCAATGTCTCTCTGCAATCTTCGACAATCCTCTACACTATCTACAACACCACCAACCTTTGTGTCGTCTGCAAACTTGCCAACCCACACTTCTACCCCACATCCAGGTCGTTAATAAAAATCACGAAAAGTAGAGGTCCCAGAACAGATCCTTGTGGGACACCACTAGTCACAACCCACCAATCTGAATGTACTCCCTCCACCACTACCCTCTGCCTTCTGTAGGCAAGCCAATTCTGAATCCACCTGGCCAAACTTCCCTGGATCCCATGCCTTCTGACTTTCTGAATAAGCCTACCATGTGGAACCTTGTCAAATGCCTTACTAAAATCCATGTAGCTCATATCCACTGCACTACCCTCATCTATGTGCCTGGTCACCTCCTCAAAGAACTCTAACAAGCTTGTTAGGCACGATCTGCCCTTCACAAAGCCATGCTGATGGTCCCTGATCAGACCACGATTCTCTAAATGCCCATAGATCCTATCTCTAAGAATCTTTTCCAACAGATTTCCCACCACAGACTTAAGGCTCACTGGTCTATAATTACCTGGACTATCCCTACTACCTTTTTTGAACAAGGGGACAACATTCGCCTCCCTCCAATCCTCCGGTACCATTCCCGTGGACAACGAGGACATAAAGATCCTAGCCAGAGGCTCAGCAATCTCTTCCCTTGCCTCGTGGAACAGCCTGGGGAATATTCTGTCAGGCCCCAGGGACTTATCAGTCCTAATGTATTTTAACAGCTCCAACACCTCCTCTCCCTTAATATCAACATGCTCCAGAACATCGACCTCACTCATATTGTCCTCGCCGTCATCAAGTTCCCTCTCAGTGGTGAATACTGAAGAGAAGTATTCATTGAGGACCTTGCTCACTTTTGTTATTGAGCATCCAGTTCCCAGACCCTCTCACACCGTAACTCGGAAAAGGTTAAAGGTTAGAGGCCAGACTAAAACTGGTCACTGCTCATCCAGGTTTGGGGGTTCAGTTCATGGCTAAGAACCCGAACTGGTCAAAAAACAATGAAACAATGAAGGAACAGCAATGAAGAATTCATCTGTACAGACAGAGGTGGAGGACGTTCATTGTCGCCCTAAATGCCAATAGCATAATGGACAGGTGTGTGTGCTATAGATGCTGCCTGACTGCTGAGTTCCTCCAGCATTTTGTGTGTGAGGTTCTGGACTTCCAGTGTCTGCAGACTTCCTCATATTTATTTTCTGTTTATTTTTCATTTCAGTGTGCTGTTAGATGATGAATTAATTTTGGATGAAGAGGGATTTCCTTAGAAAATGCTCAATGCTGATTCTTAGAAACCGCATTACTACTGCAACTGAAGTTCTGCACCTTGGATTCAAGAGATGGAACTACAAGCCCCTTTACTTTGTCTATTGCTTTTCTTCAGATTTTCGGATGTGGACTGAGTAGGGTTTTTCACAATATTCTGATGTGTCCATTTGAAGCCGTGTTGAGGGTAAACACCTCACCATCAGATTGAGTAGATTCATTGTATAGGCTTGATCATCTCAGATAGTGAAGGTCTTTGGTACAGGTTTCACTGGGGTGGAGATATTATTGGTGAGAGGTCTTCATTGGTCAGTCGATCAGTAGGTTAAGGATTCAAGTCCAGTTGCATTCAAGGAACGAATATAGCAGAGTTTTAAAGAGAAGCCACGGTGTCCCTTCACTAAAATATATCATTGTCACGGTGCGTGCTGGCAACGACTAAACCCAGTTGCGGAGGAACGACAGACTCTCATGTAGAAACAGAAACAAGAGATTAAACTTAAGAATTCCAGTGGAACATCAGTGGCACAACCGAGCAACACTGAGACAAATCATTCTCAATGCCAGGACCCAGTGATGAGTGCTAATCACAGTAGGTAGAAAACCCGTGCCGGAAACAATGCCCTTGACAAGATTAAACAGAAAGTACAAGAGCTTAATGATTCTAGTTAAGACAACTATTATTGAATATAGGTGCTTGAGAAAACTCGAAGCTGAACACTTCTTGGTTTCTCAAGCCCCGCTGCAGAGGCCCCCAGGGTTCATGATAATCGTCTTGTCCAAATGCTATTTTTGCTTCTGAGAGCCTTCTGTGTACAGAGTGGGTGTGACACTCTCCACATAATAGTAGTGACCAAACTTGGAAATTGCATTACTGGAGGTAAATGGTAATGGAGTGGGAGGGGAAGAGGGAGAGGGGAAAGGATAGTTAAGGAGGTTAAGAGATTTATACAAAATACGAATAGGAAAAGACAGATATTAACTGTCACTTGGTCAAAATTACTCTTGTATACCAAGTACAAAATGCTAGAAGAACTCAGCAGGTCACTCAGTGTCTGTGGTGAGGAATAAGCAGTCGACGTTTGGGTCTGTGATGCTTTCAGCCAGAGTATCAACTGTTTATTCCACTCTGTAGATGCTGCCTGACCTTCTGAGTTCTGTCGGCATTTTGTCTTTATTGCTCAAGATTTTCAGCATCTGCGAAATCTCTTATGTACCATTATCACTTTTAGAGTTAAACTTTGATTTCTTTCAGAATTAAAGAGCAAGTAATTTTTGTCTGAGCTTGATTTGTTTTCTGTGTGTCCCTGTGCAACGATATTCATGGTGGAGCCTGATCTACGGCAGAAGTGATGTCATACCACATGGCCATTGTAGACCATCTCTGTAGCCCACCTTATGATCAATGTGGCAAGTGACTAGAGGGTCAGCTGCTTCCATCCTTCTGGAGTGCTGCAGGGCTTGTGCCAGCCCTTCGACAGGGCCTTTTCTGCAGTGCTCTGCATTATGGGAATGTTCACCCACCATTGCTGGCTGTCTTGCCTCAAAATCCCCAACAATTCATTTGCAATGGGAAAATATGAGGGTGAAAAATAGGGACAATGTGAATTCTTTGCCCTGGGAATCAGGGAAAGAGTGGAGCAAATTCCAATAGCATTATCAAATAAAACAGCACAGGAACAGGCCCTTTGGCCCACGAATTTGTTCAAAGTTCAAAGTAAATTTATTATTAAAGTACATATATGTCACCATATTGTAAATAATTTGGAAGATGTGTAGCTCAGGTGGTTGATGGTCGGTTTAAGTTGTTCTCCGATCTTGGCAATTTACTTACAAATGGTTTGTGACCATAGGAGAAGACATCATCAGAGCCCTTTTGATTGTGGAGTGTTCTCTGAATGCTTGGCCTTTATTCTGTTAACAAACACGTAGACCTCGATTCTATTTATGAGCCCATGCAGGCAAATTTCCTGACCACAGCACACAAAGTTCACCACACAGCCAATCAGCGACGTGATTTCCTCCCCACATCACAATTGCATTTCTGAAATGACGTCTAGTCAACTGATTGAGAAGTATAGAATGGTCAGGCATTCGGAGGACACGCCACAATCAACAGCACACTGATCATGTCTTCCCTCTTGGAGTCAAACCTTCGCAAGTAAGTTGGCAAGATTGGAGAACATCCCAACCCAACCATGTCAGCATCTCCTGTACTACCCTGAGATTCATTTTGTTGCTGGCACCCACAACAGAGCCAAGAAATACAATAGAATGAATGAAGAACTGAACACGAAGACTGACAAGCAACCAATGTGCAAAAGAAGACAAACCGTGCAAGTGCAAATAAAATTAATGATAGTAATAAATAATACTGAGTACATGAGTACTGCAGTCCATAGGTTGTGGAATCAGTTCAGAGTTGTGTTGAGTGAAGTTATCCACACTGGTTCGGGAGTCTGATGGTTGAGGGTAATACCTTTTCCTAAACCAGATGGTGTGGGTACTGAGTCTTCTGTATCTCCTTTCCAATGGCAGCAGCGAGACGAGAGCATGACCTGAAGGTTCTTGATGATAGATGCTTCTTTCTTGTGGCAACGCTACCTGTAGATGTGCTCTGTGGTGGGAAGGGCATTTCCTGTGATGCTCTGGGCTATATTCACCCCTTTTGGTTGGCTTTTCTATTTTCAGCATGTTTCCATTGGTGTTGTGTTAATCTAAATTAATTAAACTAGAAATTAAATGTCTAATTAATGCCTGCTGCTGTGAAAGATTTTCTTTGTTGGACTCTTTCTTTGTACCCTTCAGCTCATAAATGAAATTTTCATTTTTGAAATCTTTTTATTGATACATAATCTTCTACAGCTATAAAATGATACAGAACTTCAACAAGTTGATATATATTCAATTAATGAAGCTGAAAAAAATTATAAAAAAGTATAATATATGATCATGAAAAAAATTTATAAGGAAAAGAAAGAAAGAAGAGAACCCCAACTTACTAAAAAAAGGAAACCCCACTAACTACAAGAGAAAGAAAAAGAAAAAAGAAAAAAAACCCATTAGGAATCAACTTCCGGAGCAATTCGACTTACCATCGTCCATATACATAAAAAAAGAATCATCAACCGCAAATTCATGTTTATATAAAACAAAATTGGAAGGAAACCATATAAAATAATTCAAATTAAATGATAATATTTGGCAAAAGAGCCCCATCTTCTCTCAAAATCAAATCAAGGATCAAAAGTTTTACTTCTGATTTTTTCCAAACTGAGACATAACATTACTTGAGAAAACCATTGAATTAATGTTGGGACAGAGGTATCTTTCCATTTCAATAAAATAGCTCTTATTGCCAAACAATGTAACAAATACAATTACATGTTGGTCTGAAGATGAGATACCCTGAATATGATGCGGAACTATTCCAAATAGAACAGTTAATGTATTAGGTTGTAAATTAATTTTCAGAGCTTTAGAAATTGCAGAAAATAAAGATTTCCAAAAGGATTTTAATGAAGGACATGACCAGAACATATGAGACAAAGTGGCTGCTTCAGTTTTACCCCTATCACAGTAATTGTCTATGTTAGGAAATATTTTAGATAGTCTCTCCTTTGTTAAATAATGACAGTGAACAATTTTAAATTGAATTAAACAATGATTGGCACATATCGAAGAAGAATTGACCATTTTCAGAACTCGCAACCAATCTTTGTTAACAAAGGTCATATTAAGTTTTCTCTCCCAATCTCGTTTAATCTTTAGTGAGAGGTTATCTTTTTGTAGTAAAAATAAATTATAAATTCTACCAATAGAACCTCTTACTAAAGGATTCATATTCAAAATAGTATCCAACAAATCAGACTCTTACAAATATGGAAACTTAGATAAGTATTTTTGTAAAAAATGTCTAACCTGAAAATATTGCACAAAGTGTGTATGAGAGAGAGAGAATATTTACTAATTAACTCTTAAAAAGTCATCAATGGACCATCACAAAATAAATCTGCTAAAAAAACAGATCCCCTTATTTCTCCATAATAGAAAAATGGGATCAGTTATTGAAGGTTTAAATAAAAAATTTCAATATTGAGAGCTAGACAATTTAAATTGTGTAAAATTTTAAAAATTGTGAAACTGAAACCAAATCCATAAGGACTATTTAATAACAGGGTAGAGATTTAAATTTGGAATTTTAGAGAAATGTAAAGGTAATGGAGCTCCTAATAATGAGGTTAAATGAAATTGTTTGTTAGCTTTTAATTCTAAATCAATCCAAGCTGGTGTTTGGCTCTTGTTGAGCCAATATAGCCAAAAACATAATTGTCGAATATTAACAGCCCAACGATACAGTCTTAAATTAGGAAGTGCAAGTCCACCATCTTTTTTAGGTTTTTGTAAATGATACTTATTAATTCTTGGTCTTTTATTGTTCTGAATAAAGGACGAAATAATAGTCAATTTGATCAAATTTTTTTTAGTTAAAAAGATAGGTATATTTTGAAAAATATATGAAAATCTAGGTAAAATCATCATTTTCACGGCATGGATATGACCTATTAAAGAAAGTGTAAGTGGGTTCCATCTGGAAAATAATTGTTTCATAAAGTCCATTAAAGGAACTACATCAGCTTTATAAAGATCTTTATATTTTTTAGTAATCATATTACCTAAATATATAAAAGAATTAACAATTCTAAATGGAATATTGTTATATATGGAAACAGAAGCACTTAGTGTAAACAATTCACTTTTATTTAAGTTAAGTTTATATCCTGAAAATTTTCCAAAATCATTTAGTATTTCCAGAAGATTAGGAATAGATTCCTCAGGGTTTGAAATATAAACCAAAAGATCATCTGCGTAAAGAGAAACCTTATGTATAGTCCCATTTATAGAGATACCATGAATATTTTTACCTTCACAAAGTGTTATGGCCAAAGGCTCCGGTACAAAATTAAATAATAAAGGGCTTAATGGACATCCCTATCTAGTACCTTGTGCAAGTGAAAATAAAGAGGACCTAAGACCATTCGTAATAACAGTAGCAGTAGGATTCTTATAGATTATTTGAATCCATCTATTAAAATTATTACCAAAACCAATTTTTTCTAATACCTTAAACAGATATGTCCACTCAACTCTATCAAATGCCTCCAAGAGAAATAACACATTGGGGTTTCTTAGATAGTGATGAATATATAACGTTCATCAGTCACCGAATATTGGAGAAAGTGTAACGGCCTTTAATAAAGCCTGTTTGATCCATAGAAACAATTTTCCAAACGGTTAGCCATAATCTTAGAGAGAATTTTTGCATCCACATTTAATAACGAACTAGGTCTATATGATGAACATTCAGTAAGATCTTTATATTTCTTAAGGATTAAGGAAGCAGAAGCTTCATAAAAAGAAGGTAAATTACCCTTCTCAAAAGATTCATGAAATATTTCCAAAAGATATGAAGAGTAATTTTTCAAATTTGTTGTAAAATCCTACCGAATAGCCATTAAGTCCAGGAGCTTTACCTGACTGCATTGACAACACAGCTTTCTGAATTTCATGCTCAGTGATTGGAGCATCAAGCATCTGTTGATCTTCAACAGTAATTTGAGGAAATTTAATCTTATGTAAAAAAGCATTAATTTTAGAGGAATCTGCAGCAAATTGAGATTTATAAAGAACAGAATAAAAATCCTGAAAAATATTATTAATGTCTTCATGGTTACTTGTTAAATCCCCATTATCTTCACAAATCTTTAAAATTTGTCTTTTAGCTCTAGCTGCCCTTAATTGAGAAGCTAAGAGCTTATTATTTTTATCTCCAGAAATATAAAACTGACTTTTCAATTTAAGCAAATATCCTCCAATAGGATAAGTTAATAATAAGTTATATTGTGATTGTAATTTCACTTAAACAAATCAATATTTGGAGAGGTTGCATTGATGTAATCTAGATCTTTAATTTGTTTAGAAATATTATCTAATTCCATTCTTGTCTGTTTCTTTAGCTTAGCTATATACAAAATAATCTGACCGCGTAAACAGGCTTTTAATGTATCCCAAATCACTAACTTTGAAATGTTCCCTGTATTATTAAAGAGAAAAACTCTTTTATCTGAGTTTCAATAAACTCAACAAATTCTGATCTTGGTAACAAATGTTCTGGGAAGCGCCAAAGTGGTCTTGTAGAAGCAACATCTTTCAGTTCAAATATTAGGTTTAAAGGAGCATGATCAGAGATAACAATTACATCTTATTCACATTTCTGAACATTGAATAGAAGTCGAGGGTTAACTATAAAATAGTCGATTCTTGAATATTTATTATGAATGTGTGAAAAAAGGAATATTCTCTATCACAAGGATACATATGTCTCCAAATTTCAATTAAGCCATAATCAATTATAAAGGAATTAATAAGTAATGCAGAACGATTGGGGAGTTGATGTTTGGATGATGACTTATCCATTAAAGGATTTAAACAAATATTAAAACCCATTAATAACACATATTCACTTAGATCAAGCAATAGAGCAAATACAGTTTTAAAAATGAGGGATCATCAAGATTTGGTCCATATATATTAACCAAAACCGTTTTCCTGTTGTAAGTTGTTCCTTTAAGAATCAAGAATCTACCATTAATATCAGCTATAGTATTCTCCTGGTTAAAAGGAATATTGGAATCAATAAAAATAGAAATGCCTCTAATTTTACTTTGAGAATTTGCATGAAACTGAGGATTCTTCCAAAATTTAAAAAATAAATTTTTATCACATCACCTGATATGCGTCTCTTGTGCAAAGATTATATCAGGTTGGAATTGGTTAATAGCTTTAAATGTTTTCTTGCACTTAATAGGATGATTCCAACCACGAGCATTCCAACTTAAAACATTTAACTGTTTAAATATCATCATGAGACTTTATATCTGAAAAAAGTAATTCGACGCATGTCAGGATAAGGTGGTCGAAAATGGCGGAGACAAACAACAATAATAATAATTAGAGTACGCTCTGGAATTCCATAATGGGGATAAAAAATATGAAAAGAAAAAAGGAAAAAACCCACCCAAACTACAAAGCCCAGAAATAAGTTGATATCAATCGATGTAAGCCCCAAAGAATGCATAAAAAGCAATTATAAACTCCACCTGCCTGAATAAAAGATAAAATTGAAGAAAGTAATCTCTATCTCCCCCTTCCAGATATAGAACTCATTACAGTCGATAGACAGTTCATTATGACTGAACTAAAGAGAGCAGCTTTTGACATGACCTTCAGTTTAGAAAATAGCCTGCATAATATTAGATAAGGAAAAAAAAGCATGTCCAGAAGAAATTCTTGAAATATTTGCTCCAAAGAAAAACAATCGCCATCTTTAAAATATTAAATCTATCTTTAAAGCGTAAAGAAACCTGGATAATTACTTAAAAGTTCATAATAAAAGTATATGAAGCGAAAAAGCAATTAGTTCATTTAAATGCTGCAAACAGAAAAAAAAATTCTAGATAGTTCAAAGTTATCTACAGTCATTCGACAATTCCCTCGCTGGGACTTTTGAAGTTAAAATGACCCAAATCAGTCTATTTCAGAGCTAAAAGAGCATTTTAAGCTAAAGACTTTCTATAGCCATCAAATCTTCCGAATTCATCACTCTATACATCTAATATTATAAGGCATGTATTCAATGTGAGAGGTGGTAAGTTCAAGGGAGTTTAGGGGGCAGCTTTCCCTCTAATATTTTTTACAGCCATTGCTCGTAGCAAAAAATTTGTACATGTCCTGAAAACTGTATGGTACTTTAAATGCTTTTTGAAATATGCATATATGAATATTCAGAATGAAAACTGAAAAATCACTTGGGCCAAGGTAAAGACCGACATGTGGTTGTGTGTTTTCTTCGTTTCAGAGACAAAGACCGTATTATTAAGCTTGCTAGAAAACAAAGGTTGTTTCAATTTCAAAACTTTAGCAGATCTCCCTTCAACCTCTGCTGCTCCAGAGAAAACAACCCCTGTTTGTCCAGTTTCTCCTTTTCACACAGATCCTATAATCCTGGCCATATCCTGGTGAACCTTGTATCATCAAGCATATTGCTTTCAAATTAAATCGGCAATGGTGCAAGGTAATGTTGCAGCTTCAAAAGACTCTAGTTAGACCACACTTGCATCATGAGGAAATGTTGTAGATGGATTAGCCATGTGTTGAGAACAGAGGCCAACTCCATCATCAAGACAGCACCTTATTAGACCCCTGAAGGGTGACGGAAACACAGAGACCAAGGACAACTTGGCACTGTACCGTAGAGGTAGAAATAAAAACCCTGAACTACACCTGGGACACAATAAAGAAGATGGTCAAAGACAGAAACAGATGAAGGACCTTCATGGCTGCCCAAAATGCCAATGGTGTATCCAGCAGTAAGTAAATAGGCCACACTTGGAAGCTTTAGAGAAGGAGCAGGGGATATTTACCAGAATGCTGATTGGATTGGAGAGCCTGTTCTGTGAAGATACGTTGAGTGAGCTGAGGCTTTCTTTTTAGTGTGAAGGAGAACGAGAAGACTAGAAGCATGGATCGAGTGCATAGCCAGTACCTTTTTCTCAGGGTGAAAGTGACTAATACGAGGGGAGAATAACTTTAAATTGATTGGAGAAAAGTACAGGGAGGATGACAAAGGCGGGTATTCCACACAGGAAGTGGTGGGTGCATGGAACCTGATGCCAGCGGTGGTGGTACAGGCAGATACATTAGGGACATTTAAGAAACTCTTTAGAGAGTCACAAGTATGATAGAAAAGTGGAGTGTTCTTGAACCCTGGAATCATTTTCGTGAACCTCCTTTGAATCCTCTCCAATTTCAGCACATTCTTTTTAAGATAAGGGGCCCAAAACTGCTCACAATGCACCAAGTGAGGCCTCACCAGTGCTTTATAAAGTCTCAACGTTACATCCTTCCTTTTATATTCTGGTCAATAAAAATGGTACTTCTGTGGAAATAACTAAACGCTAATTCCATAACTGATGGAACATTATAGGTGAACAGCAAACTGAAAGTCTTCTTCATTAGCAAGCTGGTTTGATTGTCCTTTAAGTTCAAGTTTATTGTCATCTGACTGCACATATCTACAACTAAGCCTATGGAATCAATGGACTCATTTTCAAGAACTCTTTATCTTATGTTCTCAATATTTATTGTTTGTTTGTTTATTTATTATTGTTTCTTCTTTTAGCATTTGCCTAGTTTGTTGTCTTCTGCACTCTACTTGGATGCCCTAATTGGGTGCTCTTTCAATTGATTCTGTTAGAGTTATTAATCGATAGATTTTTTGAGTATGCCCACAAGAAAATGAATCTCAGGGTTGTATTTGGTGACATATATCTGTACTTTGATAATAAATTTACTTTGAACTTTGAAACACTGTCCCTCCAGACTAAAATGCACTCACAAACATACACACAGCACTTAAAACTAAATAAGTTAATAAAATATAACTCACAGTGCCTGCAGTGGGTAGCATAGGTAAACAGTAAACTGCTAGGATTACAGGGGAGGGTAATTCTCAGAAATATTCCTGTAGTTTATAGGACAATGAAGAAAATGATGGAAGCTAAGGAAATGCGAGAAATGAATGATGTTGTCTTGGAGCACATTCAAATTTGAAGGGAGGATGTAATGGAGGCTTTAAAGTGCATTAAAGTGGTTAAATCTTCAGGGCATGACCCAGTGCATCTTTTACACCTTGTGGGAAGCTACCAAAGAAGTTTTTTTTGAACAAAATAAAATTTATTCATAATAAAATAAATATTTACAAGAATAATCTGTGCAAAGCCTTACCATTCTTTACATTCCGAGTCAATGCTATCAATGTGGTTCTATTACCTTCTCCCTGTAACCTTTGATGCAATCAACAACATATCAATCTCTGCCTTAAATACAACAAATGACCTAGCCTTCACAGTTGCCTGTGGTAACAAATTCCACAAATTCACCATCCTCTGGATAAAGAAATCTCTCTGCACCTCTGTTTTAAATGGATGCCCCTCTATCCTGAGGCTGTGCTCTCTTGTCCTAGACTCTCCCACCATGGGAAACATCCTTTCCACATCTACTCTGTCTAGGCTTTTCAACATTCGAAAGGTTTCAATGAGATCCTCCCTCATCCTTCTAAATTCCCAGAGCCATTGAAAGTTCCTCGTATGATAATCCTTCATTCCTGGGATCATCCTTGTAAACCTCCTCTGAACTCTCTCCAATGCCAGCACATCTTTTCTTAGATGAGGAGCCCACAAATGTTCATCACACTCAAAGTGAGGACTCCCAGTGCCTTAATAAAGCCTCAGCTTCACATCCCTGCTCTGGTATTCTAGACCTGTTGTAATGAACGCTAACATTCCATTTGCCATAAGACAAAGGAGCAGAAGTCGGCCATTCGGCCCATCGAGTCTGCTCTGCCATTTCATCATGAGCTGATCCATTCTCCCCTTTCGTCCCATTCCCCCGCCTTCTCACCATAACCTTTGATGCCCTGACTACTCAGATACCTATCAATCTCTGCCTTAAATACACCCAATGACTTGGCCTCCACTGCCGCCCGTGGCAACAAATTCCACAGATTCACCACCCTCTGGCTAAAAAAATGTTTTTGCATCTCCGTTCTGAATGGGCGCCCTGCAATCCTCAAGTCATGTCCTCTCGTACTAGACTCCCCCACCATGGGAAACAACTTTGCCACATCCACTCTGTCCGTGCATTTCAACATTCAAAATGTTTCTCTGAGGTCCCCCCTCATTCTTCTAAACTCCAAGGAGTACAGTCCAAGAGCGGTCAAACTTTCCTCATATGTTAACCCTCTCATACCCGGAATCATTCTAGTGAATCTTCTCTGAACCCTCTCCAACGTCAGCATATCCTTTCTTAAATAAGGAGCCCAAAACTGCACACAGTATTCCAAGTGAGGTTTTACCAGTGCCTTATAGAGCCTCAACATCACATCCCTGCTCCTATACTTTATTCCTGTAGAAATGAATGACAACATTGCATTTGCCTTTTTCACCACCGACTAACCTGGAGGTTAACCTTAAGGGTATCCTGCACGAGGACTCCCAAGTCCCATTGCATCTCAGAACTTTGAATTCTCTTCCCATTTAAATAATAGTCTGCCCGTTTATTTCTTCTACCAAAGTGCATGACCGTACACTTTCCGACATTGTAATTCATTTGCCACTTCTTTTTGTCTTCCTCAACCTGCAAGTTAACCTTTAGGGTGTTCTGCACAAGTACTCCCAAGTCTCTTTGCATCTCAAATTTTTGGATTTTCTCCCCATTTAGAAAACAGACTGCACATTTATTTCTACTATCGAAGTGCATGACCTTGCATTTCCCAACATTGTGTTTCATTTGCCACTTTCTTGCCCATTCTGCTAATCTGTATAAGTCCTTCTGCAGCCTTCCGTTTCCTCAACACTACCCGCCGCACCGCCAATCTTCATATCATCTGCAAACTTGGCAACAAAGCCATCTACTCCATCATCTAAATCATTGATATATAGCATAAAAAGAAGCGATCCCGACACCAACCTCTGCAGAACACCACTAATCTCTGGCAGCCAACCAGGATAGGATTCTTATATTCCCTCTCACAGCCTTCTACCAATCAGCCAATACTCTAACCATGCCAGTAACTTTCCTGTAATATTATGCACTCTTAACTTGGTAAGCAGCCTCATGTGTGGCACCTTCTGAAAGTCCAAATATACAACATCCACTGCATCCCCTTTGTCTATCCTACATGTAATCTCTTCAAAGAATTTCAATAGGTTTGTCAGGCAAGATTTTCCCTTAAAGAAACCATGCTGACTTTGTCCTATCTTGTCCTGTGTCACCAAGTACTCCATCACCTCATCCTTAACAATTGACTCCAACATCTTCCCAACCACTGAGGTCAGGCTAATTGGTCTATAATTTCCTCTCTGATGCCTTTCTCATGTGGAGTGACATTTGCCATTTCCTAGTCCTCTCTGGCACCATGAGAAAATACAATGAATTTTGAAGGATCATTACTAATGCCTCCACAATCTCTAACACTGCCTCTTTCAGAACCCCAGGGTGCAGTTCCTCTGGGTCAGGTGACTTATGCACCCTTAGGTCTTTCAGCTCTTTGAGCACCTTCTCCCTTGTAATAGTAACTGCACTCACTTCTCTTCCATCACACTCTTTAGCATCTGGCACACTGCTAGTGTCTTCCACAGTGAAGACTGATGCAAAATACTCACTTAGTTCATCTGCCATCTTGTTCCCCTTTATTATTATTTCTATTACAATCCTTAAAACCAACAGGAATGTCGCCTGCATGAGGAAATCTGCAGATGCTGGAAATTCAAACAACACACACAAAATGCTGGTGGAACACAGCAGGCCAGGCGGCATCTATAGGGAGAAGCACTGTCGACGTTTTGGGCCGAGACCCTTCGTCAGGACTAACTGAAAGGAAAGATAGTAAGAGATTTGAAAGAAGGAGGGGGAGGGGGAGATCTGAAATGATAGGAGAAGACCGGAGGGGGTGGGATGAAGCTAAGAGCTGGAAAGGTGATTGGCAAAAGGGATACAGAGCTGGAGAAGGGAAAGGATCATGGGACGGGAGCCTAGGGAGAAAGAAAGGGGGAGGGGGGGGGAAACTAAATATGTCAGGGATGGGGTAAGAAGGGGAGGAGGGGCATTAACAGAAGTTAGAGAAGTCAATGTTCATGCCATCAGGTTGGAGGCTACCCAACCGGTATATAAGGTGTTGTTCCTCCAACCTAAGTGTGGCTTCATCTTGACAGTAGAGGAGGCCATGGATAGACATATCAGAATGGGAATGGGATGTGGAATTAAAATGTGTGGCCACTGGGAGATCCTGCTTTCTCTGGCAGACCGAGTGTAGGTGTTCAGAGAAACGGTCTCCCAGTCTGCGTCGGGTCTCACCAATATATAAAAGGCCACACCAGGAGCACCGGACACAGTATACCACACCAGTCGACTCACAGGTGAAGTGTCGCCTCACCTGGAAGGACTGTCTGGGGCCCTGAATGGTGGTCAGGGAGGAAGTGTAAGGGCAGGTGTAGCACTTGTTCCGCTTACAAGGATAAGTGCCAGGAGAGAGATCGGTGGGAAGGGATGGGGGGGGGGGGGGGACAAATGGACAAGGGAGTCGCCTAGGGAGCGATTCCTGTGGAAAGCAGAAAGGGGCCAGAGAGTGGGGCTGAGGAGGGGAAAAGAGGATCAGCCATGATTGAATGGTAGAGCAGACTCAATGGGCCAAGTTCTGCTTCCTCTGCCTTATGGGTAGATGAGGATAAGGCATTGGGTGTTGTCTATGTGGACTTTAGCAAGGCCTTTGATAAGATCCAATATGGCAGGCTAGTCTGAAAGGTTAGATCATGTAGGATGCAAGGGGAGAAAGCTGGACTGGTTTACAGCTGGCTCAGTGGCTGTTGCTTGAGAATTGTTTCTGAGACTGGAGCTGTGCTTAGTGCTGTTCCACAAGGGTCAGTGCTGGGATCTCTGTTGCTTGCAATTTACATAAAATGATTTGATGTACAAAAAGTAGTGGACACGGCCCAGTCCATCGCAGGTAAAGCCCTCCCCACCATCGATCACACCTATACAGAGCGCTGCCACTGGACAGCGTCCATTATCAAGGGGCCCACCATCCAGGTCATGCTGTCTCATCAACAGGCGCCTCAAGTCCCACAGCACCAGGTTCAGGAACATTTATTACCCCTCAACTATCAGTTTCTTGAACCATCGTGGATCACTTCACGCAGTCTGACACTGAACTGATTCCACAACCTATAGACTCATTTTTAAGGACTTCACTTTTAAAGTAAGCAAACAGCCCTCAGAACTGAAGCTTACCAAAGTGAGACAACGTCCACTGTCATCACTCTGCAACTGATTCAGGAGCAGGCCGCAGCCTCAGTTCGATGGACAATTTGGTAAACATCATGGAGCAGCGAGCTGAACCGGCCCATCCCTCAACTCGAGCCCCAACACCCTGACCTTTTCAATCTGGCCTGGCGCTTGTCACAGGTACAGTGAAATGCATCATTCGCGTCAATGACCAACAGATTACCAACAATGACACGCTACGTGTCACCACACTTCCGGTGCCAATGTCGCATGCCCACGACTCAAACCTTTGGAATGTGGGAGGAAACCGGAGGAAACTCATGTAGTCTCTGGCAAAAAGTACAAGCTCCTTCCAGACAGTGCAGGGAACTGAACCCCAATGGCTGGAACTGTAAAGTGTTATGCTGCTACACCATACCACCCCTTATTCCAGGAGGGAGGATGTCTTCCTAAATGTAGCTTTATGGCCCTGTTGGTCAGACTGTCCATGATTGTTGGCAGGACTGGACCCAAATGCAAGAAATGGCAGACTCTGTCACAGTGAGCACTGGCAACGACTCGACCCCAGGAGCAGAGGAAAGGCAGACATCCTATGAAGAGATGGAGACAGGAGTTTAGAAAGAGGAATATCAACAGAGTTACACTATCAGACAAGTCATTCTCCACAAACACATTTGGACTCTGCTCTCAGCACTCATTAAGAGTCTGAATTAAATAATTATAAAATGCAGAAAACCGGTACCAGTCACAATTAACCTGACAAGATTAAACAGAAAGCACAAGGTCTTAATGACTCTAGTTAAGACAACAACTAGTAAATAAGGTGTTTGAAGCCCAACGTGCTACAGCAAGTCGCAGAGCTCATGACATGGACAGAATGGAAACAATGTGGAGATGAAAGTCCCCAGGTGCACTCGGAACACAAATGTACTGTACTCCAGCTTCTCCAGATCTTACATCCCCGAGTTCCCCAAAGTACTGGAAACCTCTCCAATTTCATCATTTACTGCAACTCTCCAATTCCCAATATTCTGCCCACCCCGATAGCCTAAAAACAGATGGGGAATAAGCTGTGGGCATGTTGCACTGGCACCAGAAACATGGAGACACCTGTGGGCTGCCCCCAGCACCTACTTGGACTGTGTTGGTCGTTGATGCAAAACAACATATTTCACCGTGTGCTTGATGTTTCAATGTACCTCTGAAAAATAAAGCTGATCTAAACTGATCTAGTTTTGCAACCCTTCCCTGCAACCCAATTAAACAGAAGATCCCCTAGCCCCATATTTTCCAGGAACTTTTTCCCCAGTCCTGCTAATTTCATGTTTACTTGAATATCCTCCTAATCCCACTTTTACTGCAGGCCTCCACTAATTCTCAAATAGTGAAAGCCATTTGCTAATCCTTGGCCACTGACCTAATGGGTGTAAAATGGCACTGGTGAATCACAGTGTCTGTGAATGGACTCTCTTCGTGGAACAGTTCAAAATGCTATCTGCTTGCGTTTATTGTTTGAAAGATTTGTGGTTTTTTCCTCTCTGCACTTTGAGTGTTTTATGGTCCTCTTTTTAATGGGTTCTTTGTTTTGAGCCTGCCTTTTAGGAGACAGGTCTCAAGGCTGTGTAAAGTATACAAATCTCCTCGGTTGTGCAAGTCTAGGGACGACACTCTCGAGACACGCCAAGCCCGTGAGATTGAGCCGGATCTCCCACCCCAAACCTTGGTCTGTGTGGACGCTGTGTAATTTGCTGCCCTGTTACAATTTAGTGCCAAGAAATAACAGACAGCACACTGCATGCGATTAAAAGAATTGTATTTATGAATCTTAACTTAGTGAAGAAAAACAAGAAGAAAAGGGCCCATTCTAATTAAACAGTCAAATGTGCACAAGCTGGAGCCCACCTTGAACTTCTCTGTCACTCACGCGCTGGGCCATCGGTCAACGTGAAAGCACCCAGCACCTTCCGAACGTCGTCCACAATCTATCTCAAACAAGCGGGTCTCCCACTGGATCGGATGCTACGAGCGGTTTTCCCCAGCGTCCTCTCTCTTCATCTCCCAGCGGACAAAAACCCAAGACCAACCATATAGTCCCTCACCAAGAAAACCTTCAGCTAATTGGATGGCTCACATTCCACATCGTCCCTGGTCTTCAACAAAAACCCAAACAGGCTGAAAGCAGAACAGACTGCTCTTAAAGAACTGCTAAATGAAATACCTACGGCATAACAGTAAAGATGTGAACCAGGGCATTGCACATACATACTTTGATAATAAACGTAATTTGAAGTTTGAACTTTAAATCTAATTTTTAATTCCCCATTTGTTTCCCTGATCAGTCAGACCCACTTGCGTCCACCAGAGGGCACTCTCAGTCTGGCCCATGGTTCCCGACTCCTGCCTCACCGAACATCAGATACTCTTCAATCCTAAAGCAGGTAACTCCCGCAGCACAGATACTGAGGCAAAGACTATAAAACATAGGAGCAGAATTTGCCATTCGGTCCATCGAGTCTGTTTTGCTATTCCATCATGGCTAATTTATTATCCCTCTCAATCCCATTTTCCTGCCTTCTTCCTGTAAACTTTGATGCCCTGAACCTGAAAAGTCAGGTACCAACCTATTAACCTGCGCTTTAAATATACCCAGTGACTTGGCCTCCATGGGGGTACGCAGCAACGAATTCCACAGATTTACCATTGCTGCCCGGAAGGGGCACCATTGTATTCTGAGGTTGTGCCCTCTGATCCTCTAATAGGAGGGAGATTATGCGTTTTCTTTCTCAGAAGTCATGTATCTTCCTCAAAATCTTGTATTGTTTTTAGATTTTAAGGATTAGCTTTATTTGTCACAAGTATATTGAAAGGGTGGAGGGGTGGAGATACGTCTCCACCAAAGGAGGTGTAAGGTGCTCCTTCCCTCTGCTAACCTGCAGGTCACCCTTGGGCAAGGTGTAGCACCTGCTTAGCCCCCCTGATCAGGTGGTGGATATCATAGGTCCTGGTTATGTGACCACTGATGTCAGGCAGACAGTCTCTGCAGAGTATTGGTAATAGCTGGGGTCACCCATCTTGTAAGGACACTGCCCAGAAGCAAGCAATGACAAACCACTTCTGTAGAAAACTTTTGCAAGACCTATCATGGTCATGGAAAGACCGTGATTGTCCACGTCATACGACACAGCACATAGTGAACGAACGATATTGAAGCATACAGTGATATGTGTCATTTGTGCCAACACAGTCTGCGGGTGTGTTGGGAGCAGCCCACAACTGTCAACATGATTCCTGCTCCAATGTAGCATGCCCTCAGCTTTCTAACCCCAACCTCTTCATCTTTGTGATGTGGGAGAAAAGCAGAGAACCCAGTGGTAATGGGGAGAACGTACAACATGGAGCAATCATCCGTCACAAACCTCTTGGCTGTCCTTGAATTTCTTCACTCCACTAATGGTAGTGAAACCTTCAATACAGAAATGTTTCTCTGTGCATCAGTGTCCCTGCATTTCTATGTATTTGCATCCCAGTGAACCTGTGTCTCTCCACCTCTGTCAAAATCAAAGTAAATTTATTATCACCGTATACTACCGAGATTCATTCAAGTATTAAGAAACTCTATAGAATCAATGAAAACTGCGCACAAAGTACGACAATGTGCAAGAGAATGCAACTTGTGTAAATACAATAAAAATAAATAATTGTAAAAAATAAGTTATAAATATTGATAACATGAGATGACATGTCCTTGGAAATGAATCCATAGTTTATGGAATCAGTTCAGTATTGCGATGAGTGAAGTTGTCCACACTGGTTCAAGAGCTTGATGGTTGTAGGGTAATAACTGTTCCTGAACCTCGTGGTGTGGGTCCTGAGGCTCCTGTACCTCCTTCCTGATGGCATCAGTGAGCAGAAAGCAGGCCTTAAGTGATGGGGGTCCTTGAAAATGGATGGTACTTACCTGCAAAGCATTCTTTGCAAATGTGCTCAGTGGTGTCTCTGTATCTCCATAAATCTCACTCATTCTCAAAAACAAACATTAGGCCTGTTCCAGCACCTCATGTTAAATACTGTTTGATCACATTGCCAAATATCCCTGGGATATTTGAAAGAGCTGTCTTTAAACAGGTGAGAAACGCTTGCAATTGTGCTGGGAGCTCCCTCTACCACTAGGTGGCGCCAGATGCCAGCCTACAGAATTATGCTTTTCCACAGTGTTGCTCACCGCCCTAAGATGTTCTGTTGGCTGCAGATTTATTTATTTGGAGATACAGCGTTGAACAGGCCTTTCGGGCCCACCAATTTAACCCCTGGGATAACCACAGGACAATTTACAATGACTAATAAACCTGATAATTAATAACTACTTAAACTATGACTAACCACAACACCAATGCTGCATTTAGGTTTGTTATAGGCCAAATCAAAGTTGGTGACAAATCAGTATATAGGAGGGAGGTTGAAAATCCGGAAGAAGATGGCACCAGCGTACAATGCAACTCAGGGTGATATCCTTCAGACAATTCACAAAACGACTTCTTTTGGTTCTTTTACATCTTGGTTTTCAAGTGTGGTTCTGCTACTGTTGGAGCCTGTGATCCGATGTATTTTCAGGCCAATTGAGCAATCAAGCACTTTCCTGTCTCTGAGGGTCTTTTGTGCAGCCTCGAGGCTATGAAACCTGGGACAGGGCTCGCCGATCTCCATTTCTCACTGATTAAAGCAGCGAAGATGATTGAAATCATCGAGGAGAGCGCAGAAGGTGAAGCGAGTGTTCAGTGCTGTCTACCAGCCTCTTGAAATGGTTCATGTGGTTCCGTTTATTATCAGAGAATGTATACCGTATACAATCTGAAAAACTTATCTTTGCAGACATCCATGAAAAGCAGAACCCCAAAAGAATGAACAATGCATAAAAGGCTTGAACCCCGAAGTCCCTGTCTTCCTCCATGCCCAAGCATCAATGCGTCTATCTCCCCACCCATGTCAGGAAAATGCCACAGTGCCCACCACCAACCAGGCAACAGGGCACCCCAAAGAGAGACCATCAACAAAAACTATTGTTTATCTGACAGTTCGACTTTTCTCTCTCACTAACAAGGGGCAGGGATAGATCCATTTCACAGTAAAAGGGGAGACTGACAGTCACTGTAACTTTTTACTCCAACTTTAGAATCGGCAGCAAACTCTCCCACTATTGAGAGGGAGAGGGAGGGAGGGAGAGAAAGAGGGAGAGAGAGAGAGAGGGGGGGGAGAGAGAGAGAGAGAGAAAGAGAGGGGGAGAGAGAGAGGGAGAGAGAGAGAGAGAGAGAGGGAGAGGGAGAGAGGGAGATAGGGAGAGAGGGAGAGAGGGGGAAGAGGGAGAGAGGGAGAGAGAGAGGGGGAAGAGAGAGAGAGGGAGAGAGAGGGAGAGAGAGAGAGGAGAGAGAGGGGGAAGAGAGAGAGAATGAGGGGGAGAGAGAGAGAAAGAGAGAGAGAGAGAGGAAGAGAGAGAGGGAGGGGGAGAGAGGGGAGCCAGAGAGAGAGAGAGAGAGAGAGAGAGAGAGAGAGAGAAAGACAGGGAGAGAGAGAGAGTAAAACCACTTGACTACAGAGTCCTCAGTCCATACATACACCACAGCGAAATCCTGATAGAAGCATAGAACCATAGAACATGACAGCACAGAAACAGGCCTATTGGCCCTTCTTGGCTGTGCTGAACCATTTTTCTGCCTAGTCCCACTGACCTGCACCTGGCCCATATCCCTCCAAACCCCTCTCATCCATATACCTGTCCAAGTTTTTCTTAAATGTTAAAAGTGAGCCCACATTTACAACTTTATCTGGCAGCTCATTCCACACTCCCACCACTCCCTGTGTGATGAAACCCTCCCCCCCAAAATTCTTTGAATGTTCAAAGAATTCCAACAGATTTGTCAGGCAAGGTTTTCCCTTGGGGAAACGACACTGACAATGGCCTATTTTATCATTCACCTCCAAGTACTCTGAGACCTCATCCTGAACAAACGACTCCAACATCTTCCCAACTGCTGGGGTCAGACTAACTGGTCTTTAGTTTCCTTCCTTCTGCCTCTCTCCCTCTTGAAGAGGGAGCATTTGCAATTTTCCAGTCTTCCAACCAATACAGAATCAAGTGATTCTTGAAAGATCATTACGAATGCCTCCACAATCTCTCAGCCACCTCTTTCAGAACCCTGGGATACCATCTGGTCCAGGTGACTTTAGCTTCTCCTTCTCAAATTTCCGGGTGAATTCGATCATATTACCCATAAGGGTTCTTTTACCTTAAGCTCTCTAATCAGTTCTCGTTCATTGCACAACAGCCAATCCAGAATAACTCATCCTCTAGTGGGCTCAACAACGAGTTGTGCTGTAAAGCCAACTGATAGGCAATCTAGAAATTCTCCCTTTTGTAATCCAGCACCAACCTAATTTTTCCACTCTACCTGCATGTTGAAATCTTCCATGATTATTGTAACATTGCCCTTTTGACATGCATTTTCTGTCTTCCATTGTAAATTGTTAACCACATCCTTACTACTGTTTAGGGGTCTATATACAATTCCCACTGAGGTCCTTTTACTCTTGCAGTTCCTTAGTTCTATCCACAATGATTCAACATGTTCGGTCCCTTGTTCCCTCTTTCTAATGATTTGATATTATTGAGCACATCTACATGAAATGTTGTCACAGGAAAGCAGCATCCATTATCCGGGACCCCCACCATCCAGGGCATGCTCTCTTCTCACTGCTGCCGTCAGGAAGAAGGTACAGGAGGCTCAGGACTCACCCCACCAGGTTCAGGAACAGTTATTATCCCTCAGTTATCAGTCTCTTGAACCAAAGGAGATAACTTCATTCAACTTCATTCAAACTTCCTTCCAGCAACACTCTTTCAGTGAATACTAAGGGATTATAGAGTATATTGGACATGTGTTATTAGTTGACACTGACCAATTCTTATTGTTGCCCTGAGAAAGAATCTGATTCAGAATAAGCAGAGCTTGGTATGAAAACCAGTCTCTACAAGATTATAACTATTGAGCAAATCTACAGGAAACATCCATGATCAGGGATCCCGACCACCCAGGACATGCTTTCTTCTCACTTCTACCATCAGAAAAAAGGTACAAGAGCTCAGAACTCACACAACCAGGTTTAGAAGCAGTTACTAATCCTCAACCATCAGCCTCCTGAGCCAAAGGTGATAACTTCACCTGCCCATCATTGAAATGTCCCCACAACCAATGGACCCATTTTCAATGACTCTTCGTCTCATTTTCTCAATATTTATTGCTTATATTCTTAATATTATTATTTCTTTTTTCATATTTGCACAGTTTGTCATCTTCTGCACTCTGATTGAATACCCTAGTAGGGCAATCTTTCATTGATCCTGTTATAATTATTATTCTATAGGCTTGTTGAGCATGCCTACAAAGTGAATCTCAGGGGCTGTATATAGTGACATATATGTACTTTGATAATAAAGCTTGCTTTGAACTTTGAAGAAGTGGCAGAAAGTTAAGACCATAAGAGGCCAAGTGGAGGTCAAGTCATTGAGTTTATTTAAATTGGAGGTTGAAAGGTTCTTAATTATTAAGGACATCAACAGTTACAGGGAGAAAGCAGTAAAATGGGGTTGAGAGCGAAACTAAACCAGCCACAGAGCAGACTCGATGGGCTGAAAGATCTCATTCTGCTCTTATGCCTCATGGTCTTATGAGCTTTGGAATGTGGGATGAAACCAGAACACCCGGAGGTAACCCATAAGGGTAAATGTAGGAACTCCGTACATACTGCAGTGAAATCAGAATCAGGTTTAACATCTATGGCATCTGTTATGACATTTTTTTGCTCTGCAGCAGCAGTACATTGCAATACATAATAATAAAAATTATAAATTACATAAGAAATATATATAAAAATAAATTAATTAAGTAGTGCAAAATCAATGAGATAGTGTACATGGGTTCATTGTCCATCCTGAAATCTGATGGCAGAGGGGAAGAAGCTGTTGTGTGTGTGTCTTCAGGCTCCTGTAGCTCCTCCTTGACGGTAGCAATGAGAAGAGAGCATGTCGTGGGTGACGGGGGTCCTCGATGATGGATGCCGACTTACTGAGGCATCGCATTTTGAAGATGCCCTTGACTCTGGGCCGGCTAGTGCCTATGATGGAGCTGACTGAGTTTACAATACTCAGCAGCTTTTTCCAGTGCTGTGAACCCAGGTCACTGGCACTGTAACAGTGTTACACTGACATTTCTACCTACCATCCCTCCCCTGTTCTGTTTACACTTCCTTACACTTCCTGCTGCCCTGGGAAATAAGCTGACATAATCAGAGACCTCTCCCTTCCCAATCATTGTCTCTTCTACCCCCCCCCCCCCACCCTCCCCACCAGGCAGAAGATACAAAGGTGTGAAAACTCATATACCAGTCCCAGGAACAATTTCTATCTCATTGTAATAAGACTCTTAAACTGCTTTCTCAGATGAAACGACTAAACTCTCTGGATTTCTCAGTCTACCTTGCTTTTCCTTTTTAGTACATCGATATACACTCAGTGGGGACAATATTAGGCATCTCCTGTACCTAATAAAATGGCCACTCCACTGTGTGTCGTGATCTAAGTGACTTTAATGGTGGTGCCAGACAGGGTGGTTTGAGTATCTCAGAAACTGCTGATCTCCTGGGATTTTCATGCACAACGGTCTCTAGAGTTTACAGAGAATGCTACAAAAAAACCAAAAAAAAAAATCCAGAGAGTGGAAGTGATGAGAACGCCTTGCTTATCAGAGAGAAATGGCCAGACTGGCTCTAGCTGACAGGGAGGCAACAGTAACTCACGCGTTACAACAGTGGTGCGTAGCAGAACATCTCTGAATGCACAGCACGTCAAACCTTGATGTAGATGGACTACCACAGCAGATGACCACAGCGGTCTGGGGGGGGGATAAAGAGTGCTGAGGGGCTTTGGATGTCTAGGTAGTAGTGGTGATGGGTTAGTAGGTGAAAGTGTTGATCAGCCTGGCAACTTGCAGAAGTAACTATTTTTGACTTTAGCAGTCTTGGTGTGGATGATACAGACAGACAGACAGACAGACTTTATTGATCCCGAGGGAAATGGGGTTTCATTACAGCCACACCAACCAAGAATAGTGAAGAAATATAGCAATATAAAACCATAAATAATAATAAGTTAGTCATGCCCAGTGGAGATGTCCAGGACCAGCCTATTGGCTCAGGGTGTCTGACACTCCGAGGGAGGAGTTGTAAAGTTTGATGGCAGGAATGACTTCCTATGACGCTCAGTGTTACATCTCAGTGGAATGAGTCTCTGGCTGAATGTACTCCTGTGCCTAACCAATACATTATGGAGTGGATGGGGGTCATTGTCCAAGATGGCATGCAACTTGGACAGCATCCTCTTTTCAGACACCACCATCAGAGAGTCCAGTTCCACCCCCACAACATCACTGGCCTTACGAATGAGTTTGTTGATTCTGCTGGTGTCTGCTACCCTCAGCCTGCTGCCCCAGCACACAACAGCAAACATGATAGCACTGGCCACCACAGCCTCATAGAACATCCTCAGCATTGTCCAGCAGATGTTAAAGGACCTCAGTCTCCTCAGGAAATAGAGACGGCTCTGACCCTTCTTGTAGACAGCCCAGTCCAGTTTATTGTCCATTCGTATCCCCAGGTATTTGTAATCCTCCACCATAATGCATAGCCTCTTCCCTAATGGGTGTGGAATAAACTGTTAGAGTCATAGTCATAGAAAAGTACAGCACAGAAACAGGCCTTTTGGTCCATCTAGTCTATGCTGATCCATTTAAATTGCCCATTCATTCATAAATATTTCATAATATCATTCATGATATGGTTGGCTTTTACCAACAACTTTCTGTATATATTATGTCCTTGATGGCAATTAGGCTGGTGCCAGTGATGCAATACACAGTTGCAGAGCTTCCTGTAATATTATTCTGTATATGCTGTTCGTGTTGGTATTCAAGAATAGCATCTCCACCATGATAAAGCAATACCAACTCCAATTAGGTCACGTCTTAGGGATACCTAAACATGTCTTCCCAAACAGATCCTTTACTCCCAGGTGAAGGAAGGTCAGTGAGCCCCTGGTGGGCAAAGGAAACACTTCAAGGAGAACATCAAAATTAGCATGAAGAAATTCAACATGACATCTGAAAACTGGGAAGACATTGCACTCCATTAATACACCTGGAGGAAATCTGTTCACGAGGGAGCTGCGCTGTGCCACAGAGAACTATCACAATGTTCGCGAGCAATACTGGAGCCCAGCTGTGGAGGAAAGACCAACTCTTGATGTAGAAATAGCAACAAAAGTTTATTCATAATTCCAAAAGAGTATCAGCGGCTCAGTTGACAGACACCACGAGAAGTAACATTCTCAAAACTAGGACCCCGCGATTAGCACTAATCAGGCATCCACTTAACTAATGCTGGTAACACAGAAACCCTGAGCCTATCAAAATAAACTTCGCAGGTTTACACAAGAGGCTCCAGGAGGCCACGTTACAAAGAGTAACTCGATCAAGAAAAACACTAACTCTAATAGATTAATGACTCTCATTGAACAACAATTAACCAATTCAGGTGCTCTAAAACCCTCGGAGCCCAACACTCCCTACTGACCCCACAGGCCTGAAGAACTCATTACAGAGAACAAGTGGCAGCTGTGAGAGACTAATCACCCATAAGACCCAACCACTAACCACAGCCACCACTTACTCTTACTCACACACCTCAGAATATGTGGATCCCAGATCGGGCTCTACAGCCACCATGACGACCCAACAATTGACAACCCCTTAGGAGAACATTGTACTCAACTCAAGTGATTTCACCACTACGATTCTGAATCTTTGATTCAATTCCAGCAAGCAACTCACTCCCAGGTACCTATTATTCAGTATGCGAACCATATAAACACTCAGATTCCAGCCTTAATTCACCTGCAGACATATACAGTACTATACAAAAGTCTTAGGTACTGTATAGATATATAGCTAGGGTGCATGTAATTTATGTATTGTACTGTACCACTGCCACAAACAAAATGTGGGTGATAATATGCCCGATTCTGATATGGGTCTCTACTGTGGACTGAGAGTGGGAATGGGGCACGGAGAGGGGAATCTTGGCTGGGAAAAGGGGAAGGGAGCCTTCCCAGAAGAACAGGAGAACAGATGGCGGAGGCTGTGTGGGAGAGATCAGAGGTGTCACTGGATTCTGCTCTGGTCTGGGGACATGTCCCTCCATTCAGTGCTGGCTTCCAGTGTTTTCACTCAGTGGAATGCAAGCTGGATAGCGTTCATCTCTGGAACCACTGCTGGCTTGTTCTTGCAGAAACGTGGCTCGAGGACAATATGCCATGCACCATCAATCTGCAGGACTTGCCACTCAGGGACTTGGGCTATATTATTGTTTTAATGCTATTATGATTATTTGTGCCTTGTGCTCTATGTGACTGTACAGGTGTGTCCTGTGTTTTGCACCTTTGGCCCCAAAGGAACACTGTTCCGTTTGGCTGTATTCCTGTTCCTGGTTGAATGACAATCAAACTTGAACTTGATATGCAGGAATGGAGAGATATGGATCCTATGCAGGTGAAAGAGATTTAGTTTAATTCATCCTCATTTTGGGGGGCAGATATTGTGAATGGAAGGGCCTATACCTGTGCAGTATAGTTCTGTTCAATGTTTGATTTGTGGTTAAGAGAAATCTCTCAAACACTCTCAGTCACTTTCTGAATTCTGCAGCTTGAACAAGGTAAGGATAAAGTGGCTGAAAACTGTCATCTCACCATAATTATTGATACACGGAATGTCTCTGTGGTTAACTGTTGAGTGAGGGGTTGATCCATACTCTAATTCCGCAGTTTGATTGACACGAGGCATCCAATTAAAGGAATGGTCTCTGAGAATTGATAACGTGACTGCTCTCACTCCAGCTTGTCAGCAATGTTCGATAAATCGATTTCCCCTGGGTCCTGGGAGAAGATCTTCAACCTGGCCCCCAACTCTCAGCTGGTAAAATAATCTCTGAAAAATTAATCCACTTGCAATGATAGATGGAGTTTCTGTTGGGGAGGATCGATGGCGTTTAGTGCTGACAGGCCGTTCAATGGTGAGATTGTTTACGGCGAAACCCTCCTAGATCCTGGCGCTCAGTCACTGGGAGGGGACCATCAGGACCTGCATCACCGGCAGAATCAGGAGCACAGCTTGGACTGGAGTCTAGAAGCCCAATGTATGAGAGGTTGGGACCAAGAACTGAAGGCCCAGGGACAGAGGTGTCCTGTCTTGGGGTTGGATAACTGTTTGTGTGTGTGAGCGCCTGGGAAAAAGGTTTGTTTTTCCTGAAGCTGTCTTCTTTTATTTATGTAAACTCACACGTTCATGGGGAGAATGTACAAACTCTTTACAGGCAGCAGTGGGGGTAGATCTGTTGCTTGTGATGTTCTGCCGAGCAATGTGGATATGCTAAGTTGATGCTGGAATGTGTAGGGACACTGATGGGCTGCCCCCAGCACATACTCGGTGCGTGATGGCTACTGACGCAAGCAGAGCATTTCACTGTGTGTATCGACGTACGTGATATTAATAAATCTGAATCTGAGTGGCCCGGTGGTAAGTCATTGTCTCACAGTGTTGGTGACCTGGGCTCAACACCGATCAATGGCGCTGTCTGTGTGGAGTATGTCTGCTCTCCCTGTGACCGTTTGGGTTTCCTCTCTTTTTTCAAAGACATGTCAGTTGTTAGGTTAACTGGCTGCTATGGTTTACCTCCAGAGGGTAAATGACTGGTCCAACAGTTTCTGCTGGTAACTGGGGGAGTTGTTGGGAATGTGGGGAGAGTAAACTGGGATTTGTGTGAGATTATGTACTTAAACCCATCACTCGTACTAGGGAACAGGCTGCCAACAGCAGCTTGCCAGAGTCCTCTGTCCTGGGCCTGTCTTTCAGGTTATCCCATCTTCTCCTTCCTCTCCCTGGGATGATGACTTTGGAGTTTCTGGTGACATGCCTGTAGCACTAGGTTTTTATGGGATGGGATTGCTGGCCCCTGGCCCTACCCTCCTCCTTTTGCAGCTTAGGTTTAGGGCTGTGTATCTGGATACTTAATGGTCAGAATGGACTTAAGTCTCAGACCCCAGAGGAGCAGATTCTCTCCAAGGCACAGCCCTCCCTTCATCAGGGACGTCTTCAAATACAGGCACTCAGTAAGGCAGCATCATTCATTAAGGACCCTCACCATCTGGGATATGCTCTCTTCTCATTACTATCATCAAGGAGGAACTAAGGGAGCCTGAAGACTCACACTCAACGTTTTAGGAACACTGTCATCAGATCTGTCTACCTGTCTGTCTATATCTATAATTAGTGTGTGTGTGTAAAAATTATTATATATATATATATAATTTATTCATTTATTTATTGTAACCTGTAGTATTTTCTATGAATATCCTATTGCAGGGTAATGTAAAGGGTGAAAACATACAGAATTCACAACCACTGACATTGGGTTGGAAGTTGGGGGTCACTTTAAGAGGCTGCTCTAATGTGATGATGTAATTACGTAAAGGTCTTTTACCGCTCTTGATGTTCAGCTTTTGCTGTTCAATATATGAGTTGTTATGGATTTTCTTAAACATAAAGCACCTTCGCCATTTTACTTGAGGAAACCTACGTTATCATGGGCAATCACCTCTGGCAGATTGGGCAGATGAGATCTACAGTGAGATTCAGTGGTCACAAGTGCGGTTCTACAACGACCCGATGGAGAGCAAAGGGCATTCATTGCAAGGCATAGAATATTCACGGTCATTTGCTGCAGCCAAAGATGACCCCAGTTTGTGATGCCTGTTTGTACCACCGGGCCAGGACTTCTGAGGTTGAGAGAGTGGAGCTGTCCCAGTACAATGGCTTTTCCACTTTAAAAACTCCTGCACAGTTTTCCTGTCATTGTCAGACACAACGGACAAACACCAACTAACCACAGTAATTTTCATGTATTGCAATGTACTGCTGCCACAAAACAACACATTTCACAACATAAGTCAGTGATAGTAAACCTGATTTTGATTCTAACTCTCCCCAGGGCTTGGATCCCAAAGCTCCTGACTTCAGTGCTGTATATCTCTGAGAATCCATAAGGAAGTATTACTCAGGGAGAATCAGCACCTTCTGGGACTTGAGGTGGCACAGTGGTTCAGCTAGTAGGTCAGCTGACAGCACCAGAGATTTGGGTTTGATCCTGACCTTAGATGCTGTTTGAGTGGAGTTTGCATGTTCTCCCTGTGATTACCTGAACTTCATCCAGGTGCTCTAGTTTTCTCCTGCATCCCAGATGTGTGTCTGTTGTAGGTTAATTGCCTGCTGTAAGTTGATCCTAATATGAGGGTGAGGGGTAGAATCTGAAGCAAATATTGATGAGAATTTGGGGAAAACAGAGGAAATGGGATTAGAACATCGAACATAGAACCATACGGCATAGAACAGTCAGGCCCACAATATTGTACCGAACTCTTAACCTGCTCTAAAGTCAATCTAACCTTTCCCTGAAACATAGCCCTTCATTTTTCTTTCATCCATGTGTCTATCAAACAGTCTCTTAAATATCCCTAATGTATCTGCCTCTACCACCACCCCGGTAGGATGTTCCCACCACTCTCAGGTAAGTAAATAAAACTTATCTCTGACATCTTCCTGAAACTTTCCTCCAATCACCTTAAAATTGTTCCCTTTTGTATTACAATTTCCACCCTGGAAAATGTCTTTGACGATCCTCTTATTACCTGGCACACCTTTATCAAATCACCTCTCATTCTCCTTTTCTGAAAAAAGAAAAGTCCTAGCTCACTCAGCCTATCCTCATTGCCTAGTCAAAGGACTGGTCTAGGTTCATTGTAAATCAAAGTTCAAGATCGATTTATTATCACTGTAATATATGTACATCTCCATATACAACCCTGAGATTTATTTTCACAGTAAATCGGAGAAACACAATAGAATCAATGAAAGACTACACTCAACAGGATGGACAAGACAAGCTGTGACAATACAAAAAGGAAAAATTATAATTTAAAAGATAATAAATAAACTAGCAATAAATATCAAGAATGTGAGATTAAGAGTCCTTGAAAGTGAGACCTTAGGTTGTGGGAGCAGTTCCGTGATGGGGTGAGTGAAGTTATCCCCTCGGGTTCAAGATCCTGATGGCTGAGGGGTAATAACTGTTCCTGAACATGGTGGATCCTGAGGCTCCTGTACTGTACCTCCTTCCTGATGTCAGCAGTGAGAGAAGAGCAAGGCCTGCATGGCGGGTGTCCTTGATGATGGATATTGCTTTCCCGCAACAGCATTTCCTGTCGATGTGCTCGTTGGTGGGGAGGGCTTTACCGTGATGGACTGGGCAATATCTACTACCTTTTGTAGGCTTTTCCATACCAGGCCATGATGCAGCCAGTCAATATACCCTCCACTGGACATCTATAGAAATGGGTGATTGATGGCCGTTGTGTGTTTGAAGGGCCAGTTTTGTGCTACCTCTCTCTACAATCCTATGCTGTATCCTATGGAATGTCCACACATTCAAGGACTTTGCCCCAAGAAGAGTAAACACCTTTAGAATCCATACCCCCAAGAGACTGTAACTGCGTGCACCATTCAATGCCCATGATTGATTATCCATTGTATGCAATGATGCTTTAGATTTATTTATTTATTTAGAGACACATTGCAGAACAGGCCCTCCTGTCCCAATGGGCTGCACTGCCCAGAAACCCACCTAATTAACCCTAGCCTAATCACAGGGCAATTTAACCTAACAACTGGTATGTCTTTGGAATATGGGAGCACCCAGAGTGTACGCACGTTCTCACGAGGAGGATGTACAAACTCCTTACAGAACTCCGAACTCTGACACCCAGAGCTGTAATGGCATTGCTGTGCTATCACGGCAATGGGAACTGCTTGAAGAAACATGTGCGAGAGAGTTTTGGAAGTGGAAAAGCCATTGCACTAGGGACAGTTCCACTCTCTCAACCTTGGAAGTCATGGCCCAGTGGTAGGAGCAGTCGTCACAAACTGCAGACGTCCTTGGTGGCAGTGGATGACCATGGCATCGTCTGTGCCTCGTCATGCCCTTTGCTGTCACATGGAAATAGCTACTTGGAGCCACAAGTGAGAGTGGGGTGTCAATGGGAACTAAAGGTGAGTGAGCTGCCCTAGAATGGACAGGGCAATCCCCTTTACCAGAGGTGCTACCCTTGCCTTGACAACCCATACACGCCAATTCATTGCCAACAGTCCTGATGCTAATCGCTTGCAAGCAGTAAATATTGGACCACACTTTTCCAGTAGCAGGCCTTTCCAGCCCATCAAGTCCACTCCGCCCAGTTGCACCCACATGACCAACTAACCTACTAACCCGTAAGTCTTTTGAACGTGGAAGGAAATCAATGTGGTCACAGGGAAAACATACAAACTTCTTACAGACAGTGTCCGGAATTTAACCTGGGGAACTGGTGCTGTAATAGCGTACTCTAACCGCTACACTACTGTGTCATTCATTTTATTTACACTTGTATATAAAGGCATCCATTTTAATGCCCAAACTTTGCATAAAAATGAATGTTGAAGCCTACATACTTAGGTTAACTTCTGAGTCATTGAATTCCCCTCAACAAGTTTGGTGTTTATCTGATACCAGTCGTGCAGTCTAAGATATTGCAGGACATATTGTCCCCATTTCCTGCACTGCTGGCTGCAATGGGACTTCCTAAAGCGCCTTCATACCTTCCAACTCCACTCTTAGGCACAATATACTTTCCAGCGCTCAGGTAGTGTAAAAACATGTCTACCATATGCTAACAGGAGAAAATGATTCTGCTTTAAATTTTTATTTGTCTTTAAACCTAATACCTGTGCACTGTATAGCAGCTTTGATATCAATGTGATCCTTGAGTTAGATGGTTTGTAGCAAGCGTTGAAATATCTGATTCAAGTTGTAAAAGCAATAGCCTTAAGTCCCCGCACATAGCAATGTTCAAGCGGTTTTGATTTTTTGTGAGCATGTGGTTCACTGCACTGAAGCCTCTTTCAACAAGGTAGGAGGATGGAAATGCAATGAAAACCAATTTGCCTATTCTCCAAAGACCAGGAAGCTTCTATGACAGTGTAGCCACATTACCCAAAAGCCGACATTTTTGAAAAGCATTTATGCTTCATCATCATTCTGAATTTTGATAATTTCTTCCTGCAGGCTCTCTTCCTGTTCTTCTACCCTGCAAAGTTATGGGTTAATTACCCAGTCTGGGATTTCCAGATTGTTCAAATCCTTGAATCAATTCTGAAAATCCTTCTTCAGTGACCACAGGTGTAAGCAGTACTCTTACAAATCACCGTCTGTGAAAGAGAATACCATATCGTCCATGCAGGGAAAATGTGAGAACATTCTTCTCCCCATGTTTTGCTTATATATTTCTATTTTTCCGATAAAAGAGGACACTGAACTTTTTGCCTGGATTAAGTTGAAATTCTCACCTGTAGTTTCATATTTAGAATGTTCACTTTGTCATACAGATCGGCTGGGTATGCCAGATCGGCTGGGTATGCCAGATCGGCTGGGTATGCCACATTTCCACGTAAAAGTTTTATCTTGTTTCCCAAGTTCTTGTCAACTTTGAGCAAAGATTCAATCACAGTGTCAAAAAGATCAAAGGAACATTTTAAGCAGTGGCCTTTTGACAGCCAATGCACTTCAGTCTGAAGATGCAAGTGTTCAAACTCTTCATCGTTACCTTGGCATAACTAGTGAAATATTCTGCTATTTAATGGATAGGCTTTAATTTTGTTGATAGCAGATATTTCAAGAGTCATGCTTGAAAAATGTCGCTGGCTGAGGTTTCTGGCTGCGAGATGTTGATGATGAATTGCACAATGGTTTGCAAACTGACTTGCAATTTCTTTTTCATAAATGCCACTAAACTAGCATGGTGACCTGTCATATATGGTGCACGAGAAATCATGATCCTAATCGGAATACTTTTATCCCCAATATACATTTTAAACTCATCATAGGTTGATTCTCCATTGATATTTGTTTTTCACTTTTTACAAAAGAGAACCTCTTTATAAACTTTTCCATTTTTGATCAACTTTACATATGCCATTAACAATATCTTGTTGTCTTGCACAGTTGACTCATCCAGTTGATTCCCAAATTCAGTTTTCTGTAGCTCTGTGCATAGTTGATGCTCAATGTCTTCACTCGTTTCATCAATGTGATGAGCTGCAGAGTTATTGCTCAGAGGAATTGACTTTAAGATACTGGTATCCATTTTGGGAACAGTGGTGAGCACTTCTGATAGAGCAGACATTATTCATCTTCCACCAATTGGATGAGATTTTCCACACTTTGCTATCATTTTGGAGATGTTATAAGAAGCAATTAGACCACTATCAAGGTAATTTTTTAAATTTTTCTTGGCAAATGTCTCAAGTGTGCAACATTTTTCAAATGCTTCTTTCGTCTTCTGAAACTGAGTAATGCCGTAAGTAGCCTCTTCAGGGTATCTTTTACAGAAGTGTTCCTGCAATCTTGATGGTTTCATGGCTTCATTAGACACTGCAATATTACAAATAAGACATGTGGGGTGTTGCTGATCTGATGGGAATGGAATAAAACCATACTCCAGCTATGTAACATTGTATTGACACACTTTCTATAGTTTCTGTTTCTTAGCAGGATTGGAATTCAAGGCTCCACTGCCTTCAGACTCATAGAGATTATGCCGTACATATTTATCCATCATTAACACAAACTGGGAAAGCCTATCGGATGTTGACGATGGCAGTGAGTTGACATGGATGGAACAATGGTAGTGGTATGCAAAGGAATGGCAAGGCAAAGATGAAGATGATCACAACAGCAAACTTTACACTGACAAGGATTCAAATTGGAATCTGAATATTAGTTGGGATAGCACTAGTGTTTGGCAAGCTACAGTTATACTATTCCATTTAGTGTGATTGACCAATCCCAGAAGGTCATAAGGTCTCATAATTATGGTGCCATAGTTGGGGTGATGCTTACCACACGCACCCCCCCCCCCATCCCCGGGAAGAATCTTGAATGCTCCCCGATGATTTCCATTTCTCCTAACACCCCCTCACATAACCACAAGCATTGGGAATCACTGGGCTAAAGTTTTCTGAATGACCCATGAACACTGCCTCACTATTTTGCTCTCTTTTTTTGCATGAATTATTTATTTTTAATATATTCTTATTGTAATTTATTGTAATTATTTATGCATTGCACTGTATTTCTGTTGCAAAACAACAAATGTCATAACATATGTCTGTGATAATAAATGTGATTTTGAGTAGATAGGAGTGAACATCATCAATAGCCTCTGGCTCGATGCTGCCGGAGGATGGTGCCAGGGTCTTGGACAAGGTTTAATCGATGTGGTTTGTGGATTGGACTCTATGGTTCATGTTTTATGTGTTTCTTGTTTCTGGTGACTCCTTTTTTTATTTCTATATTGTGTGATTTTGATCGGGGTGGACTGGCTCTGTGGCCTGCTGTCAATGAATGGCACAGTGCTAATTGAACTGAGCTGAACATTCCTAGACTGTTTCAATCACTCTGTGGTTTTATGTTTTATATTCTGTTTTTTTTCCCACTCGCTTTTAGCTGTAAGCGTGATTTGTTCTTTTTTTTTTACATGTTGGGTGTTTGACGTTTTTCTTTGAACAGGTTCCACGGTGTTTCTTTTTCTCGTGGGTGTCTCTGGAAAGATGAATCTCAGGGCTGTATACTACATACATACATTGATAATAAATTTACTTTGAATCTTTGAATCCCAGTCTAACTATGTGGACAGTACGGCCAAGGAAACTCACCAGCACCACTTCTTCCTCAACAGACTAAAGAAATTTGGCATGTCCCCATCAACCCACACCAATTTTTATCAATGCCCCATAGAGCACATCCTATCTGGCATGGAGTGGCAACACGTGACTTCGAGAAACTGCAGAGAATTGTGGACACAGGTCAGCACATCACAGAAACCAGCCTCTCCTTCATGGACTCTGTCTACATTTCTCACTGCTCAGTAAAGAAGCCAGCATAATCAAAGACCCCACCTATCCCGGAATTCTCTCTTCCCCCTTTCTCATAGGGCAGAAGATACAAAAGCTTAAAACCACAAAACACCAGGCTCAAGAACAACTTCTACCCCACTGTACAATAAGTTAGGCTCTTGACCTCACAATCTACCTTGTTATGACCTTTCACCTTCTTGTCTGCCTGCACTCCACTCTCTCTTTAGCTATAAAATTCTATTCTGCATTCTGTTATTATTTTATTCTGTACAACATCCATGCACTGACGGGATGAAATTATTTGTATGGATGGCATGCAAAATAATTTTTCATTTCCCTTGATACATATGAGAATAATAAACCAATTTCCCAAATTAAAAATACTTACATGTGATGTTGACTAGTGCATATTGACCACAGAGTGCTAGAGAGAGCCTCCCTGCTCAACTGTGGAAAAGCAGGAGGGATGTCCACTAGGGAGAACAGTGGAGATCTTGTCTTGTCCAACACGTGACATCTCCAATCTTGTGGCACACCCTCCATACTTCACTGGAGCTTCTGACTATTGCCTCAGAAGGGAAGTTGACCTCCCCCACAATTCCCACTCGATCCCTTCCCTTTAGGGACTCCCTTCAAATCAAAGTGATTGTCTGTCACCTGCCTCGGAAAGTCACTCATTGCATAGGGTCCTGATGAAATGTCTTGGCTGAAAGGTTGACTGTTCATTCCCCACCATGTACACTGCCTGACCTGGTGAGTTCTTCCAGCATTTTCTGTGTGTGTTAGTTACTCTGGATTTTCAGCACCTGCAGAATCTCTTGCTTTTGTGTAGGAAATAGTTAAAGGCCTTCCCAGTGAAGCTCACGTGTGGAGAATGAATAATCAGCAAAATTGGACAATAGCATCTCATCCATCTATGTAGAGCTCTTGCCCTCACATCACCGTTTCTATATTTATACTATTGATTCCAGTCTGAGCCTCCTCTGCAGAAAAGTCATATCCAGGTAAAATCAATAGGCACTTGAACAACAGAATCCTTATTGACAAGTGTTGTTGACTGTAGACTGCAGGTACGAAAGTATAAAGGGAGCTGCTTCCCAAGTGTGGGAGGCTACCAGGGATTATAATAGGCTAATTATGTTCAATATCAATGTCTCTAAGGATTCCTGGGCAAATCAGAACAATTGGAAAATAGAAATGAAGTACTATCCAATTCCAAGCTCTAATCAATGGCTGGTCTTTTGCCTTCACGGGCTCACTTTGAGTATCTGTGGGATTTTATACTGTTCTTGGAATTCTGGAATGTGAGTCTCCAAAAGATGGCAAACAGATCCATCACGTGGAGACGGGGCCGGGCTGTTCTCCGTGTGCATAAGTAAATAAGGTGCGATTGAGGAACACGTGCAGGCTTTCAGAGTGAAGGAGTAGTGACAGAGTTTTGAGTCACACTGGTGTGTGGCTTGGAGGGCAAGTTCTGCTGCCCTTGCCCGTCTGTCTAAGTGGTGTGATGCTCCCTCAGTACTACGCTCAGCGGCAGCCCGAGTCTGTGAACCTCTGCAAGCCCAGTGGGGAGAAGGAAGGCCAATGACTTGGTCTGTGAGCCCGAGCCTGATGGAGGCTGAAGGCAGCCTGTTCTGGGGTTGGAGAACGGTGTATGTTCGACGGTGGGAGGGAAGAAAGGGCCTTGCTTTGTTGCTTGTTGTGTTTGGTGCTGAGCTGGTGGACATTGTGGGCGTGTTATGTTGGTACTGGAAAGTGTGGCAACACTTGAGGGCTGCCCCCAGCACATCCTTGGGTTGGTTGTTAACACAAATAATGTATTTCATTGTGTGTTATAAATAAATTTGACTATTGAATCTTGAATCCTGACAAAGCAACACTCCCTCATTATGGCCCTCATACAGCCCTGTGTTCCCTCAGAACTGTCTCATACACCCTGCAGCACTCCCTCAGTACTGCTCTTCCAACAGTGTGGTGGTCTTTAAGTCTTAAACCTAAAACATAAGTTGTTTAAGGCTGGTGAATCTGTGGAATCCACTGCCACAGACGGCTGTGGAGGCCAAGTCATTAGGTATATTTAAAGTGGAGGTTGATAGGTTCTTGATTAGTCAGAGAGTCAAATGTTACAGGGTGAAGGCAGGTGAGTAGGGTTGAGGGGGATAATAAATCGGCCATGAGTGAATGGTAGCACAGACTTGATGGGCCAAATGGCCTAATTCTGCACCTTTGTTTATGATCTTAGGTCTTGATGCAAATGTTAACCCCTCTAGGGCTTGGTGACTGCTGGCACTGTCAATAGTGTTCGATGGCGATGGGGTTGTGGGGCTCCAACCGGTGTGTGGGAGAGTTGGGGAGAATACAAAACTCACCAAATAAGCTGCTTCTTTTTTGTTCAAAAGAATCCTGCGAGCCTGCCAATTATAAAACTGCCTCCTGACTGCTCGCTAATGGAAGATTGATTCTGGTAATTGCCGAAGCTGTGTGTTGCCGAGTCCCTGATCGGTGGCAACGCTTAAGGTCTGAGACAGTTAACAGGACCACAAGCTGTTCCTCAAATCACCAGCTCGTCACAAATGTGTTTCTCCCACTGTTGATATCCTGCGGTCACCCCTCAATCTCCCCTCCTCCTTACAATCCCAGCTCTGCTCTTGTTAATTGCTGCAATGAAATATTAAGCAGGGTTTTCACGGCGGGGGACTCACTCTACATGAGCTCTGGAAAAGCCACGAATGCAGGGAACTGCAGGAGCTTCCAACGGGTAACTACTGTATTTGCTCTATCATATCTGTCAACTATTTCAAAGAGCTCTCCTGTTCACCCATTCCCTGCTTCAGGTGAGATATTATCAGTTCAAGAGCCATGTGGTAACGCTGCAGCTCTGTAAGACAGCAAGATATAGGAGCAGAACTAGGTCATTTGGCCCATCGAGTCTGCTCCGTCATTTCATCACGGCTGATCCATTTTCCTCTCAGACTCAATCTCCTGTCTTCTCCCCGTATCCCTTCATTCTCTGACCAATCAAGAATTTATCAACCTTCATCTTAAATATATCCAATGACTTGACCTCTACAGCTGCCTGTGGCAATGAATTCCACAGCGTCACCACTCTCTAACTAAAGGAATTCCTCTTCATCTCTGTTCCAAATGGACTTTCCTCAAATCTGTCCCCAGTCTGAGACTCCCCAACATAGGAAACATTCTCTCCACATCCGCTCTATCGAGGCCTTTCAACATTCAATGTTTCAATGAGATCCCCGCTCATTCTTCTGAATTCTAGTGATAAGCCTTTCAATCCCGGAATAATTTTCATGAACCTCCTTTGAACTCTTTCCAATGTCAGCACATCCCTTCTTACATAAGGGTCCTAAAACTGCTTGCAATTCTCCAAGTGAGACCTCACCAGTGCCTTATAAAGCCTCAACATTGTATCCTTGCTTTAATGATAAAACTCTGGTTAGATCGTACTTGGAGTATTGTGTTCAGTTCTGGTCACCTCATTATTGGAAGGATGTTGAAGCTTCAGGGCGGGTACAGAAGAGGTTTACCAGTCTGGATTAGAGGGTATGTTGTATGAAGATAGGTTGAGCAAGCTTCGGCTTTTCTCTTTGGAGTGAATGAGGATGAGAGGTTACTTAATACAGGTGCTTATTTATTGTTGTTTAGAAGTACAACGTGGAACAGACCCTTCCATCCCAATGGGCACATGTTGCTCAGAAACCACCTATTTAACACTAGCCTAATCCCAGTACAATTGAAAATGACCAGTATGTTGTCTAACCTACTGATTAATGTGTCTTTGGATTGTGTGAACAAACTGGAGCACATGGAGGAAACCCACACGTTCCACAGACCCGTTACAAGTGACATCAGAATTGAACTCTGAACTCCGACACCCGAAGCAGTAATAGCCTCATGCTAACTGCTATGCTACCATCGAGAGGCATAGATGGAGTTTTTTTTCCCCAAAGGCAGAAATAGCTATACAAGGGATATAATTTTACCACTGGCCCTGGCAGCATGTTCCACACACCTACCATTCTCTGTTAAAAAAAACAAAAAAACAACAGCTCTGACAATCCCTCCAAACTTCTGTCCAATCACCTTTAGGTTACGACCCCTTGTATTAACCATTAGACGATTTTGTAACTCTTTTACCATCAAGGATATCTGCAATAGGACCTTCGGCAACCATTTTCTATCTGAACTACCCCAGATCCACTGCAGATTGTGTGATCCAGACATGCCCGCTTCCCTTTGCTACCTTCAGGAAGGAGCATATCCACAATCAATGTTTAGGAATAGCTTCTTCCTATTCACTATCAGATTTCTGAATGGTCCATGAACATTACCTCATCAATTCCTTTTCTTTACCCTATTTAGTTAATTTTAATTTATAGTAATTTTTGTCTTAAGACTATACTACTGCCACAAAACAACAAATTTAATGCATTATGTTGCACCTCTGTTTAATTTCTGATCCTTGGGCTTCTTCCAGGAGTCAAGAATGGTGAGCAGTCATAATTCCAAGATTTCAGTTCATTTTAGAGTACAAACAAACACACAAATAGTAAGCAAACTAAATGAAGAGCTGAGAAACCATGCTAAGAGGGGAATTAATGCTAAGGAGTGTAAGCCAAAGGAATAAAGATGGTACTTCTGAAAGATCTATCACTTTTATAGACGAGATAAAGAAAATTCCTTAGATAGTGAATGACTAACTAACAGAATAGGCTGCATAATTAAAACAATTACATCACATAGGTAATGTGCTAATACTTACCTGATGGAAAAATGACAATGGTGATAAATTGCTATATTGTTTGCTGCCATTGCATGTGAAAAATATGAGTTTGTTAAAAAGTACAAACCCTGTGAAAAGTATTATTTAAAAAAGCAGTGGTTTCCAACAATGATAAGACATTGATAATAAACCTGATTCTAATTCTGATTCTGATTCATATGGTTTTTAACACCACTGGCCATTCAGCCCATCAAACACACACCTATTCCTTTAATCCTATCCAGTCGCCTATTTCGTTGGAATTTATTTTCTCTCACATAAACTCAAAGATTTATAAAGCCTAGAGGCAGGCCCTGCAGCCCAATTTGTCTATGTTGACTAAGGTATCTACCTAAGCTTGTCCCATTTGCCTATGTATGACCTGTTCCCTTTTAAACTGGCGGTTTCCAACATTTTACCATAAACTGAAGGGTCCATGGACTCCAGTTTGGGAATTCCTGCTCTAAACCATTCCTATACATGTACCTTCCAGATGTCTTTAAGTTTCAAGGTACATTTATTATCAAAATATGTATACAGTATCCAACTCTGCAATTTGACTTCTCCAGACAGCCATGAAACAAAGAAAACCATGGCAATCGTTCAAGGAAAAAAATCATGCATAGGGCACATGCACCGGCAGCAAACAATATAGCAATTTATCAATGAAAATTTGTCATTTTCCATCGGGTAAGTATTAGCATATTACCAATGTGATGTAATTACTTTAATTATGTAGCCTATTCTGTTAGTTAATTCATCACTATCTAAGGAATTTTCTTTATCTCGTCTATAAAAGTGATAGATTTTTCAGAAGTACCATCTTTATTCCTTTGGCTTACGCTCCTTAGCATTAATTCCCCTCTTAGCGTGGTTTCTCAGCTCTTCATTTAGTTTGCTTACTATTTGTGTGTTTGTACTCTAAAATGAACTGAAATCTTGGAATTATGACTGCTCACCATTCTTGACTCCTGGAAGAACCCTAAGGATCAGAAATTAAACAGAGATGCAACATAATACATTAAATTTGTTGTTTTGTGGCAGTGGTATAGTGTAAAGACAAAAAAACAAAAACAAATCACGCAAACGGCAACTAGAACATCAAACTCCCTTCCCAACGCAGAAAAAATTACGGAAACAGCAACAAGAACATCAAACCCCAACCCCCCCCAATTGTAAAATGTTACAATTGTACCCAGTTCTAACACTTCCTCTTGCAGTTCATTCCATACATCCACCACCCTCTGCATGAAAACCTTGTCCATCAGGTCCCCCTTCAGTCTTTCCCCTCTCAACTTAAACCTATTCCTGCTGGCTTTGGACTCACCTACCCTGGGAAAGAAAGACTGTTACCATCCACTAAGAGAGCCCTCATGATATTATAAACCCCTATAATGTCTCCCCTACACAACTGCTGCCTGTTTAGTGTCTCCTGATGACTCAAGCTCTCCAGTCATTGTGAAACACAACGATGTCACTTGCAAGGTGTCGCAGCACACCTTTAGAAGGAGAACAAAATAATTGTTACTCTGGAACTAATGCAGCCCAGGAAATCACAATAAGGTAAAGAACACAATAATAATAATAAAAACACAGTAAGCATACAGCACTATGAAAAAGTCCTTGGCACATATATATAACTAGGGTGCCTAAGACTTTTACACAGTACTGCATTTGTCAATGTGGAGCAGAGATGGTAAACCTGACAGGAGCAAAGAATGTTGGGAATGGTGAGGGTGGAGTTTCTGTGATAATGAATTCCACACATTCACCACCCTGTGACTAAATAGCAAATGTTAGCAACTGTTTCTCTCTGTATGGATGCTGCCTGACCTGTTGAGTCTTTCCAGCATTTTCTATTTTTAAAAAAAAATTCTGTAATCTGTGTTTTGTTATGATAGGACAATGTGATTAGAGGCCCAGCGAAGTTATAATGGGCAAAATGGCCTCCTCCAAATGACCATCTGTGATGAGATATTTCTCAGGGAAAAGTTGATCGATAAGCCTGCTGGCTGACTGCATGCTCTCTGTACATTTGGGGACAAACGAGGCACACATCAACTTGGTGTGTTCAGAATCCGTGAACATCCCTCGACATTAAGACTGAGAGCACAGTTCACCTCAGCAATAACGAGATGTGACAGCAAAGGTAGAGGGATTTCAGGAGTTACCCTCTCCTGCTTCTCCTTCAAGCAGTTTAGGAAGCAGAAGAAAGATTTTGAACTCAGTGTTAAAGCATACAATAATGTTGTCAGCTCAGCTCTTTTCAGCATTTAATACAATTTTCTTCCCTCTCCTTATGAAGATAGAAGCCTATTGGCAGAGTCCTCAGTCATAGTTCCAGCAGAGAAGCAAGACTCCTGCTTAATAGAACATAGAACACGGAACAGCACAGAACAGGAACAATCCCCTTGTTCCACGATGCTGTGCCAAAGTAATTATACTCGTAATTAATTTCCTACGAAACTAATCCCTACACAGGGATTATGTATATACGGGCAAACTCGACAGTTACTTGTATGTTGTATTTTATAAGGTTGTTTTCAGGTTTATATTTATTGTGTCTTTTATGCTTATCATATTTTTTATGCTGCATCGGATTCGGAGTAACAATCCAATTGATTGTCTTACCGTCTAGTATGGAGGGGTCACTACACAGGATCAGAAAGTTGTAAGCTCTGCCAGATCCATCATGGGCACTAGTTTCACCAGTATCAAGCACACCTTCGAAAGGTGATGTCTCAAAAAGGCGACATCCATCATTACGGACCCCCATCACCCAGGACATGCCTCTTTGAAGATCTTGATACCATCAGTAGACAATAGGTGCAGGAGTAGGCCATTCGGCCCTTCAAGACAGCACTACCATTCACCGTGATCCTGGCTGATCATCTACAATCAGTACCCCGTTCCTGCCTTCTCCCCATTTCCCTTGACTCCGCTATCTTTAAGAGGTCTGTCTAACTCTTTCTTGAAAGCATCCAGGGAATTGGCCTCCACTGCCTTCTGAGGCAGAGCATTCCACAGATGCACAACTCTCTGGGTGAGAAAAGTTTTTCCTCAACTCTGTTCTAAATGGCCTACCCTTTATTCTTAAACTGTGGCCTCTGGTTCTGGACTCCCCCAACATCGGGAACATGTTTCCTGCCTCTAGCGTGTCCAATCCCTTAATAATCTTATATGTTTCAATCAGATCCCCTCTCATCCTTCTAAATTCCAGTGTATGCAAGACTAGTCGCTCCAATCTTTCAACATATGACAGTTCCGCCATCCTGGGAATTAACCTCATGAACCTACGGTGCACTCCCTCAATAGCAAGAATGTCCTTCCTCAAATTTGGAGACCAAAACTGCACACAGTACTCCAGGTGTGGTCTCACCAGGGCCCTGTACAACTGCAGAAGGACCTCTTTGCTCCTATACTCAACTCCCCTTGTTATGAAGGCCAACATGCCATTAGCTTTCTAAAGAAAGCTACCTCAAGGAGGTACGGGAGCCTAAAGAAACACATTCAACAATTCAGGAACAAATCTGCCATCAGATTTCAGAATGGACAATGAACCCATGAACACTATCTCATTATTTTTTACTCTCTCTTTGAACTACTTATTTAATTTATTTTTTATGTATGCTCGTATTGTAATTTATAGTTTTTATTACTGTGTACTGCAGTGTACAGCTGCTGCAAAACAACATATTTTGTGACATATACTGGTGATGCTGAACCTGATTCTGATTCCAACAATCATTTTATTCTCCATGACACTTGTGTCCTAAAGAATGGCAATAAATAAAATTGTATCTTCAATTTTGACGGGGTCCATATCTCTCCATTCTCTGCATATTCGTGTGCTTATCTAAGAACGTTTCAAATGCCTCGGTTATATTTGCCTCCACAACCACCCCTGGAAATGCATTCCAGGCACTCATCACTCTCTGTGTTTAAAACATCTCCTTTGACCTATCCCCCTTCACTTTAAATCCACGCCCTTTAACATTAGATATTCCAACACTCAGGAAAATGCATGGCGCAATGGCATGGTAGCGTGGCGATTAGCAGCGACCCAGGTTCAATTTCTGCTGCTCACTGTAAGGAGTTTGTATGTTCTCCCTGTGAACATGTAGGTTTCCTCCCACATTCCAGAGATGTACGGGTTATTAGGTTAATTGGTCACATGAGTGTAACTGGGTGGTGCAGTCTTGTTGACCCAGAAGGGCCTGTTACTGTGCTGTATCTCTGAATAAATAAAGATAAATAAGAATGATACCAGCTGTCTTACTCTAGCTAATCCTCTCTTAATTTTACAAAACTTCCTCTATAGAACTGGTTAATCAAGTCTGAGTTGACCATTAATACTTTTTTTTACACAAGTTCTACCCCAGCCTGTATTATTCTCCTCATTAGATTCTGCCCCCCCCAATGAATCCACCATTTTTTCAACAACTTACAATTCCCCCCAACCCACCAACCTGGTGTTTTGGGACATGGAATGACTTGTAGTAAATCCACACGCTCACAGGGAGAACATGCAAACTCCACACGGGCAGCACTGGATGTTAGGGTTGAATCAAGCTCAGTGAGATGTAAAGCAGCAGGACTCCAATCTGTACCATGGTGCCTCCTCACCTTGATTTTCACCACTGTCTTCTGTCCTGCCCAACAATTTTGATGTCTGTATCCAGCGTTGCTCTATTTTCAAATAAAACGCTCGATGAAAGGTTACTGAATAAAATATGAAGATGCACCATGGCTTGGTATGTCAATTGCCCTGCCTGTGACCAGAAGGAATTGAAGGGAGATAAATTTGAGACATTTAAGAGGCTCTTAGATAGGCACATAGACCTTAGCAAAATGGACAGTTATGTGGGAAGGAAGGGTTAGATTGATCTTACAGTAGGTTATAAGACTGGCACAACATCGTGTGCTGTATTGTACTGTGGTGTTCTGTGTTCTGTGAATTGTCGACACAGATTAGTCCATCACAAGAAACCAGGATCCCTTCCATGCACGATGTGCGTTGGCAATATCTGAACCCAAGTGTTCAGGAATTGGGTTCTGATATTGAGGGATTTCAATATACAGATACACTGGGAATATCAGGTTGGTGCTGGATCCAAACAGGAAGAACTTGTAGAACGCTGACACGATAGCTTTTTAGAGCAGCTCATGGTAGAGGCCAAAGGGGTATCAGATATTCTGGATTGGGTGTTGTACAATGAACCGGGATAGATTAGAGAGTTTAAGGTAAAGCAGAGGTGTCGAACTCAATTGCACATAGGGCCAAAACTCAAAACACACTTTAGGTCGCAGGCCGAACAGGATAAACATTTATTGAACACACTAAAACTAAACATTTTTTGAACATAAATATGAATAAAAACAGACAGGAATATTATTCCAGAAAAAATAAACTAAAACTTTAAATAACTTAAATATTTTGCTCTCCATAAAAATATCTCCTGTCAGTATTATACAAGTTAGAAATATGAGCATGCTGCAAAAAACCCCTGAAAATATAAATAAAATTTGTGCTTTTCAGCAAAAGTTAAAACAACAACAAATCAAAACACTCAGTTTTCTTTGCTCTTATGCCGTTTTGTCAGAGCTGGATGCTTGGCATCTTTTCTTGGCAATAAGTTCGTTTAGGTTTGGTGTAAGGTTCTGTGTTGTGGAGATTCTCAGGATGGACTGCAGGTGTTCATCAGTGAGACGACTCCTGTGTGATGTTTTGTTAATCTTCATCACTGAGAAAAGCTTGTGCTACCAAACATGCACAAGGTTCGAGCCGCATGTAGACGGAGCTGAGGCATTGCTTCAGGAATGGAGCGAATAAACTGTACGGGCCCTGCAATGTTGTACTTTGCCTTCAGTGTCCCATTACACTGCAGCTCTATCAGCTCCATCTGAATCTGTACAGGTGCAGTTTCCACGTCGATGGCAAATGGGTTGCGAAGCAGCTCGAAATTAATTTTTTGTGCTTCAAAGTCACCAAAGCGCCGTGCGAACTCAGTGCGGAGTGCGCTCAGTTTATCAGCAAAGTGCGCATTTGGGAACATCATTGCGCCAACCTGGTTCAACATTACTTGGCAACAGGGAAAATGAGGCAAGTTGCACTGGTGCATTTGTGTCTCCCATAAGAGCAGCTTCACTTGAAATGCCTTCACTGCATCATACATGTCAGTGATCATGCGGTCACGTCCCTGGAGCTGAAGGTTTAAGACGCTGAGATGTGTTGTTATGTCAGCCACATTTGCTCCACAAATAAGACACACGGGTTTACCGGCAATGTCAGTAAACATATACTCATCGGTTTTGAAAGACTTTTTTTCAGAATCAACGTTTCTCTTTGCCATTGTTAGGGGTTAGCTTTGACTTCAGAATAGCGTTGTATACAGCAACAGACGCTTGACGCGGGAATGTTCCAGGGTAGCCTATCGGCAGCTGTTGCGCTGCATTATGGGATCTGTAGTTTGTGTGTTATCAGCGCTTCATATCGCCGGGCCATTAATAATTAAAATGATCTCGCGGGCCGGATATAATTGTACACTGGGCCGGATATGGCCCGCGGGCCTTGTGTTTGACACATATGAGGTAAAGGAACTCTCAAGAGCCAGTGATCATAATATGTTAGAATTTTCCCTGAAATTTGAGAAGGAGAAGCTGAAGTCAGATGCATCAGTATAACAGTAGATGCATGAGAGAGGAGCTGAGCAAAATTCAAAATCGGAATCACGTTTATTATCATTGGCATGTGTTGTGAAATTTTTTTACTTAACAGTAGTAGTACAGTGCAATATATGATAATATGGACAGAAAAAATAAATAAATAAATCAATTATAATAAGTATATACGAGGGGTGATTGATAAGTTCGAGGCATAAGGTAGAAGGAGTCAATTTTAGAAAACCTAGCACATTTATTTTTCAACATAGCCCCTCCTACATTTACACATTTAGTCCAGTGATCATGGAGCATACGGATCTTGAACCTCCAGAAAGTGTCCACAGATGGGTGGTGGATAAGTTCGTGGCCTAAGGTAGAAGGAGCTGAGTTATACAGCTCTCGTTACATACACATGCAGGTCAACTCTTTGAGTGATTATGCAGAAAGTTTGAAGTTAATAACTCATCTCCTTCTAATTTAGGCCACGAACTTATCAATCACCCCGATGAGTTATTAACTTCAAGCCTTCTACTACATCTTCTCTAACTTCTGGTGAAATACTGCTGCTGTTGTGCCTTCTTTGTAGCTGCATCAATAGGGTAGGTCTAGCTTAGATCCTCAGAGATATTGACACCCAGGAACTTACTCACTCTTTCAAATTTTGAACCCTGGATGAGGACCGGTGTGTGTTCCCTTGTCTTATTTTTCTGAACTCACAATTGATTGATTCATTTATCTTACTGACATTGAGTGCAAGTTTGTTGCTATGACACCACTCAATTAGCTGATATATCTAACTCCTGTACACCCTCTCACCATCTGAAATTCTGCTAACAATGTTTGTATCATCAGCAAATTTATAGATGGCATTTATAGCATGTGATCAACATCATAAAGTCCCTACCAGAATGTGCAATGGAAGCAGATTCAACAGGAGCTTACAAAAGTGAATTAGATAAATTAGAGTTATAGAGTCATAGAACAATACAGCATAAATACAAGCCCTTCAGCCCAAACAGTTTATGCCAACCAGAATACTCACCCAGCTAGTCCCAATTTCCTGCATCCAGCCCAGATCCAGCCCCTGCCCCCCAATGTACCTAATTCTTGATTGTTAATGCAGAATGCTTTACCCCATTCTGTTAAATGTGCTTTCTGTGGTGGACTGATATGTTGTAGATGGAACTGAGAAAGATACACAGCTCCAAACTGGTACAATTTTGGATTTGTTTTTTTTAATGGAAATTGTGAACAGCAGCCAGAGATAGGGAAGCAGGAGCAGATGGGGAAACTGATCCTGGAAAGGTAACAGAGTTGTTGTGGTGGGAGATTTTAATTTCCCAAATATCAATTGGCATCTCCCTAGAGCAAGGGGTTTAGATTGGGTGGAGTTTGTTAGGTGTGTTCAGGAAGGTTTCGTGACACAATATGTAGATAAGCCTACAAGAGGAGAGACTACTTAATTTGATATTGAGAAATGAACTTGGTCAGGTGTCAGATCTCTCAATGTGAGAGCATTTTGGAGATAGCGATCATAATTCTATCTCCTTTACAATAGCATTGGAGAGAGATTGGAACAGACAAGTTAGAAAAGCATTTAACTGGAGTAAGGGGAATTATGAGGCTATCAGACAGGAACTTGGAAGTTTAAATTGGGAACGGATGTTCTCAGGGAAAGGTACGGATGAAATGTGGCAAATGTTCAGGGGATATTTGTGTGGAGTTTTGCATAGGCACGTTCCAATGAGACAGAGAAGTTATGGTAGGGTACAGGAACCATGGTGTACAAAGGCTGTAGTAAATCTAGTCAAGAAGAAAAGAAAAGCTTACAAAAGGTTCAGAGAGTAATTTTAAAGATTTAGAAGATTATAAGGTTAACAGGAAGGAGCATAAGAAGGAAATTAGGAGATCCAGAAGGGGCCATGATAAGGCCTTGGTGGGCAGGATTAAGGAAAACCCCAAGGTATTCTACAAGTATGTGAAGAGCAAGAGGATAAAATGTGAAAGAATAGGACCAATCAAGTCTGACTGTGGGAAAGTGTGCATGGAATCGGAGGAAATAGCAGAGGTACTTAATGAATACTTTACTTCAGTATTCACTATGGAAAAGGATCTTGGTGATTGTAGTGATGACTTGCAGTGGACTGAAAAGCTTGAGCATGTAGATATTAAGAAAGAGGATATGCTGGAGCTTTTGGAAAGCATCAAGTTGGATAAGTCACCGGGACTGGACGAGATGTACCCCAGGCTACTGTGGGAGGTGAGGGAGGAGATTGCTGAGCCTCCGGCAATGATCTTTGCATCATCAATGGGGACAGGAGAGGTTCTGGAGGATTGGAGGGTTGCAGATGTTGTTCCTTTATTCAAGAAAGGGAGTAGAGATAGCCCAGGAAATTATAGACCAGTGATTCTTACTTCAGTGGTTGGTAAGTTGATGGAGAAGATCCTGAGAGGCAGGATTTATGAACATTTGGAGAGGTATAATATGATAGGAATAGTCAGCATGGTTTTGCAAAGGGCAGGTTGTGCCTTATGAGCCTGATTGAATTTTTTGAGGATGTGACTAAACATATTGATGAAGATAGAGCAGTAGATGTAGTGTATATGGATTTCAGCAAGGCATTTGATAAGGTACCTCATGCAAGGCTTATTGAGAAAGTAAGGAGGCATGGGATCCAAGGGGACATTGCTTTGTGGCTCCAGAATTGACTTGCCCACAGAAGGCAAAGAGTGGTTGTAGATGGGTCATATTCTACATGGAGGTCGGTGAACAGTGGTGTGCCTCAGGGATCTGTTCTGGGACCCCTACTCTTTGTGATTTTTATAAATGCCCTGGATGAGGAAGTGGAGGGATGGGTTAGTAAGTTTGCTGATGACACAAAGGTTGGGGGTGCTGTGGATAGTATGGAGGGTTGTCAGAGGTTGCAGCTGGACATTGATAGGATGCAAAACCGGGCTGAGAAGTGGTAGATGGAGTTCAACCCAGATAAGTGTGATGTGGTTCATTTCGGTAGGTCAAACATGATGGCAGAACATAGTATTAATGGTAAGACTCTTGACAGTGTGGAGGATCAGAGGGATCTTGGGATCCGAGTCCATAGGATGCTCAAAGCAGCTGTGCAGGTTGACTCTGTGGTTAAGAAGGCATACAGTGTATTGGCCTACATCAATTGTGGAACTGAATTTTGGAGCCGAGAGGTAATGTTGCAGCTATATAGGGCCCTGGTCAGGCCCCACTTGGAGTACTGTGCGCAGTTCTGGTCACCTCACTACAGAAATATTGTGGAAACTATAGAAAGGGTGCAGAGGAGATCTACAAGGATGTTGCCTGGATTGGGGAGCATGCCTTATAAAAAGAGGTTGAGTGAACTCGGCCTTTTCTCCTTGGAGCGACAGAGGATGAGAGGTGACCTGATAGAAGTATATAAGATGATGAGAGGCATTGATCGTGTGGATAGTCAGAGGCTTTTTCCAAGGGCTGAAATGGTTGCCTCAAGAGGACACAGGTTTAAGGTGCTGGGGAGTAGGTACAGAGATGTCAGGGGTAAGTTTTTTACTCAGGGAGTGGTGAGTTCGTGGAATGGGCTGCCGGTAACGGTGGTGGAGACGGATACGATAGGGTCTTTTAAGAGACTTTTGGATAGGTACATGGAGCTTAGAAAAATAGAGGGCTATAGGTAAGCCTCGCGATTTCTAAGGTAGGGACATGTTCGGTACAACTTTGTGGGCTGAAGGGCCTGTATTGCGCTGTAGGTTTTCTCTGTTTCTATGTGGAGGCCTTGTGTTTGATGCATCTGGTTTGTCTCAGTATTGCTCTTTGGCCGTTTGGCACATTCTCAAACAACCTACACAAATCCACTCTGACTAAGTGTCAGTTTCAAAGGTTAGGTTATTATCCCTGTGGCAAGTTCAGAACTGCCGTGGTACAGTGTCCAGGCAATGGAAAGGACCAAGTCATTGTGTCCAGCATTAATGGGAATGGATGCTATTTGCCTTCTAATGGTGCAGTCTTTGTACATTAAGACAATGTGGCTGCAATATTTAAAAGGGTTAGATCATACTTCTTAAACACATCAGGTTGACTATGCTAAATATGCAAAGCAGTGACTGGTGTTCTAATCTGGTACTGGAATGGAGGTCCACAATGGTGGCATGTTCCAGGTGAGGGTGGGGGTTGTAAAGGCTGGTGACCTCTCCTCCAGGTCAGCAGGGTTAGAGGTTGATATGGTTGTTAAGAACAACTTTGAAGGATCTATGGACTTGGATCCCAAGTTCCATCTGTTCCTCTGTACTGCTAAAAATCTTGTCATTAACCTTCTGCTCTGCCTTCAAGTTCGGCCTTCCAAAGCTTTCTGCTTTTCTTTGCACTTTTCTGCATTGAACTCCATCTTCCATTTCTCAGCCCAGCTCTGCATCCTGCCTGTATCTCGTTTCAACCATAGGCAACCTTCTTGGCTATGCACAACAGCACCAAGCTCTGCATCATCTACAGACTTATTATCCCACCCTTCCACTTCCTCATCCAAATTATCATAACTCATAAAGAGCAGGGGTCTCAGAACTGATCGCTGCAGAACACTGTAGTGTAACAGTTTGGAACAATGCTTTACAGGACAGGCGACACAGGTTCAATTCCTGTTGCTGCCTGTAAGGAGTTTGTACGTTCTCCCCGTGACCAAATGTGTTTTCTCCGAGTGCTCTCGTTTCTTCCCACAGTCCAAAGACATACCGGTTGGTAGGTTAATTGGTCATTGTAAGTTGTCCTGTAATTAGGTTAGGATTAAATTGCGACCTCACTGGGTGGCACAGCTTGAAGGGCTGGCAGGTCCTGTCCTCTTGGTATGTCAATATAAATTCATTCTAAAAATACTATCATTCATGAACCTCCAGGCAGAATACATTCCCTATACCACAACCCTCTGTTTTCTGTGGGAAAGCCAATTACAAAAAGAGTCGAGCTACAAGGTAATTCTATAAAACCCTGCTTAGACCACAGAGAATATTCTGTTCAGATCTGGTCACCTCATTATAGGGAGGGTATCGAGCTTTAGGGAGGTGCAGAGGATATTTACCTGGATGATACCTGGATTAAAGAGCATGTCTTATGAAGGCAGATTGAGTGAGCTAGACTTTTCTCTTTGAAGCAAAGGAGGATGAGAGTTGAATTGATAGAGGTATACAAGAAGGTAAGAGATATAGATCGAGTGGACAGCCAGGGACTTTCTCCCAGGCCAGACATGACTAATACCAGGGGCGTAATTTTAAGGTGATTGGAGGAAAGTATTGGGAGGAATGTCAGAGGTTGTTTTTGCATGGAGAGTGGAGAATGCACGGAACACACAAAGTCGTGGTGGTAGAGATGGATACATTACAGGGGCATTTAAAAAAATTTACCGTAGATGTCGGATTATAAGCCGCTACTTTTTTCCCACATTTTGAACAGCTTTGAACACTGCGGCCTTTAATACGGTGCGGCTAATGCATGATTTTTTTTCATGCCGCCAAAAACATTTTGCCTCGTAACAGTAGACCAATAAAATTGATGAGTAGTTCACAGAGGTCCAATGAAATTGTACGATAAATCAAGCGCACTTTCACAATTAAATTATTGTAAATCAGTCATTTGTACTCACCCTCATCAACATGGAAAACACTCGAAGAAAAGCATTGTGCTGCCTTTATGGCAGTTATTTAGTTTATAATATTTTCGCTTAGTAATTCATTTGTTAGTAATTTCTAAGTTAGAAGTGTTTTAACTATATTTGTTTTCTGTACTACATCGCGGGATGCTATGACGTCACACCCGGTTTCGCCGCGTCTTGTGGGAAAAATGCCGTTTGCGATAAACGGGAAGGAGGGGGCGAGCACATTACGCGAGCGGCATTAGATCTGAGCGAATGCTGCTTTTAAGTTAAAGGCGATCAATAACTTTTCCTGATAGGCTGCAGTATATATATTTTTTACCAGTCGTTAGGAGATATTGGAATGTTGTTCAGTAAAAAAGTATACGCAACGTATATTTAAAAGTAGCCGCGTTACAGGCACGGTTCAAAAAAAAGCATTTGCAATATGTATTTGTTTATGTTACCATATGGATTTAATTAAAAGTTAAAAAATCCTCACGTGTAATATCTTTCTGTGTAAATATCTGATATTACAACGTGGGACACCTGCGGCCGAAAATCCGGTGCGGCCTGTACAAGTACAAAATTGATTTTCTTTCTAAAATTAGAGCCAGCGGCTTTTAATCAGGTGTGCTCTGTAGTCCAGAATCTACGGTAGATAGGCACACAGCTGAGAGGAAAATAGAGGGCTCTGTAGGAGGGAAGTGTTAGATTGATCTTAGAAAAGGTTAAAAAGTCGGCATAACATCATGGACTGAAGGACCTGTACTATGCTTCAATGTTCTATGCTCTGAGTCCATACAGCCAAGTTTCCATGAGTCCCATGCTTCATGTCAACACCACAGCAATCCCTTTTTCATTGCCCATGGTAACCTTGGTGTAGATCCTGCCCAAACCCGGGCACTTATCTGTCTTAATAGTTGCCTCTTTCGTAATCTCAACGTGTTCCAGCATATTCGCCTGTTCTCCACTGACCTCTCAGAGTGTAAGATTCTGCACTGACAGAGTAAGTGAGAGGAAACTCGGTCTATTTGGAATATGCAAAATGCGAAAGAATAAAATGGATTTAATGCGATGGAATTGGCACATTGATGTATTACAGTGCCAGCTATCAGCAATCGGGGTTCACTTCCTGCCATCTCTGTAGGTAGTTTGTACTTCCTCCCCATGACTACGTAGGTTTCCTCCAGATACTTCGCTTTCCTCCCACATTCCAAAGACGTATGGGCTAGGGCTAGTAGGACGTGGGCACGCTATGTTACTGCCGCAGAAGGGTGGCGACACTAGCGGGCTGCCACCAGCACATCCTCGGCTGTTGGCTGAAATGGTTAACAGCCAACAGTATGCTTTAATGTCTTGATGCACATCTGACAAATAAATCTAATCTTTCACAAACATGAGAAAATCTGCAAATGCCGGAAACCTAGAGCAACACACACAGATTGGTGGAAGAACTCAACAAGTCAAGCATCATCTGTGGAAAAGAGTAAACAGTCAATTTTTTGGGCTGAGATCCTTCTTCAGGACTGGAAATAAAGAGGAGAAGTCACAGTAAGAAGGTGTGGGGATGGGAGGAAGAATTACCAGGTTGTAGGTGATAGGTGAAACTGGGAGAGGGGGAGGGGTGAAGAGCTAGAAAGCTGATTGTTGAAAGAGAACAGGCTGGAGAAGAAGGAATCTGATAGGAGAAGATAGAAGATCATGGTAGAAAGGGAAGGGTGAGGAGCACCAGAGGGATGTGATGGGCAGGGGAGGAGATAAGGGGAGAGAGGGAAACAGGAATGGGGAGTGGTGAAGGAGGATGGGGGAGCAATTACTGGAAGTTCGAGAAGTCTGTGAAATCGATGTTCATTGAATTGAAGATGATGGTCACCAGATCTTCCCACTTTTTCTGGAGTAGGTGCTCAGTGAAGCAGTCCCCCAATCCACGTTCAGTCTCCCTGATATACAGGATGTCACACTGGAAGCATCGGATATGGTGGATGGCTCCAACAGACGAAGTGAAGTTTCACCTCCTCTGGAAGGACTGTTTGGGGCTCTGAATGGTGGTAAGGGAGGAGGAGTTGGGTAGGTGTGGCACTTGGTCCGCTTGCAAGGGTAAGTACCGGAGAGAGATCAGTGGGGAAGGATGAGTGGACAAGGGAGTCACATAGGGAGCAGTCCCTATGGAAAGTGGGAGTGGGGAGGGAAAGATATGCTTGATGGTGGGATCCTGTTATAAATGGCAGAAGTTACGGAGAATTGCGTGCTGGACATGGACACTAGTGGGGAGTTAGGTGCCCAACAGACTTGCAGGTGAAGTGTTGCCTCACCTGAAAGGGCTCTTTGGGGCGCTGAATGGCAGTGAGGGAAGAGATGTAGGGGCAGGTGTGGTACTTATTTTGCTTGCAATCTTTGTTTATAATGGGACTGGACAGATGAATTTGCTCCTTAGGATGCAAGTTAATGGGAAGTCATTTGACTTCCTGGGATTCTGTTCATTGAAAGTGAATAGGAATGGGTTTGTAGGCTCTGGGATTTTATCAAATGGGTAGGAATATCAAGTGAATGGTCTCTAACAGGAATTGAGTGACTCATTTTCTTTATTTGTGAAGTGCTGCAGGATATCCTAGAGTTTGTGATGTAAGCATCACAACCATTATGAAATGAGACAGAGTATTGAAAGGAAGTGGAGTGGCTGGTGGATTGGTGTGAAAAGAACAACTTAAGACAGAGGAAATCTTTGTGGACCTTAGGAAGGT